>NC_031993.1:7984977-7987943 GCF_001879085.1 Nicotiana attenuata
ACCTTTACTTTCCTAATACTGATACATAGAATCCCATAATTAACATAAAAATACCACAAGTCTGAACCTCTTCCAATGTAAACACAGTCTCTAACCACATACACAACCTTAAGATACCCGATTGTTCCTGTAGAATCTTGAACACAATAGAACCATTCTCGAAAGTCATTCACTCTTTATTCAAACTGCAACTTACCTGCTCTATGCGCCGAGCATTCTTTACCAACAACACTTTAGACATTCCGTGATTCTCATACCTTATGAAGCATAATATAACCTTTGTCAAAATTTTCCTTTACTCTAGCCATAGCTAATTCACTCGCATGCCCCAAACTGGAACCAACATAGCACCTAACCGTGCAATCAACTGCTCACAGCAGACTCCCCCACTTGGCTCGAAGCCATGGATCAAGATACGCTCAATAACTCATAACACTTTTACTCTATTGATGCCACAATACCATAGCGAGATTAAACTCAAATCATTTATAAGTTTGTGAAAACACAGATCATCTAGTACTGTAAATCCTCTACAAATCTCGCATTCATCCCCGCAACAGTTAAACCCACTCTCATAAGCGACCCGAAATTTCAAATTTCAACACGTACTTTTCACTCACACATGAGATCTCCTAATATACACAT
Organism: Nicotiana attenuata; assembly: GCF_001879085.1. Lineage (NCBI taxonomy): Eukaryota > Viridiplantae > Streptophyta > Magnoliopsida > Solanales > Solanaceae > Nicotiana > Nicotiana attenuata. Next base: position 7,985,623 of record NC_031993.1, read on the forward strand.
AAGGATCACACCACTTAGAACACTCTGCATGAGATAACCCACTTGCTTTGCCTCAATATAACATTTCTGTATACCTTCCACCGTCATACACATTACACAGTTACTTAGTCTTCCTGAGTCTGAACTCATACCGCAACATGAAATTTACTTCACTCCCAACTTGGAGACATGAAAAGATTCTTCACACGCCCATAACTCGGGGCTACACATCCAGCCACAATGGAAATCAAGCACTTATTAGTTCATCTATCATCCAGCAGACCTCCCTCATCACTTCCAAGTCACATAAATACATCTCGCAGTACTAACATACTCATCACGTGGCTATCCAGCCGTCACTTCCACTAATAGGGACACTACCGAATGTATAAGTTCAAAAACACTTGTTCACACAATCAGCACCTCGGTGCTCAAGCCATAGACAAAGATCTGGCCTCAAGTCCTCCAGACTAGCCCAACATAAACTCACAAATATTACATCTCGCTCCTCGATCAGGGAATTACAAGCCATCAAGGCACATCGGATACTGAGCGCTCATGCGTGCATACGAACGCGTGGAAGGAATTTCAAGAGTTTCTTTTCAAGCTGAATCAAGGACGCACGATAAGAGTTCAAGAATGTGAAGTTTTCCTAAAGGTTCTGCAGCCTCTTGAGGATAAAAACAAACGTCTCCGTACCGATCCGCGAGACTCTACTAAACCTGCTCATGACTCGTGAGACCTAGTAACCTAGGCTCTGATACCAACTTGTCACAACCCAACCCCGCTCTGGTCGTGATGGCGCCTCTCGTGAAGACAAGGCCAACCAGACCATCACAAAACACCTCTTTTAAGCAATTAAACAATTCACAAGCAGGTCAATATGATTTAGTGACATTAATTAGCGGAAGTACAACCCAACACAGCCCTAATCGGGGTGTCACAAGTCACGAGCATCTATCAGAATGTAAATCCACTCCAAGGTCTCTAATATACAAAATCGGAATAACGAACAAAAGAGAGGAAAACGCTGGCAGTCACCTCCTTAACTCATATAACTCTGCCTCTGATCAGCCAAAACCCGCTACCGGGTGAATAGATACCTGCATCTGCACACGAGGTGCAGGGAGTAAAGTGAGTACTCCAACTCAGTGAGTAATAAGGGTAAATAACAACTGAGCAGTAAGAAATCACGTATGACATATCATCATGCTATATAGAAGTAGTGTAAAACCGTTTGAGAAAAGCAGTGAAGCTGTGAAATCTTTAGAAATATCTTAGCTCAGTTTAAAACCTCTTTTGAAAATAACTTTTTCAACAGTATGCAAACGAATGCAAATCAAATAGTGCAGATAAGCACAGAAGTCCGCCCTTCGGGCACCACACTCAATTAACAGATAATGTCAGGCAATCCGGTAGATATCACATGAAGTAGCACAAATAACAGGTAAAGGCAAGCAAATAAGATAAAGTAAACACACAGAACAGTACTTGTACCGCTGCATCGTGCAGCCCGATCCATATACCGCTGCGGCGTGCAGCCCGATCCGTTATCATCGACGGCGCTCACCGGGGGTGTGCAGACCCCGGGAGGGGCCCCTTACGGCCCAAGCGCAATATCAAGCCATCTCGTGGCATCAAGTCTAGGTCCTCAGCCTCATATCAGTATCAGTATAACACTGCTGCGGCGCGCAGCCCGATCCAAAAGTATCCTCACAATACAGGCCCTCGGCCTTACTCAGTCACATAAGCCACTAGGGCAACAGTAAAACATGATGCTCAGCCCAAATATTGTTGGAAATATCATTTCAAGTGTTGACGTAAAATAAACTTGGCTGAGTCTTATAATAGTGGAAAATACGTGACTGAGTTCAAGTATATAATTAAAATAGTGAGGAATATCAACAACAATCCCCGAAGGGTTCAAATAGCTGGCACGAAGCCCAAATATGGCAATCAGCCCAAATTATGATGATACCAAGTAAATCTCAGTCAAATACGCAGTAAATTCATCAATCGGGATGGACTAAGTCACAATCCCCAACGGTGCTCTACCCCACGCTCGCTATCGGGCGTGCAAGTCACCTCAATATAGCACTACGATGTGCAAATACGGGGTTTCAAACCCTCAAAATATCATTTACAATCATTACTCACCTCGAACCGGCAAAATCTCTAGCTCGCGACGCCTTTGCCCCTCAAATCGGCCTCGACGCGCATCGAATCTATCCAAAACCAGAACGAATACGTCACAATATGCCAATGGAACAATACCCAATCGAAAACAATCGAAAAATATTAAAAATCTCGAAATTGGCAAAACCCGAGCCCGGGCCTACTTC
>NC_031993.1:7988911-8013995 GCF_001879085.1 Nicotiana attenuata
GCAGGTATTGAGAACCAGTGAAGTAAGGCAACAACAACAGGAGTTCACACAGCAACAATCACACAGCTTCGAACCAGAAATGAATCAGCAGTCCCAAAAGTTCAAAATCAGACGGAATCTAGCAGATCCATTTTAACACAGCAGCAAACCAAATAGAAATGAACACCAGTGCATAGACAACCAACGAAACACCCAAACTAAGTCAAATCTGAACTTAAAACCCTTATGAAACTTCACTGGTGCATAGCCTAGCCAAATTCTCACTTAATTTGATTCAATTGTACTTGAAATGAGTCTCTACACTTCAACAAGCAGCAATAGTAACTACAGAATGTGAATTGATGAATAAAAACTGAAATCAGTCTCTAATTTCAATGGAACAGTAGCATTTTTGGTTTTTCTGTTTTCTGATTTTTTTTTGTATTTTTGTATATTTGAATTTCAAATGCTAATCTGAAGACTAAAATGGCTTTTGGGAGGAAATTTGGTGGCTGGGAACTCTGGGAATTTCAGGGGTGTCCAAAAACTTGTTAAACAAGGCAATGGGTGTGCCTTTTATAGGCAAAGCCTAAGGCTTCCTTCAGATTTTTTGTTTTCTTTTTAGTCCTTCTCATTTTCAGCTTTTAGTCCCTTATTTTTAAACTTGTTACCCAAGTAACAACACCTATTTTATTGAAAACTATACTAAAGTCTATTCTAGAAAGTCCTATACCCATTACAATTCCTATACTATCCCTTCCCTACTTTTAAAATTACTATTCCTAATAGAACTACCCTTTTCTATGCCTAAATTACCCTTTTATTTATTCTGAAATTACTAGCCTCCATTAACTACACTAAACTTTCTAATTGACCCTGGTTCAAATAACTATTTCTGCAAATTAACCAACCACCAATCCAATTGTGAATCCTAAATTCAAATGACTACTGCTTTTGGATTAACAACTACTAATAACACATCAGGGTATAACAGTGCCCACAGAGTATTGATTAAAACTGTAGCAAGCAAATTCGACACACACACAGTTAATAGAACAACTTATTCATGAAGCCTGGAGAAGATTTAAACAACTAAAAACCTAAACTAACCCTAAGCATGATTAATCCTAATCCTAAAGAACTCAGTCACAAGTAAATTGACAAACGACCCAATTATTAATTAAAAGACAACAAATGCTAATCTATTTGACCACTGGCTCAAGCGAAAAATGAGGAAAAATAAACTCAAACCCTAAATTGATTGCTCAAGAGGAAGTATCAGTCAGAAGGAAAAGATTAACGAAGGAGGACGAGGAAAACTTACTTAGCTTGAGCACTTGACTGACTATGGGGTGAGCTCCGACTGGTCATTTGTTTGAATCCTCCGGGATTCTTGACGCGTAACATCCCTAATCGTGTGTTTTCCAAAAGAACACACATGATTAGGGAAGTTATGGTCGAAAATCCCCAAGATTTTCTAATTTAGGGTTCTGCCGGATTTTGATCGGATATTTGGGCAATTCTGGCCATATTTGAGATATGTGGCTATGGGGGTTGGATAGAGGAGGTCAAGGCGGTCCCATGGTGTTAATTTGGGACCGTTTGGCATAACCGGCGACTTGGCCGGAAAACTTCGAACGGATATTCGACGAGTTTTGGTAAGATTTTGGGGTAACGGACAGTGGATTTGGGTAAAGAAGGAGAAGGGGAGTCTGGGGTGTAATTTTGGGGTTGATCGGAGCATCGCCGCCGGCGGCGACGATTTCCGGCCGGCGGCGGACGGTGGGGGAAGGCGGAGACACGATGGGGTATTGGCCGGCGTTACAGGGGTGGTCTGAGATGGTGAATGAGGGGTAGGGGGGGGCTGGTTCGGACACTAATATATTAAAATTAACCCACTTCCCAGCCGTTGGATCAAAGATCCTCGACGGTCAGGATTAATTTTAACAAAACGACGTCGTTTTGAAGGGGACGGGGTCTGGACCGGGTTGGGGGTGGACTGGGCTGGAACTGGGGGCGGGTTTGAGGACTAAAACGGATTGATATTGGACTTGGGGTGAATTTGGCCCAAATTTGAGTCTTTTATTAAGGTGACTCAATTTTCTTTTGATTTTGTTTTCTTTTCCTTTTCAAATTAAATCTCAAAAGTCTAAATTAATTCTAAAAATTAAATTAACCTACCCAATCTATTTAATAATTGGCACAATTAATTAAATATCAAATTTGAAGGAAATCTAACCAAAATCAAAGCTAAGAATTTAAACAAAGCAAAAATAACTCATTTTTTGTGATTTTTATATTTTTTGTGAAATCCTAATTACTAATTAATCTAAAATATATAAGATTAAATCCTAAATGTAAATGCAATGCGAATTTTTGTATTTTTTATGAATTTGTGTTAAATTAAAACTGCAAATAAACACGAAAATTATGCAATTAATTCCTACAAATTAAACAATAAAAATAAAAAATCCTAAATCTAAGAAATCTGTAGGAGTAATTCATGCGAGGCAAAAATCACATGCTCACAGTAGTACAACTTTGAATTCTGCTGTATTCGTCTGGACCAAGTCCACACACTAGCCATTTCTTGGCCTTAGCATTCTTTTCCCACTTCTTCAAGTCCTCAGCAGTGCAGTCATCTCTAGTCTTTGGCATATCCATTCCTTCAGCATTCTTCTTTGTAGTGGCCAGGAGACCATCAGTAACAATGTCCCAGAGTTCATAGTCCTCTCCTATGATATGATCTCTCATCCTGTTTTTCCACCAGGAATAGTACTGGCCATTAAAGAGTGGAGGCCTAGCGGTGGATTGTCCTTCCCAGTTTCCAGGTGGTGCACTCATCTTGATCTGTTCCTAAGGTGTTAACCTCTTCAAGGATAACCCGCTCCGATACCAATTGATGTTTTATAATGTCACGACCCAAATTTCCCACCCTCGGGAGTCGTGATGGCGCCTACTAATGTGAGCTAGGCAAGCCAATTATTGACTCCCGAGGGTGGGAAATCCGAGTCGTGACAAGTTGGTATCAGAGCTCTAGGTTACATAGGTCTCACAATTCACAGACAATCTTAGTAGAGTCTGAGGGATCGGTACGAAGACGTCTGCATTTATCCCCCAGAGGCTACAGAGTTAGGAAAAACTTCACATCTATTCTTTCATGTCATGCGATTTTGTTCTCTCAATGCTAAATTGAAACCTCTACTCTTGTCCTTTCGCGAATGGCGAGGTCACGTACCGCTTCTTTAGCCGAACAACAGCACAGATCGGTGATAGATCAGCTACGTCTTCGGAGGCTTTGTGGAGGTTGGATAGGTTTCACCAAGCTCTTCACTACTACTTTCAGCGGTGCATCTTCTGAGGATCCCCAGGATTATCTAGACAGCTGTCATGAGGTTCTCAGGAACATGGGGATAGTTGAGACCAATGGGGTCGATTTTGCTACTTTTCGCTTGTCTGGATCCGCCAAGACTTGGTGGAGAGATTATTGCTTGGCTAGACCAGCCAGATCACCAGCTTTGACTTGGGAGCAGTTTACTCAGCTATTTCTGGAGAAGTTTCTCCCTATCACTCAGAGAGAGGTCTGCCGGAGGCAGTTTGAGCGTCTCCAGCAGGGTTCTATGACCGTTACTCAGTATGAGACCAGATTCATCGACTTGGCTCGTCATGCTCTTGTTATACTTCCCACTGAGAGGGAGAGGGCGATGAGGTTCATTGAGGGACTTATCCAGCCTATTCGACTTCAGATGGCTAGGGAGACAGGGAGTGGGATCTCTTTTCAGGAGGCGACCAATGTGGCCAGGAGAGTGGAGATTGTTCTGTCGCAGGGAGGTGGCCATGGGTCGGATAAGAGGCCTCGTCATTCAGGCAGATTCAGTGGTGCCTCGTCTGGAGGCAGGGATTCGTATGGTAGGGGCCATCCTCCTAGGCCTTTCTTCAGGTCTCTCACGCTGCTTCAGGTGGCCGTGGTCCTCAGATGCAGCATTCTGATCAGCAGTCCTACAGTGCACCACCAGCTCCCATCAGTGCACCGCCGCTTCAGAGTTTTCGGGGTGGTCATTCAGGTCGTCAGGGTCAGCAGTCTCAGCAGCCGAGGGCTTGTTACACTTCTGGTGATGTGGGTCACATTGCTAGGTTTTTCCCTCGAGCACCGAGTAGCTCTCAGCATCAGGGTTCCCGTGCCATAGTTCAGGCACCGAGTGTTCCAAAGCCCGCCCAGCTAGTTAGAGGTGGGGGTAGAGGTGCTAGAGGTGGAGGTAGAGGTCCTAGAGGTGGAGCTCAGGCCGCTAGAGGTGGAGGCCAGCCAGCAGCCGGCCGACCCAGAGATGTGGTTCAGGGTGGTGGGGCCTTGCCCGGATGCTATGCTCTTCCAGCAAGGCCCGAGGCTGAGGCTTCTGATGTAGTTATTACAGGTATTGTTCTGGTTTGTAGCAGAGATGTTTCAGTTTTATTTGATCCAGGGTCTACATACTCCTATGTGTCATCTTATTTTGCACCGTATCTGGTCGTGCCCAGTGATTCTCTGAGTATTCCTATTTATGTGTCCACCCCCGTGGGTGATTCTATAGTGGTAGATCGTGTTCATCGTTCTTGCGTGGTTGTGATTGAGGGTCTTGAGACCCGAGTAAACTTATTACTGCTGGACATGGTCGATTTTGATGTCATACTAGGGATGGACTGGTTGTCACCTTACCACGCCATCTTGGATTATCATGCCAAGACCGTGACCTTAGCCCTATCGGGTTTAACTCGTTTAGAGTAGAGAGGGATTCCTGGTCATTCTACCCGTAGTGTTATTTCATATATGAAGGCTCGGCGAATGGTCGTGAAGGGGTGTTTGGCCTATTTGGCCTATGTTCGTAATTCTAGTGCTGAGGTTCCTTCTATTGAGTCTGTGCCTGTTGTTCATAAGTTTCCTGAGGTATTCCCTTCAGACTTGCCGGGTATGCCACCCGACAGGGATATTGACGTTTGCATTGATTTGGTTCCGGGCACTCAGCCCATTTCTATCCCGCCGTATCGTATGGCCCCGCCCGAGTTGAAAGAGTTGAAGGAGCAGTTGCAAGACTTGCTTAAGAAGGGTATTATTAGACCGAGCGGACTATTCAGATTTTGGAGGATATGCTCCGAGCTTGTGTCATTGACTTTGGAGGCTCGTGGGATCAGTTTTTGCCTTTAGCAGAGGTTGCCTACAACAACAACTACCAGTCGAGTATCTAGATGGCTCCTTATAAGGCTTTATATGGTAGGCGGTGTCAGTCGCCGGTTGGATGGTTTGAGCCGGGAGAGGCTCGGTTGTTGGGTACAGATCTAGTACAGGATGCATTGGATAAGGTCAGGATCATTCAGAACAGGCTTCGTACAGCTCAGTCCAGGAAAAAGAGTTATGCCGACCGTAAGGTTCGTGATTTGGCATTCATGGTCGGTGAGCGGGTATTACTTCGGGTGTCGCCTATGAAAGGCGTGATGAGATTTGGAAAGAAGGGCAAGCTTAGCCCTAGGTTCATTGGCCCATTTGAGATTCTTGATCGAGTTGGAGAGGTGGCTTATAGACTTGCGTTGCCACCGAACTTATTAGCCGTGCATCCAGTGTTTCATGTGTCCATGCTTCGGAAGTATCACGGCGATCCATCCCACGTGTTAGATTTCAGCACTGTCCAGTTGGACAAGGACTTGTCTTATGAGGAGGAGCCGGTAGCTATTCTAGACCGGCAGGTTCGTCAGTTGAGATCGAAGAGTTTTCCTTCTGTTCATGTTCAGTGGAGAGGTCAGCCTGCTGAGGCATCGACCTGGGAGTCCGAGTCCGATATGCGGTCTTTTTCCCGACTCAGGTACATCCTTCTTCAGTCCGTTCGAGGACGAACGGTTGTTTTAGAGGTGGAGGATGTGATGACCCAAAAGGTCATCACTTGTTTTTAAATTGAATTCTGCGGTTCGAGGCCTTAAAAACCTTTTTTAGCATCACCTCGATTTGCGTACGCAGTCCGGGCGCGTAGCCGGAAAGTCTAGATGTGAAAATCTGTGAAAAATGATAAAGTTTGGCTTTAAAATGAATTAAGTTGACTTCGGTCAATATTTTGGGTAAACGGACCCGGACCCGTGATTTGACGGTCCTGGAGGGTCCGTAGGAAAATATGGGACTTGGGCGTATGCCCGGAATCGAATTCCGAGGTCCCAAGCCCGAGAAATGAATTTTTGAAAGAAATTGTTTTTTGAAAAATATAAAGGGTTTTTGAAAGTGAAATGTTATGTGAAACCTGTGGTATCGGGCCCATATTATGGTTCCGGAGCCCGGTACAGGCTCAATATGATTTATATGTGTTGTCAGTAAAGTTTGGTAAGAAATGGAATCCATTTGACGTGATTCGGACCTTAAATGCAAAATTTGATGTTTAAGAAGTTTTGAGAAATTTCATTGATCTTGAGGTTTAATTCGATGTTCATGACGTTATTTTGGTGATTTGATTACACGAATAAGTCCGTAGGATGTTTTTGATGTTGTGTGTATGTTTGGTTTGGAGCCCCGAGGGCTCGGGTGAGTTTTGGATAGGCCACAGAGTGAAAATTTCAACTTAGGAAATGTTGGTATGTTTCAGACATGCAGGCTTCGCATTTGCAAAGCCTGTCTCGCAAATGCGAGCTCGCAAATGCGAGCCATGTATCGCAAATGCGAGAGGAGGCATGGGCAGCTCTCTTCGCAAATGCGAAGTACTTGTCGCAATTGCGACACCTGCCTGGGCATTTCCTTTGTCGCAAATGCGAGAACCCAGTCGCAAATGCGACTTCGCAAATGTGACATCTTTCTCGCAAATGCGAAAGTCCCCATTTTCTGAAGGGTTCGCAATCGCGAACCCCTGTTCGCAATTCCCATAACTGCAGCTTACAACTATTTATACTTAGCCGAAAAACAACCCTTTTTCACATCTTTTCAAAACAAAAACTCCCTAGGGCGATTTTCCAAGAACAACTCTTCTTCCAAATCGATTGTAAGTCAATTTTTACTAGTTTCCTTCAATCATTAACATCTTTTAACATGATTTCAACTCAAAATTAATGATTTTCATGGGGGAAATTGGGTGTTTTGGGTAGAACCTAGGTTTTTCAAAAAATGGGGATTTGGACCTCGATTTGAGGTTCGATTTCAAAACAAATTATATATTTGAGTTCATGGGTGAATGGGTAGTCGGGTTTTTGTTCGAACCTCGGGTTTTGACCATGTGGGCCCGGGGCTGATTTTTGAATTTTTGGGAAAAGCTTTCGAAAACTTATTTCCATGCATTAGAAATTGTTTATTTAGCATTCATTGATGTAATTAAGTAACTTGTGACTAGATACGAGCAAATTGGTGGTGGAATCACGAGGTAAAGCTATAGTTGAGGCTTGAACTGTGTTCGTGGCATCGAGGTAAGTGTTTGGTCTAACCTTAGCTTGAGGGATTAGGAGTTGTGTCCTATTTGCTACGTGTTACTTGTTGAGTACGACGTACAGGTATGGTGACGAGTATCTATACGTTGGTGTCGAGCGTGACCGTGAGTCTTAAATTGAAATCATTGTGTTATTGAGAATTACTACGAATGCCTAAGTTGTTGACTCTCTGTGATGAGCAAGGTTTATAATTATTCTCGTAGAGATTACTTATGGTTGAACATTGGTGTTAGTTGAGGTAGTAGATGTTGGCACAAGTTTGGTTATAGCTGGTTTTCCCTTGCCGGGATAGTGTAGTTCCTTATTGATCCCTTGCCGGGACTCTTGTTAGGTTGTTGTTGATTGTATATGTGGATTGGGTTGCACGCCGCAACAATGATATATTTGGATCGGGTTGCACGCCGCAATAATGATATATTTGGATTGGGTTGCACGCTGCAATAATGATATATTTGGATCGGGTTGCACGCCACAACAATGATATGATTGGGTCGGGTTGCACGCCGCAATAATAATATAATTGGATCGGGTTGCACGCCGCAACAATGATATGAAATGGGAGCGGGTGGCACGCCTGCCACGAGATAATTGAAATGGGAGCGGGTGGCATGCCTGCCACGAGATATATGAAATGGGAGCGGGTGGCACGCCTGCCACGAGATACATGAAATGGGAGCGGGTTGCACGCCTGCAACGAGATGTGAAATGAAAGTGAATTCTGCCTTTGTTTTCCTTATCCTTGTTAGTAGTTGGATTTTGGTTCCTTTATAATTCTCTTGATATTCTGTTTTACTTGTTATTCCCCGAAGCATGATTCCCCCCTCCCATCTTTACTTGTTTATTTCTGCTTTACTTTCCGCTGTATATTATATAACTGCACAAGTTTATTTGGTAGTCTGGTCCTAGCCTCGTCACTACTTCGCCGGGGTTAGGCTAGGCACTTACCAGCACATGGAGTCGGTTGTGCTGATACTACACTCTGCACTCTTTTGTGCAGATCCCAGTGTTGTGGATTTCGTACTGCAGTGAGGTTGCTGCTTCTGGTCCATCAGGCGACCCGAGGTAGTCCTGCAGGCATCCGCAGGCCTTGGCGTCTCTAACTAGTTATTATTCATGTTTCTTTCTTGTATTTTCAGAGACAGTGTTGTATTATTTCTTTCAGACCTTTATTTGTAGTAATCTTAGACAGTCTGTGAAGTTGTGACACCAATCTTGGGTAGTTTTGTCATGGAATGGTATTAGCTGTACTATTAAACTTGAAATTTAAGTCTTCCGCTTGTTAAATTTTGTTGACTATTAACTGTTGGATTATAACTGTTAACGAATTTATAAATGGGTAAAGGTAATCTATTCAGTAATTGACTTGCCTAGCTCACATTAGTAGGCGCCATCACGACTCCCGAGGGTGGGAAATCCGGGTCGTGATATATACGTCAATACCACACAAAAGGGGGGGGGGTGATTTGTGTGGTACCCAATTTTCCCTTAACTTGATTATAGAAGGACCTGGTTCTTCTATGTGTTCCAACCACTACTGTTGCAGAATAATAAGTACAGAAATTAAAGAACACAAAGATTTTACGTGGAAAACACCTGGCTCAAAAGGTGAAAAAACCACGACCTACTTTCCAGTAGGATTTTCCCAAACTCTCCACTAAAATTACTGAGCCAAAAACTGCATTTATAAAAACTCTTTTGTAAACTTAGGACTAACTCTAATCCCGTTGTAGCACACAGCCTCAACTGTTGCGACAACTTCAAGTTAACTCTAACTTGAAAACTCTGAGTACCTAATACAATTGCTTCTAGATAAGCTGAAAGGTACAGTATGAAAACCACCTACTACAATTGAACTAGAATAAAAGACAGACACTTGGAACTGATTCTTCTATCTAGTTCAAGTAGCTTCAGGTTTGCACGCTTGAATCACACACACAAATTGCTTGCAAAATTGCCTTGCTATTTTGCTCTCAATTTACGTTTTACTTCTGCTTATGTGCGTTACCTGTAAAAGAGAACAACACTGATATTTAAGGAGTTAGTAATTAGAGATTCACTAGAATTCTGATGCTACTCTTCCGTGGTGGAAGAGTTCTAGTTGAACTCATCCTCTAACTCTATCCGTCTCTTAAGCAGTGTTCTCTTTGGGTAAGGAGTTTTTCTCCTTATCCAATATGCAACCTTTTCGATCATGATCAGGAGATATCACTTCTGATAAGTTAGGTTTATCTCCTTCACTGTCATCTCACATGCTTGAGTTGATCATATCTGTGCCTCACTAGGATGGACCTGGTCCATGTCTGAGTTCCTTTGTCAGTCTTCAAAACTCACCTTTACTTGGGCCAACACGACCCCTTTTTAAATGGTTCATTATCCAACTCATTTTTTGATGGATAATATGGGTGGATAACCAATGGATAACTAATGTGTTTAACTTTTACATTTGTAAAACGCGAGTTATCCATTGGTTATCAATTTGGTTAACCATTTTCTAAGTGGATAATATGGTCTTTATCCATATTCGACCCGTTTTTAAATGGTTCATTATCCAACCCATTTTTGAGTGGATAACTATTTTCTTTTAGAGAATTTTTCATAAAGCACTATCTTTTAGGTGTAATTAGCCATTTATAGATACCTTTTGCTATATTACGTGTTATAGATACCTTTTATGTGGTTATAAGATGTATTTGATGTATTTAAGCTATTGTATTCATTAATACAATAGCAAAAATAGGCGTGAAAAAGGGAATTCCAGCTAAGGTTGATATGTATTCGACTGTATACACGCGGCCTTATCGTGAATACAGTAACGTATTTGCGTAAAACCTGGAAGGTTGAACTTGTTAAAAACGGAAAGGAAATCAAATCACCTGATATTCTCCTAATTTAACTCAACGAACAAAAACTATTACCCATTAATCTGTATTCTTCCATTCACGATTCAACAAGAAAAATAGCGAAAACAAGAGAAACATCTGGAATTTCACTTCTCCCTTTTCTCTGTTCCCAGTTCTCAATTCAACCACGGAAAAGTGCGATTGATACAATTGTATACAAAATACGGTATAATTCCATTATACATATGGCAAGTTTAACAGNCGGATTGGCTTGAGGGAATAGGATTAGAGTATTATTTGCTAATTGCTAAAGGTTGAGTACGGTGTATAGGTATGGTGACGAATATCTATACACCAGTGTCTAGCATGACCGTGGGTCTTTATTTGTGCTTAATTGGGATTCTGTAGTGATTCTTCCTTGTTAATTGATGGTTTCTATATGATATGAAGAGAATGAGAAGGAAATATGATGTGTAAACTCTTGGGAGCGTTGGCTCGGTTTTTGACTTGATTAAAAAGTAAGAAATGAACGTAAGAGAAAGAGATGTGATTATTCCCTTGCCGGGACGTGTAAGTTATCGTTGTTGCTCCCTTGCCGGGATTTAACTGCTTAGTCCTATTCTCCCTTGCCGGGAAACCACTTATATATTATGAAATGGGATCGTGTGGCACGCCGACCACTTATATATTATGAAATGGGATCGTGTGGCACGCCGATCACTTATATATTATGAAATGGGATCGTGTGGCACGCTGACCACTTATATTTGCTGAAATGGGATCGTGTGGCACGTCGACCACCGAGCTATACTATGAAATGGGATCGTGTGGCACGCCGACCACTTATATAGATTATGAGATCTGATGTAGTTTCGTGTTTACTTCTGATAAGTTGTTTTCATCTGTATTTCCCCTAAGCATGTCCCCTCCCCGCCTTAATTGGTATTTTCTGCTGTTATTTCGTTGCACTTGTATATACATATATATCTGCACAGGTTGTTTTTGGGTAGGTCCTGTCTAGCCTCGTCACTACTTTGCCGGGGTTAGGCCAGGCACTTACCAGCACATGGGGTCGGTTGTGCTGATGCTACACTCTGTGCATCTTTTTGCACAGATCCAGGAGTAGCTTTTGGGCCTCAGCAGTAGGATTTGATTGGGAGCTGACTTCAGTCCAGGGACTTTCGAGGTAGCCTAGCTGACGTCCGCAGGCCGGAGTCCCTTCTATGTTATTAGTTTGTTTTCCTTGTACCGAAACAAACATTGATGTACTTCTATTCAGACTTGTTTTTAGCACTCTTTAGTAGTTCGTGAGTTAGTGACACCGGTTCTGGGTAGAGTTGTATTTAAACTTCCGCATTTGGTTTTCAGTTATCTATGTTTTTTAAGACTTCCGCTTTTATTTAAATGACTCGTTTTATTTATATCGTTGAGATGTTATCAGAAAATATTTTAATACTTGGCTGGCCTAGCTCCGACAGTAGGCGCCATCACGACTCCCGATGGTGGAAAATCCGGGTCGTGACAATAACCATACATGTCCGCTGAAGGACAAGGTGTATGAGCAGCGACATGCAAGTAGCAGTCTTATAGGTGGTATGATTAGGCCTAAGCTTACTAATCATAGAGGAAATACACCAATATTATTGATAATGGAAAATCAGATTTAGGTGTAGATGTTAGCTACATGTTGGCGTGGCGGGCTAAAGAAAAGGCAATGAATTTTTTGAGAGGTGAACCATACTTATCTACAATCGATATGACATATCCAGGTTCCACATCAGAATGGTAAAATAGCCCAAAAATGAATTCATGTACGTGTATATATCTTTGTATGCCTTTATAAAGGGGTTTGATCATTGTAGACCCATTGTGGTTGTGGATGGAAGTCACCTAAAATCTTACTACACCGGGACATTCGTTTCGGCAAGCACGTTGGATGGTGCAGGTGAGTACGTGAATTATAATAAAATCTGTTAATATTTTAAAGATTGAAATACATGTTTTAAAAATATGTATTCAATTGTCTTTACAGGTCATATATTGCCACTAGCATATGGTGTTATTGATTCAGAGAACGATGCTGCTTGGACGTGGTTCTTTGAGCAATTCAAGATAGCATACGGTGACAGGGAAAACATGTGCATCGTTTCAGATAGAAATGAGAGTATCATTAAATCTTTATCGAGAGTGTATCCAGATGTACCGCATTTTGCCTGTATATGGCATCTATGGAACAACGTATATAAGAAATTCAAAAAGAGCCATGCAAAGTTGAGCGAGATATACTTCTCGATGGCAAAAGCATACACACAAGCTGAATTTGACAGTCTGATGGAGAAGGTGGAGAAGGTAGATATTAGGGTGAAAGAATACTTGGAGTTAGCTGGATACGAAAAGTGGGCTAGGTTGTATGCACCTGTTAACAGGGAATGGACCATGACGTCAAATATTGCTGAGTCAATCAATGCCGCACTAGTGTCAGCAAGGGAATTGCCAATATACGACTTCCTCGAAGAAGTTAGGAAGATGTTTGGATGTTGGAATTGTAGTAACCGCAAAGAAGCTACACAGACATACACAACGCTTGGAAAAAAATACCAGGAGATGCTGACTTTGAATGAGGCAATGTCTACACGCATGACTGTAAGTTTTATTTTAATGTCATTGTATTATATAGCTTAATTGTTTTCTGAAATAACTTATACAGAATTTTTTAGATAGACGTATTCAGTTGTATTGTCATGCAGTAGCCTTATAATGTTTTTGTTTTTTTTCAGTTGCCTAAAGTTAAGCAGATTTTTGATGTATGTCATTGTATTCATAAGCTAAGACCTAATTATAGTTTATAGTCTGCCGGTCTACATATATGATGTATTCTTCTGTATTCAAACATTTCAGTTGTATGTAACTGAATAATTCAGCATTATACATAAAGAAATTCAGTTATATGTGCTCAAAACTTATAGGTCTATGTTTAAATGTAGGTGGTACCATCAACTGAATACTTACATACGGTTAACGATGGAGGGAGGCAATACACCGTCTGCCTGTTAGAGAGAAAATGCGTTTGTGGGAGGTTCCAAGTTGATGAATTACCATGCCCACATGCTTGGGCTGTATTGAAGAGCAAGTTTCTAATGCCAGAAGAATATTGCTCTAACTATTACAAACCAAATTCTGTTGTAATGACATCCGATGTGCCTGTGTACCCGCTACAGGACAGAAATGACTGGAATATACCAGCACATGTTGTAGAGGAGGTTGTATTACCACCTAAATGGAAAAGACCTCCTGGAAGGCCAAAGAAGAAGCGCGATAAACCTTTAAGTGAATTGCTGCAGCCGAAAAATCAACATTCATGTAGCATATGTGGGCAGGGAGGACATAACAAGCGAACGTGTAGAAATGCTCCACGTATGATTTAGTTAACACTTTGACATGTATTAGTGCTCCAACGATTTGTCATTACTTATGATGACATTGTCAAGTAATAAATTCTGAAATGCCTTTCGTGAATAGATTCTGGATTTATTTAGTTGCAGTATTGTGTTGGATACATTCGAACACAACCTTGTCCACATATAATTTGATAATTTATTATAGACAGTGCCTGAGTTATATACATAACTAGTCAAAATACATCGGAATACAACTATATACTCAGCTATAACATAACAAATTCAATAAATACATATAACCTGATTAGATTCTGGATACATTTAGTTGCAGTATTGTGTTGTATACAATCGAATACAACCTTGAGTTGAATATACATAACTAGTCAGAATACATCGGAATACATCTATATACTCAGCTATAATATAACAATTTCAATAAATACGTATAACCTGAGTAAGTAAAATAAATACATCAAGTTGGGTACATATGTATAAACCAGAAGCATACATTTTTTGACTTTGATATACAAGCCAAGTGACTGAATATTAATACATACTTATATGCCCTGTTGAATACGTATGAATATATCCTGTAAGATACATATGAATATAAACGGAAGATTAAGCATGAATACTTATGAACAAAATAATGAAACATAGATTGAAAAGTTGCAATTGTCATACATGAACACTGTTGATAAAGTGATTAAAACATGGTTTTTTCTAACTGAATACCTTCTTCACCAAAAAATTATTCAAAAAACAGTATTCACCTAAAAAAAACTTTCCAAAACTACATTCACCCAAAGCTACTCTAACACTATCTGCAACTTTGAATATGACTCAGTGATTTGCCTAGCAATCTGTGAGGGTGCTTCATTTTTGCATATGGCATCAGCGTCTATCTTCGCATAGTATAGTTCCGAAGGAGAGCACCATATCTTTGACGGAGTAGATTGGAATCAAATGTTGTTTGTGGAATCTCACCAAGAGTGCTCAGAAACTCTGCGTATGCCGCAACATGCACCCCACAATCCCTGAAAAAATGTTGATTGAAAAAATTAAAAATAATTCATACAACTAGATTTTTAAAATGATACAAGAACGATGATTGAATACATACATGCTCCCAGCTTTCTGTTGAGGCAGATTTGATATGAAAACAACTTCAAAGGGATCAGTATGTGACTTGTCAGTGTATGCTGAGTAAGTAGACCAATCTATGCCTTGACTATCTCTGTAAAAGCCACTGATTGATAGATATAGAGGTACAAGCTTAGCTAGCTTATCTATCTCAGAAGCTACATAGGCATCATGACCTGCAGATCTGTACGAGTCATACACTTTGATACATCTCTCCTTGAATGAGACAGCAGCCCATATCCAGTGTAGTTTGTCCTTCAAGTTGACTGGTATCAAGACATTGTCAACAGTATGCCAAGGTACATTAGCTAGCAATCTGTAGCCCCTTATGTACTCACATGCCACATCCTCTTCTTTGGCTACATTAGCATTACTATCTGTATCAGCATACCTGTCGAAGATTTCAGCGATTCTTGTCTTGAATATACAATCAACAGTTGTATACTTGAAGTTGCTTGTTTGGTTGTACTTTCCCTTCTTTCTCAGATAGTAGAATATGACGTCAATATGCTATGCACAAATTTAATTACATAGTGTTAGTCCAATTAATCAAACTAAGAAAAAAAATGAATATGACAAGTGAAAACTCAGTTAAATACATCACACAGATTCAAGAATAATACATCTGAATACACTGTATTACAGCAGATATTCAAGAATAAAGAGGCAATTAAATACATCATAGATATTCAGTTAAATACATCTGATATTTACAACTACCCAGTAATGTTAAAATACATCTGAATATATTTAAATACATGTTATTATTCAAAACTAATGAGTCAATTAAATTCATAGTACTGTAATACATCTGTTAGTTACAACTACTGATAACTTTGAAAATACATCTGAATACATTAAAATACAACAGTTATTTAGGAATAATGATGCCATTAAATACATCATACAAATTCAATTAAAAACATATTTCATTTTCAACTAATAAAAATTGTTAAAATACATCTGAATACAATTAAATATAGCAGATTTATTAGTAACATCTGCATACAATTGAGTACATCAAAGTAATGTAAGACAAATTTGGGTTAGAGCTCAATTTATGAATTATACAATTAGACAAACCAATACTAAAGAAATAATTTATAGTGGAGTTGGAAGGGGTAAAACTTACATTGTCATCCCATAGTTTACCGTCAAACGATAGAAGGTAAAACCAATTTTTTGAATTGACTTGATCAACTCCAAAATCCAATGGTATATGAAGTGTTGACTTGTTCTTCTTGTAATGGTCTTCCAAATTACTTCTACAAGTATGATATTAAAAAAACGTTATATCCATTTTTTAAAATATAAATACGTAATAGACATACCGGGAAAAAATTCACTTCTGCTCATGTCTAGCAAGAAGACCATCACGAACCCATTTGTCGTATTCCTGAATGATTAATGTAGGTTACAACCCCGTTATTGAATCATCCTCAAATGGGTCTTTTTTCAAAAATGGGGGTCAACTTTACTGAGGTACCTGTTGTTCATTGAATTCATGTATAGAGAGTTTTAATTATAAAAACCATGGGAAAATAGATAATTAGTTTATAAAACACTAACCTGCGGAGTCGAAGTTAGACTCGTAAGGTGAAGAATACCATTTACTTGGTCGCCGATTCCTATGAGATGGTACCGGGGTTGATGCAACTTTTTTGCACTGTTGTGTATCACAATTCTAGTTTCTGGAGTTCCTTCTAACTGGAGAGCCATGAAGCATCTGAAGAGTTGATGTTGGACTTCACAACGCTTCATTTGAAGGAAATTTCCAAAACAAGTATTACCCAGTTGGTTGTACTGCTCTGGAGTAAGATTTTCTTTTAGCTCAGAGACTATGTCAGTGTTAGTATATACACTGATATACGGTGCAAAAATAGGCTGTTTTTTCACAAACAGCTTAATTCCCTGCATTTAACAAATGTAAAATACATATAAATACAACTGAATACAACATATATTTCATAATACAACTGACATGAATACATATGAATACAACTAAATTCAACTGAATACAACACATAGTCATAATACAACTGACATGAATACAACTGAATATAACACATATTTCATAATACAACTGACATGAATACATATGAATACAACTAAATTCAACTGCATACAACACATATTTCATAGTAAAACTAACATGAATACATATGAATACAACTAAATACAGTCTGCAAAAATCAACTGGAGTAAGATATCAGTGATAGAAATATGTACTAATATAATACATACGCATACAACAAATAAAGACATTGCAATTAGAATAAAATACTGATGGGAACTTTGAAAATCCTTATAAATACAACTATAAGAATACATCAGAATACAACTGACATACCTGTATCATTAATTTCTATAAGTACAAAAATATATCGAATATCCTTGTTGAACAGAGAACTCAACCGTTGTATACATATAAATACAGATGTATACATCAATAATACAGATGAATACATCATAAATTACCTTTTCTTCAAGTGTATCCGAGCTTTTACTTGCTTCAACCTCCTTCCCCTTGACAGATGAAGCAGGAGAAATATGGTTTTTTCCTCTTTTCCGCAATGGGAAGTCTTGTTTCCTTCAATGATTTCTCGACTTGGGTTTCTTTGAAATTGTCATGTCGAGATTTTGTTCTCTTCTCCAATGCCATATTTTTGTTTATACCTGCATCCAATTCCCCTTGAGTGATTTGCAAGGAGAAAGAGCGCTCATCGAAATTGAGAATTTTAGTGGGTATACCTCTAGTAATCAACTTGCTGGGTGTATTCTCAGACATTGTGAGAATACGCTTGGATACTGTTGATTAGAGAAAATTTGGTGAGTAGAGATGTTGATAATAAGCAAAAATAGCGAAAATAAAAAAAAAATACTTACCACACTAATTATAGTAACAAATGAGTAAAATCTAGAGGAGAATAGGGTTTACGCCGAGATTGGGGGAAGGAGGAAGCAGCGGTGTGGGTGAGGAGGTTTCTCTGATTTTGAGCGTGGTTTGGAGCGTAGTTTTGAACGTGTATTGAGAAGTTGTATGAAAAACTGTGACGACCCAAAGGGTCATCACCGGACTTCTTCCTATTTCCGTGCTTCCGAGGCCTTGAAAACCTCGCTTTTAGTTGCCTCGATTTGCGTGCGCAGTCCGGGCGCGAAGCCGGAAAGCTTTTATGTTGAAATATGTGAACTTTGTGAAAAATTTGAAGAATTTTGATATTAATATTGCTAAAGTTGACTTTGGTCAACATTTTTGGTAAACGGACCCGGACCCGTGATTTGGCGATCCCGGAGGGTCCGTAGAAAAATATGAGACTCGGGCATATGCCCGGAGTCGAATTTCGAGGTCGAGAGCCCGAGAAATGAATTTTTCTGTGAAATTATTTTTCTGAAATTCTTAAGGAAAATAGAAATGAAAATTGATTAAAAGACTACGGTATCGGGCTCGTATTTTGGTTCCGACGCCCGGTACAAGTCTTAAATAGGTGTTAAGCGCTTTCTGTAAAGTTTGGTCGAAATCGGATGTCATTTACGTGTTTCGGACCTAAATATCTAAAGTTAGAAGTTTAAGAAGTTTGAAATGAAAATGATGATTATGAGGCTTGATTCATGGATTTTGATGTTATTTTGGCGATTTGATCGCTCGAGTAAGTTCGTAGGATGTTATTGAGTTAGTGTGTGTGATTGGTTAGGAGCCCCGAGGGCTCGGGAGTGAATTGGAGGTGGTTCGGGGTGATTTTACACTTAGAAATATAGCAGGTTTTCCTTCAGCTGTTGCAGGCCAGGTTTGTTCTTCGCGTTCGCGGTCACCCTTACGCGATCGCGATGCTGGCCGGGTTCCCTTCTTCGCGTTCGTGAACCTATTCCCGCGTTCGCGTAGCTTTAGTTCCACCTTCTTCGAGTTCGCAAACTAATTCACGCGTTCGCGTAGTTAATTTCCCTGGACCACCCAGTCTTTCTCTTCGCGTTCGCAGCCTCCTCATCGCGAACGCGATGGTCTGTTGAATTAACCCTTCGCGAACGCAGCTCCTTTCCCGCGAACGCGAAGGGCATTTTTGCCCAGTTAATTTTAAAAGCTCAAAACAGACCCATTACGGGATTTTTCCCATTTTTTCATAAAACTTGTCTTCTCCAAGCTCTAGGGGCGATTTTTGAAGCTCTTCTTCACCAAAGTCTTTGGGTAAGTAATTTCCCACCTAATTCCTTCACTCTTCTTCATTAATTACTGAATTCCTAGACCTAAATCATGAAATCAAAGTAGAAATTAGGGGTTTTGGGTAGAGTTAGGGCTTTGGGGATTTTGGGTGATTCAACCTCAATTTGGGGTCGAATCTTGAAATAAATTATATGTTTCAACTCGTGGGTTTATGGGTGATTGGGTATTGGTCTGAGCCTCGTGTTTGGGCCATGTGGGACCGGTGTTGAATTTTGGTATTTTTGGAAAAATGATTGAAATTTCATTTCTAGGCTATGAGATTATGTTTTCGAGCCCTTATTGATATTATTGAACTAATTATGCCTAGATACCATTGTTTCGGAGTCGGATTGTAGAGGAAAGGCGGTATTTGAGGATTGATTGCTATTCTTTGGACCGAGGTAAGTGTTTGTTCTAACTTTGGCTTGAGGGAATAGGAGTAGGATACTATTTGCTACTTGCTAAATGTTGGTGTATAGGCATGGTGACGGTTGTCTATGCACCGGAGTCTAGCATGACCGTGAGTCTTAATTGCTTTTAATTCGAATGATGTGACACAACTTCCTTGTTTAATTGATAAATTTCGTATAACGTGAACGGTTGAGGAAGAATTGTGATTGGTATATTTTGGAGCGTTGGCTCGAACAAGAATGTGATAGTTGAGAAAGAAGTGATTTAAAAGAGGACGTGTTGTGATTATTCCCTTGCCGGGACGTGTAGACTATTATTATGTGCTCTACCTTGCCGGGATATTTGGGCTGTTAGCTGTACCCTTGTCGGGTTAAAGTGTTATGTCGACGAATTCCCCTAATAGGGCCTTCTTTACAAAGTCAGATATTTTGAACTATAATATGGGATCGTGTGGCACGCCGTCCACTTATATATTATAATATGGGATCGTGTGGCACGCCGTCCACTTATATACTATAATATGGGATCGTGTGGCACACCGTCCACTTATATATTGTGAAATGGGATCGTGTGGCACGCCGACCACTATATATGTTATGAAATGGGATCGTGTGGCGCGCCGACCACTTATGTATTATAATATGGGATCGTGTGGCACGCCGTATATATATATATATCATGGAAACCCGGAGTAGTTCTGCTGTTATTTCTGATAATTCGTCTTCATCTGTTATCCTCGAGCATGCCCTCTTCCCAGCTTTACTTGATATCTTCTGTTATTATTTCCGTTGCTCTTGTATATGTATATATATCTGTACAGGTTATTTTTGGTAGGTCCTGTCTAGCCTCGTCACTACTTCGTCGGGGTTAGGCCAGACACTTACCAGCACATGGGGTCGGTTGTGCTGACGCTACACTCTGTGCATTTTTGTGCACAGATCAGGGAGCAGCTTTTGGACCGCAGCAGTAGGATTGCCGGGAGCTATCTTCAGTCCAAGGACTCACGAGGTAGCCTAGCGGGCGTTCGCAGGCCGAAGTCCCTTCTATGTTTTAGTTTGTTTACCTTGTATCGAACAAACACTATGTATTTCCTTTCAGACTTGTTTTTAGCATTCTATAGTAGTCCGTGAGCTAGTGATACCAGACTCTGGGTAGAACTATGTTTCAAACTTCCGCATTTTTTTTTGGTTTTCAGTTGTATTAATCTAAAATCTTCCGCTTATTTATTGTTCTCGTTTATTATATTGTTTGAATGAAATCAGAAAAAAATGTTTTAAATGTTTGGCTTGCCTAGCTCCGATAGTAGGCGCCATCACGACTCCCAATGTTGGGAAATTCGGGTCGTGACAAAAACGGTAACTATGAGAGAGAAAAATCAGAGGATGGAGAGAGAAAAATAAAACATAGCGTATTAATTGGCTTAAGTGTAGGATATAACCAAAATTAAAAAATTTACTATAAACCATAAAATGTATCTATAGAATATAATTTATTTAAGTGGTATTTATTTTAAATAAATAATGGTAAAATTTCCTTTCTCATTACTCAAAGCCTTTTCCGGGAGCAACATTTATTATTATGTATGGAAGTACATTATAAAAGGAGAAAAAGCAGGGAAAAGAAAGAGAGAGAGCAAAGGTTGGCTGGTATCCATTCCCCCTCCCCTCTTTCTCCGCCGACTTTCCTTCCATTAAAGTACCATGTCCACCTTGGGAAGAGTCAAGTAATTGGACTACACCTCCATTTGCTAATGATCACGGTCAAGGAGAGTACTCCGTCATCCCCTCTTGGGGGGGGGGGGGGGGGAGGGGAGAGAGGTAAAAGATTTCCAAATTGGAAAGCCACAGGGGATTACATGGAATTCACCTGTTTTTTTCCTTATTTCTTTTTCTCCTATCTGGGCTTAGTTCCTGAAATATGTTTGTTCAAAGGTGGCAGCCCGGCTCTCTATGGAGCCAAGGATCTCCATTGTATACTCTTTCGATTTGTAGCGGGCCTATGAGACAGCTGAGACAATTGCAAGGAACTGTGGAGGTCTAGAGGTATGATCTCATTGTTACTTTGCATGATTGGAATTCGATCCCAATCCATTAATGTTACAAACTTTTTATCCACCATACTCTTCATGTAACTTCCTGAATAAGAATCGCTCTTATTATGTGCTACCAATGAGAAACCTGTACATGTTGCTTTTGGTTAACCAGTTTCATCTTGTGCTATTTGCTTTGTTCCCCCCACTTCAGAAACTCCTCCCAGAGATCTTCATACGTTTTTTTAAATGTTTGTTACCTTTGTCCTTTATTAATCATATCTTCTGTGAACTTGTGGCAGTTGGATACTGCTGTTCCCTTTCTTGTTCCGTTTCTTCTATTTGTTGCTTGTTATGAGTGTCTGGAAACTGGAAATCGTGATTTTGCTATATGTCGAGGTAGTTTTCTTATTACTATGGAACAGCAGAATTTAGCAATTTCTTAACTGTGGGAAATTTTAATAAGAGAACATTTGTGGGCACTGGTATCACGTAATTCTGTAGTTGGATAGTCAATAAGGATTTTGTTGTCTATTAGCTAAAACATTCCACCAATTGAAAAAGATGGACTAGAATGCTCTTATTGGGCTAAGAAAGGCATGCAGATTCATAACTGCTACTCAAGAACTATGGTATAAAGTCTGTTTGATTCTTTCATGTTTGAAATGTAGAATGCAACATGACCATGTCCAAGGTGTTAGGAGCGCATACCCGTTTTTTGTGGTGCAAATATGATATTCTGTTTGTTATTTCTATGAGTGATGAATTGTGAAGAAGGGAAAAAGAGTTGGGGTTTGATAAGCATGTGTGTATAAGATCTTTGTATAAAATTTGACTAGCCGACCTGTTGGATTAGTCTAATTATTTTATATCGTCATCCTTGCTTTGTATTTAATTCCAGGTGATTAAAGATCCAGACCTTCGAGAGAGACATTTAGGAGATCTTCAAGGCTATTCTCTTCGTAAAGCAGCCAAAATTCGACAGAAGGCTTATCGGGCTTTAGTATCTGGGCAGAAAGATCTGGAAATTCCGGTGAGTACCCACTCTCCTATGTTTTCCACCGACCAAAGTTGGTCGGTTTTTCTTGGTCGATTTTTGCCGAATTTCTTGTAGTGATAGTGGGGAAGGGCAGCGGTTTACTCCTGGGAGGGAGTTGGGGTGTATGGTAGACGTAAGGTAACGTGATTCTTCAATGTGCTGCATTAACTATGGATGTAGTATCTGTGAGCTTTTAAGGTGCAAATTGACCTGAAAATCCTTCTTCAAGATAATTTCACCTACCAGAAATGAATTAGATAGAATCAGGACTAGAGGAATATAGGATCAAGCTTGTTCACCACACCGATCTCCCATAAAAATATAAGTGAATAACTTAAAAGGAAAAGAAAGAACGAGATAAGAGGAAGAAGAAGATGACTGTGTGTGTAATGAAGGGCTGCATGTATGAGATTGATTTTATTCAAACTTATTTGCAGGGTGGTGGGGAAAGTTTAGATCAACAATTTACTAACGCTGCACATCTTGTTTATTTAGGATTGCGAAGAAGCACATAGGTACATTTGACCTTTGAGATTGGTTAAGGGTCAGATCTTACAAAGATCATTTGTGCACATAAAAAGTGTTTGTTTCGGATGCAGGAGAACGAGTAGTTGTGGTATCTCATTGTCACGACCCGGAATTCCCACCCTCGGGAGTCGTGATGGCGCCTACTAATAGGAGCTAGGCAAGCCAACTTAATTAGTAATTTCATTAAACACATGTTCCTTTTTAACAATTAACGGCATTAAATAAAGGCAACAGAATTAAAATCATAAGCGGAAGACTTAAATGTAGATAGATGATCAATAATATAGAAGTTCCAACACATATATCTCTACCCCGGGACTGGAGTCACATCCTCACGAACATCTAAAGAGTACTACATACAAAGTCTGAAAGAAACATAATCTGTTTATCTCGGGTACAATGAGATGACAGCCAAAGCGTAAAGATAGAAGGGAGATGCCGGGCCTGCGGACGCCTGCAAGCTACCTCGGGTCTCTCTGGACTGAAGGTTCGCCCCCGTGCTAATGCTGCTGCTGCTGCTCAATACCTGGACCTGTGCAAAAATGCACAGAGTGTAGCATCAGCACAACCGACCCCATGTGCTGGTAAGTGCCTAGCCTAACCCCGGCGAAGTAGTGACGAGGCTAGACTGGACCTCACATAAACCTGTGCAATTATAAATATACAGCAAAAAAATCGAAGTACAAAGCAACTAACAGTATGGGAGGGGAAACATGATGTGGGGAGATAACAACATTAACAGTAAATCCAAAGTAATCAATATAGGTGAAATTTAAAATTTAAGGCGAACAAGAAACTAAAACCAACACTAAACACATTTGCATCAATAACTGTTGCGGAGCGCAACCCGACCCTAATACATTTCAATACTGTTGCGGCGTGCAACCCGATCCACAATTATCACTGTTGCGACGTGCAACCCGATCCACAATTATCACTGTTGCGGTGTGCAACCCGATCCACAATTATCACTGTTGCGGTGTGCAACCCGATCCACAATTATCACTGTTGCGGCGTGCAACCCGATCCACATATAACAATGTTGCGGCGCGCAACCCGATCCGTAATGTATACCTCTCAACCTTGCCCAAACAACAGTCACAAATAAAGGGCAAGGAGTAAACAAGTATTTGGAAGGATATCCCAACAAGGGTACACAAACAACCAATAACAACCATGCAAGAGTAAATCGTTATTTCTCTTTTTCTTTCATTTTCATATCCTAGTTCTCATTAGCACTCGTGTCAAGCTCTAAGGCATTTCTCATTTCATATGCTCTCACCATTTGTATTTCAGACCGAGCCAATGCTCCACGAAGTTCCACAATCACAATATCTTCCACAAGGTGTTTACAACGCATAGAAGCCATCTGTAAAGCATGGAAGGCATAGAAATATTCAAAAAATGTTCATATAAGGACTCACGGTCATGCTAGACCCCAGTGTATAGGAACTCGGCTGTGACGACCCGACCCATCGTCTCATGTGTTACCGTCCCGTTTTCCCCCATTTATTGCTTCTTCATGTTTTGTTATCGGCATTTGGTGAGTTAGAGTTAAATTGGCTTGGTTTTGGTGGAGAATGAGACATTTAGTCTCCTTAAGGAAGGCTTGTGTTGGAAAGGTCAACCAGATGTTAACTTATGAGTTAGAGGGCTCGGATTGGAGTTCCGGTGATTCGGGTAGCTTCGGGAGGTGATTTGTGACTTAGGAGTGCGATCGGAATTGATTTTGGAGGTCCGGTGCAGAATTAGGCTTGAATTGGCGAAGTTAGTATTTTGGCAAATTTCGGTTGATAGGTGAGATTTTGATCCGAGGGTCGGAATAGAATCCCGAGAGTTGAAGTAGTTCCGTTAGGTGATTTTGGATGTGTGTGCAAAATTTCAGGTCATTCGGAGGTGTTTTGGTCGGGTTTTTGATCGAATGCGTAATTCAGAAGTTTTTAAGAAACTTAGGCTTGAATCCGATGTGATTTAATGGTTTTAGCGTTGTTAGATGTGTTTTGAGGATTGGAACAAGTTTGAATGAGGTGTTAGGATGTGTTGGTGTTTTTGGTTGAGATCCCGGGGGCCTCGGGGTGAATTCGAGTTGTTTAACGA
>NC_031993.1:8014224-8019225 GCF_001879085.1 Nicotiana attenuata
GGACCGCCCCCCTCCCCCCCAAGGTACATTCGCAGAAGCGATCTTGTGTTGAATTGATGAGTTCCGCATAAGCGGACCCCTTTTCGCATCAGCGGATCCGCAGGTGCGAGTGAATAACCGCAGAAGCAGTCTTGGGTAATCCGCAGAAACGGAGAATATGCCGCAAAGGCGGAAGGGGTAAGTTAAGTGAGAAACTGCATAAGCGGGGAAATGGCCGCAGAAGCGGTCCCGCATATGCGGAAGCGGGACCGCATAAGCGAAAATCGCTGTAGGCAAAAGGGGTTTAATAATATCATTTTCATCCGCGAGGGTTAAGTTATTTCCACCATTTTTACACGAGCTTGAGAGCTATTGGACGGATTTGAAGGAGGATTTCGACTAGGTGTGATTGGAGGTAAGTCCCTTGACCCAAATACATGAAATTATGCTAAATTTAACATGGAAATTGGTTGAAATTCATCAAAAGGGGGTAAAGCTAGGGCTTGAGAATTTGTAATTTTGAAACGGAATTTGGAGGTTCAAATGGACTCCGATTTTGGTAAAATTGATATGTATGGACTCGTGGCGAGACGAGGAATCCGGTGATGTGAATTTCGTAATTTTTCGAGAAGTGGGCCCGGGGCTCGGGTTTTGCCAACTTCGTAATTTTTGATATTTTTCGAGTCTTTTCGATTGGGTTATGATCCATTAGCCTATTGTGATGTATTCCTTGTGGTTTTGATCAGATTCGACGCGTGAGGAGGTCGATTCGAGGGGAAAAGGCATAGCGAGCTAGACTTTTGGCCGGGTAGAGGTGAGTATTGATTTTAAATGATGTTCTGAGGGCTTGAGACCCCGGATTTTGCACGACTTGGTGCTATGTTGAGATGAGACACGCGTTCCATGACGAGCGCGGGGTCATTTACTATTGGGGACTGTGACTTGGTCCAGTTCGGATGATATTTTACCGCGTATTACCAATGACTTGTTGTTTTCACTATGATTTGGGCTTATTGCCATATTAGGGGCTTATTGCCGACTGTTTGAACTCTTTATGAACTATCATCACTGTTTTCCTCACTGTTTGAAATATTATTTGAACTCAGTCCATGTGATTTACACTGTTTCTTGAACTCAGCCATATTTACTCGAACTTGGAGTTTTAAACTGATATTTGAACTATTGTTTGAGCCGAGTATTATTGCTTTACTGTTGCCCGAGGGGCTGTTGACTATTTCTGGACTGATTGAGGCCGAGGGCCTTATGTGAGGGCATGATGAGGGAGGTGAGGAGGCTTTCAGGCCTCGTAGTGATACTGTTCAGGCTTTCAGGCCTTGTTGATAGCGCTTGGGCTGTAGGAGCCCCTCAGGAGTCTGCACACCCACAGTGAGCGCGGGTACCCATCTAGAGTGATTAAATATTGAACAGTGGTAACAATGACACTGTTATACGCGTTTGGTCAGGTAACAATGACTGACCAGTCAGGTAATAATGACTGACCAGTGGTAACAATGGCACTGTAATACGCGTTTGGTCAGGTAACAATGGCTGACCGGTCAGGTAACAATGGCTGACTTACTGGTTGAGTATGATTGATTTTTAACTGTTTTCAAAAAAAAGAATTTCTTACTATATTTCACTGATTTCCACTGTTTATCTGATATTGCTGCTTGAGATAGCATTATTTGTGCCCTTGTGGGATTTTATATTCTCAGTCGTTATTTATTTTTATTACTCACTGGGTCAGAGTACTCACATTACTTCCTGCACCATGTGTGCAGAGACAGGCACAGCTGAGTTCGTACCTGAGCGTTGATTTCCTTCCAGACCAGGCGGACTAGGAGAGACGAGGTAGCTGTCGACGTCCACAACCCCGTTTCTTCCTTATCTTCTGCATATTTTATTCATCTCAGACTATGTTTCCAGACTTGTAGTATTTTCATCAACTCTGTAGTAGCTCGTGACTTGTGACACCCCGATCATCGGGCTGAGTTTGGGATGGTTTTTTCCCGTTATGATACGTTTATTTCCGCACTTATGATTAATCAGTATCTATGGTTTAAACCTGTTTATGCTAAGAAATTGTCAAAAGTAGTGTTGATTGTTCTGTTGGCTGGCCTTGTCTTCACGAGAGGCGCCATCACGACCGGGCGGGAATTGGGTCGTGACATCGTCACCATGCCTATACATCGTACTCGATCACTTAGCAATTAGCAAACAAGACTCGACTCCTATTCCCTCAAGCTAGGGTTAAACCAAACACTTACCTCAACTTCCACGGCCAATACAATCCTCCACAACCGCTTTCCCTCTCGAATTCGGCTCCAACTCGACCAAATTTATGCAATAAGGACTTCATGATATCAATATGTGCTAAACAAATCAAACCCAATGACTAATTATAGCTTTTTCATCAATTTATCCCAAAAGGTCAAAAATGCCCCCGGGCCCACATGGTCAAAACCCGAGGTTCGAACCAAAACCCGTTTACCCATTCCCCCATGAACTCAAATATGTAAGTTATTTTGGAATCGGACCCCGAATTGAGGTCCAAAACCCCCAGTTTTAGAAAACCTAGGTTGTACCCTAAATTTCCAATTTCCCCATTAAAATCTTTGTTTTGAAGTTGAAATTATGTTTAAGGATGTTAAGGAGTAAAGAAAATCAGTTAGAAAACACTTACCAATCGTTTTGAAGAAGTGGAATCGTTTGGAAAATTGCCTCTTATGTTTTGGGTTTTGAAAAAGTGAAAAATGACTGAAAATCCCGACTTTATATACTGTGCTGAAGACTGGCGCGGACCGCACAAAAATGCACCGCGGTCGCGTCGAGGAAGGGAAGAAAAATGACTCTCTGAACCTACCCAGCGCGGACCGCATTGATTTGGTGCGCGGCCGCACTGGTCGACCTAGAATTCACTGGCCCTCTGAACCTAGCCACGCGGACCGCGCAGAAATGCACCGCGGCCGCGCGGCTTCCAGCGCGGACAGCGCGGAAATGACCGCGGCCGCGCTGGGGGCCTGCAACCCCTGAACCTGCAACCATCTGCTATCTTTCTAGCCTAAGACCTCCCGGGACCTACTCAAAACTCACCCGAGCCCTCGGACATACATATAATTTTCTCAAAAACACCCTACGGACTCATCCGTGCGATCAAATCGCCCAAACAACATCATAAGCATCAAATTAGGCCTCAAGACCCAGGATTTCCTTCCAATTTCCATGAAACATCAAATTTACTGCTTCTAGCTCAAAACACGTCAAATGACGTCCAAATCTAACCAAACTTCACAGCAATTGCTTAACTCATATTTAAGACTTGTGCCGGGCGTCGGAACCAAAATACGAGCCCAACAGCACAGTCTTCTAAACAAATAACACTTTCCAATTCTTTAATTATTATCAGAAAACAATTTCACACAAAAATTCATTCCTCGGACTCGGGACCTCGGAATTTGATTCCGGGAACACCCCCAAGTCTCGTATTTTCCTACGGACCCTCCGGGACTGTCGAATCACGAGTCCGGGTCCGTTTGCCCAAAACGTTGACCGAAGTCAAACTTAATCAATTAAAACATCAGAATTTATTATTTTTCTCACAAATTCATATTTAAACGTTCCGGCTACGTGCCCGGACTGCGCACACAAACTCGAGGCAACCCCCAAGTGAGGTTTTCACGACCTCAGAAATAAGGAGCGAGTAGGAATACCGGTGATGACCTTTTGGGTCGTCACATTCATGGTGGTGCAATCCGAGCACTCCACAGACGAGCTCTCCTGCATGGACTTTCACCGGGGAAAATCATGAATACATCTGTCAATATATTTCGCATATCTGATGAGGATGAATGGACCATTAAGGTCTGGGGCGACGTCAGTCATCTCAACTAGACACTACTAGAGTTCCTGCAAAAAACGACCAAAGTTTAGCGACCAAAGTTGGTCTGTCAAGGAAAGCGACCAAAGTTGGTCGCCAAACTGGTGAAAATAATAAAATAATAATTTTAAATAAATTAGCGACCAACGTTGGTCGCAAATTGGTCGAAAATTTTGTCAAACTGTTGACCGGACTGGTCAGACTTGCTTGGTCAAAGAATTACAAACATTAGCGACCAACGTTGGTCGCTTCTTGGGACCCACCTATGAAATTTTAATAATTATAACATTATTTTTAAAAAATAATAAAATATATATAAATAAAATTTAAAATTTGCGACCAAAGTTGGTCGCTATATAAAGAGTAAACAAATGGAGACCAACTTTGGTCGCTAATTTGGGACCCAATTATAAAATTTTACTAATTATAATTTTGTTAAAAAAAATAATAAAATATAAATAAATATAATTCAAATTTAGCGACCAATGTTGGTCGCTAAGTACAATATAGACCAACTTGGGTTGCCAAACTGGGACCCAGTTAATATTTTAAAAATTATATGAAAGATAAATAAATCTGATTTAAATTTTGGCGTCCAACTTGGGTCGCTAATTTAAAATTATGTATGTTTAGCGACCAAAGTTGGTCGCTATTTAGGTCACCATTGGTCAAAATTAAAAATCACTTTTGTATTTACTAAATAAATAATATAAATGTTAGCCGCTAACACTTTTGTAATACAAGGGATGAATAGTACTACGAAGCGTGCGTGTGTGTCTATATATATATATATACATATACTTACGCTATACTATGCACTAAGTATAAGTGTATTAGGTAATATTATATCGAATATAGCTTATATATATAATATATATACTTACGCTATACTATGCACTAAGTATATATTACGTAATATTATATCGAATATAGCTTATATATATAATATATATACTTATGCTATACTATGCACTAAGTATAAGTATATTAGGTAATGTTATATCGAATATAGCTTATATATATATGATATATATACTTACGCTATACTATGCACTAAGTATAAGTGTATTACGTAATATTATATCGAATATAGCTTATATATATATATAATATATATACTTACGCTATACTATGCACTAAGTATA
>NC_031993.1:8030499-8033115 GCF_001879085.1 Nicotiana attenuata
GGAAACCACAAACTGGTCTAGTAAATACATTATCTTTCCACTGCCTCTATTTGTCATCCGAAGAACAGCAAAATAAACCCTCTCGCTTTCGACTATTCTCATGTTCTGCAATACCTCATCGCAACAGTCAAGAAAATCTCGTGGGTCCTCAAAAGATGCACCGCTGAAGGTGGTAGCGAAGAGTTTGGTGAAACCTATCTGACCTCCGCAAAACTTCTGAAGGTGTAGTTGATCTAACACCGGCCTGTGCCGTTGTTCGGCTGAAGAAGAGGTACGTGACTTCGCCACTCGTGGGAAGACAAGAGTAGAAATTCAATTAGCTTTGAGAAACAGAACCGCACGACAAGAAAGAACAAATGTGAAAATTTTCCTAACTCCGTAGCCTCTGTGAGATAAGTACAGACGTCTCCGTACCGATCCCTCAGACTCTACTAAGCTTGTTCGTGAGTTGTGAGACCTATGTAACCTAGAGCTCTGATACCAACTTGTCACGACCCGGATTTCCCACCATCGGGAGTCGTGATGGCGCCTACTAGTGGGAGCTAGGTAAGCCAACTCTTACTTAAAACATTTAGCAATAATAATATGATTACAGCGGAATGAATTAATTTAGCGGAAGACTTAGTAAATGTTACTAGATGCGATACAGAAATCCAAATATAATTCACTACCCAAGAACTGGTGTCACAATACTCACGAACTTCTAAGAATACTAAACACAATCGTTTGAAAGAAATATAAAACTGTTTGTCTCGAATACATGAGATAACAGAATGAAAATAAAGATGGAGGAGACGTCGGGTCCTGCGGACGCCTGCAAGGCTACCTCGGTGTCTCGATGGTCGGAATGCGAACACTCACACTACTACTGCTGATGCTGTCCGAAACCTGTATCTGCGCAAAAAGAGCGCAGAGTGTAGAATCAGCACAACCGACCCCATGTGCTGGTAAGTGCCTGGCCTAACCCCGGCGAAGTAGTGACGAGGCTAGACAGGACTACCAAATCAACCTGTGCAGTTCAATATATATATATATATATATGCAATAAAAGGAAAGAAATACCGAAACTAAACAGTTAAAAGGGGAAGGAAACAAGCTATGGGGGAGTACAATCCGGATATAGAAGTCATCAACTTAAGTAAGAAACAGGGCACCGCAATAATTAACAAAGCAGGAAAACAACAGTTGCACGGCATCAACCTTCGTGCTTTTACTCTCATCCTCACCAAAAGCAATCAAATAAAGTGCACGGCATCACCCTTCGTGCTTTTCATCACATGACTCTCAAAACATGGCACGGAATGACCCTTCGTGCAAATATAATCAAAACATGGCACGGAATGACCCTTCGTGCAAATATAATCAAAACATGGCACGGAATGACCCTTCGTGCTTTATCACTCTTCCTCACTCAAACAACAATCACAACCAAACGGGGCGAGGGGATAGACAGATAATAAGAAACGTCCCGGCAAGGGAAAAACACAAGTAAACAGCTAATTCCCGGCAAGGGAGCAACAACAATAACCTTCACATTCCGGCAAGGGAGAAAATCAATATACTCAAACCATCCGACAAGGGATTAATCATATTTCTTCCCATTTCTTTCATTTCTTATTCAATAGTCTTTTTAATGTTCGAGCCAACGCTCCAAAGACTTTACAATTCACAATCAATTCTCATACTCTTCGCGTTACTTAGGATTTATCAATTAACATGGAAGAGTCATAACAACATCAGAATAAGTACAAACAAGGACCCACGGTCATGCTAGACACCGGTGTATAGATACTCGTCACCATGCCTATACACCGTACTCAACATTTAACAATTAGCAAACAACACTCTAATCCTATTCCCTCAAGCCAAAGTTAGATCAAACACTTACCTCGAAGGTTTATGGCCAATTCAATCCTCAAGCAACGCTTTTTCCTTTCGAATTTGGCTCTAATTCAATCGTATCTATACACAATTGATTTAATATCATCAATAATACTCAACAATCCAATCCAAATGCCTAAATATATATTTTCCAACATTCTGCCCAAAATATGCAAAACCGACCCCGGGCCCGCTTGGTCAAAACACGAGGTTCGAACCAAAATAAATTCACCCATTCACCCACGAGCCCAAATATATAATTTGCTTTCAAGTTCGACCCCAAAACGAGGTCTAATTCACAAAATCCTTGAAAACCCTAACTCTACCCATTTCTCAAATTTTCTACCTATTTTCACATGTTTAGGCCTAAGAATTTGATTGATGTTGATGAAAAATGAAGAAGCCGAGTTAAACAATACTTACCCCATGAACTTTGGTGAAGAAATGCTCCAAAGATCGCCCCAAAGCTGTGGAGAAGAGAGAGTTTGAGAAATGAGATTTTTATCCCGTTTCTGTTCTGTTTTAGGACTTAAATCACTTGGCAGAAAAATTGTTCATCGCGTTCGCGACACCCCGGTCGCGTTCGCGATGAAGGAAAACGGGCAGGCATCGCGTTCGCGAAGGGACAGTGCGAACGCGAAGAAGAAAAATCCGGGGACTTCACGTTTGCCCTTCGCGTTCGCGTGAACAGGGTCGCGTTTGTGAAGGGTGGAAGGGTCAAGGCATCGCGTTCGC
>NC_031993.1:8041032-8053671 GCF_001879085.1 Nicotiana attenuata
CAAATCAGTGCCCTCAGCATATACATCCTCGAGAGCCCGTCTTCGAGATTCTAACCAAGCATGCTCCACAGCTCGGGTCAGCCGCAACTCGGCTTCTTCGAACACCTTCCTTGCCTGAGCATTTGCAGTACCGATATCCTCTTTATGCAAAGGCACGAACGCCTCGGCTTCGCCCTAACCTCGGATAGCACAGCAGCCAACTCAGTATGTAGATCCTTATACTTATTACTTTCCGCCCTCGCATCATAAAGTTGATGCCCGACCAAGACCACCTCCCCCTGGAGGGTATCTCTCTCAGAGACTACCTCACTCACGTGTCGTCTGAGTTTGAGAATTTTAGAGTCCCTGGCTTGGAGTTCTTCCTGCATTAGGACATCTTTCTTCTCAAACTGCAAAGATCGACCCCAAAGGTGTTAAACACTAAAGTCAGATTAACGTGCAGACAAAAAACAAACAAGAGCTGTATAACCTGCTCAGTGAGATTAATCATTTCTCGGGACGCCGCCTCCAAACAGTCCCGAAGGCCACGGAGCTCCTCCTCCCTCTTGGTGGAAAGAGCTCTGAGTTCATCAGCTTCCAAGGTGAGCTTCTTGTGCTCACCCTCGTAATGAGCCAGCTCGCTTTAAAACCTGGCAAAGCTTTGATTTTAAAGCACCTTGGCCTAAGACAATGAAAGAGACAAGGTTAGAAAGTCAAAACACCAAGCAGAATTTACTGAAAAATTACCCGCTCACAGAGCCTGTCGATCTCACTGAAAATAAGCGAGGCGTAAAGCTCAGGCTTTTCCTCAGGCGCAACAAAAAGCCTTTCGAACACATTTTTATCTCCGACGGACGCCCAACGTCGAAAGACTCTTTATTTTGGGCATCCTGCACCTCCCTCGGAGAAAAGGTTGATCCCAAAGGGGAATCGCTCACTTCAATAATCCCGACTGGATCAATCGGGGCCGTCACCTGTTTCTGGGAAGCTTCAAAACTAGGCTCCCCCCAGACCGCCTAATGAACGCACCTCCGCTCGTGGAAATTTTTGGTCGTCAATTAACTCGGGGATATCACCTGAAGCACCCTCGAAGGTCTCTACAGTCCGAGGTAGGACAACAATGAAATCAAGTTCCGATTTAGAAGCCATCAACTCTAAGTATACGGACAACCAGGTTTTCTCCCCCCGCGGGAGCTTCTGAGGAATCATCTTTTCCTTCACCCTTAGCTCGGGGACTCCCCGACACTTCTGGAGTTAAGACCCCCGAATCGACCTTAGGTTCTTCAACTTTAGCTTTCTTGGATTTCGGGGATGAGCCGACAACCTCTTATGCCTTTTCTTCTCTTCATCAGGTTTCGGGGTATTCGCTTCACCAAGCAATGCTTCCCTCATCAAGAAGACCTCCCCCAGACATGCACAAATATAAGCACAGGGAATGAGGACTTTGTCAGTGATAGATCTTCTGTGAGACACAATTACAGCAGAAGTAAAGGCTCACCATGGTCCCTGGCTTCCCATCGCACTTGGGACAGAATGCGCCACATATGCTCAACGTATGGGCAAATTGAATCCAGCTAGTTGACCCAACCCGAGAGGTCCTTAACCGCATTTGGATACACAGCGCCAGCTGCATCAGTGGAGGACATCAGTTGGTAGGGAGATGTACCCGAAAAGAAACAAGAGAACATTTAGTTAGCATATCTACTTACGTTTCATGTTCCACCTTTCGGGGAACGGCATCCTCCCTGTTTGGATTAGGTCCGAAGTCTTAGCTCGGATGAAACAGCTCGTCCAGACTCCATTCCTAACCTTGTCGGTACAAGCGAAAAGGGTTCTCGAGGCCCGACAGTGGAGCTTAATCAGGCCCCCATGGAAGAGTCGGGGACTGTACATTCTGACCAGGTGGTCGAGGGTGAAGGGCATCCCCTTAACCATGTTCGCATATTATCTGGTCATGTAAACAAAGCGCTAGAACGAAGGATGAATTTGGCCAAGAGTCACTCG
Organism: Nicotiana attenuata; assembly: GCF_001879085.1. Taxonomy (NCBI): domain Eukaryota; kingdom Viridiplantae; phylum Streptophyta; class Magnoliopsida; order Solanales; family Solanaceae; genus Nicotiana; species Nicotiana attenuata. Next base: position 8,043,016 of record NC_031993.1, read on the forward strand.
ATAACGTTCGCAGAAGTCGAGGATCACGGGGTCTATTGTAGGCGGGGATGGCTCCACCTGGCCAAGGGTGAATGGATAAGTATACACACTGAGGAAACCGGCCTTGTGTGTAGTTATCTCCTCCCCCCGGGAAGGAATCTCCACTAACACCGCGTACCCCCAATGACAGTCGGTCTTCACCCTTTTGGCATCTGCTATTAAACTGATATATCGGGACACAGGTTCGCATCATCCCGACTTTGAGGAGGGTCTTTCAGTCTTAAAATCGGAGTTCATTTCAAAGGCTCCTAAAACGTATTCCCCAACGAGAGGGGGCTCTAGTGCCTTGCCCTTGGACGAGCGTAAGGAAGAGGAAGGCACATCTTCTTGAGAAACAGAGGTTGAAGTTTTTGCCATTCTTGTTAAAAGATTTCAGAGGAGAAATGAAAATTGCGTTTCGGAAGAAAGCATAAGGGAGAAGTAAAAAGAACTCTTTTAAGGGATTGGAGATGCAGTGGAAAATAAGTGGCGAAAGGAGAAGTATATATAGAGATCTAACATGTACGTTGGAGCAGACCAAAGGACAGCCAACCGCTGTAACTAATTCGGAGACTTTTAAAAAGGGCTGCATGGATGCAACCTTTAGACATCTTATTTTGTCACGACAATCAATCGATAGGGCATGACTGCCGTCGTGATGAAAGTATCGAAGGGACAAGGATTCGAGATCGTTTCTTATCATTTTTACTCTAAGAAACGCGGGGACTATCTGTACGCGGCTAAAATCAGAGAGCCCGATTTTACGACCGTTGCACCTCACCAAAGTTTCACCTTGAAGGCTTGGGGGACAGCTCGAGGTTCATCCTCGAGGATTCTTTATGAACGATCTCGGGGCAGTGCAAATCGATGGTTACCATGGGCAAGCGGGAAGTTCCCAAGGCGCGTGATCAAAGCTGACAAAACTTGCAAAGGAATCACTAGTCTGTACCGAGCTAGCGAATACCTGTACCAGCTATATTTCTTTGTAATAATTACTCATGTCCTAGTTAGGGTTTCCCCTCCTATATAAAGGGGACCCTTACTGTTTTGTGAGGGGGGTAACATTGAATACAAGAACAAGAACATTCTCTGCTCTCTAACTTAAACATATTCTCCTTTGATCTTATTACTTACATTTATTGTATCTCATTGATTGTTCTTCATTTATTGCTCATTATTGATCATAAAGAGCCCTCATCAAGGCCTCTAGATTTGTTAGTTATCCATCGACTGTCCACAGCTTAACGCATAGCTCGACCCCGAGGCCCCGTATAACCTGGCTCGAGGCCCCGATTCTCAGCCACTCGGTTGCTTGATACGTTACCTTCAAGCTCTTATCCTATTTTCTAGTCTCTCACTTGGCATCCACTGCCTAAGAACTAGCATAAAAATAAATTACGTATTTTTAGAACCACAAAAATAAATCTAATTGTAATTACCATATTCAAGGTAAACAAAAGGAAGTAAAGAATATACCGCTGTGGCGTTGTGCATGGCGTTGTCAACAAGCACTCTCCCGAGAGAGCCTGTATCTTTTCCCAAGCTTTCTCTGAAGCCAAAGGCTTCAGTTAATTAGCAAGTTCCACCGGCAGGGATAGCAATTTGCATCCGATGGAGGCCGAGAGAATAACGTTCCTCCTTCTTTTGGGATCTTCAGAGGGGGCAATATAATTCTGTCCCAATTTCCCACGAACAGGGGATTAAGGAAGAGGAAAACTTCCTTCTTTGTCAGGTGTGACCGGTGGAGATGATGTAGCAGGTGCTGATGGAATAGTTGGTGAAGAAGTAGATAAAGATTATGGCGATGAAGGATGAGAAGCAACCGCAATAAACGCAGCGCTAGTTGTTGGTTTCTCGCCAACCAAAGACGGTAAGGACCCGGTACTCAGCCCCGCAATACCGAGCACAACAACTGGGGCCCGAAAATGGGAGTTGGCATTTTCTACTATCTCAAACTCCCCCCAAAGTGCCGAGACATCGTCCTCGGTTGGTGTAACTAACTCAGAAAATTTAGCATTTCGTTGAGTTGATAAGGATCGTCGCCTTCTATGTAGAGAAGCTTCACCATCACTAGCTTCTCCATCATCGTCGATCATTACGGTGTCAATGATTGGCCCAGGAGGACCACAATTCTGGTGACGACTCTGGGCATCAGTCTTCACCCTCTTATTCTTTTTCCCGGCCGCAGAGGAACACCTTTTTCATTGCATGTTCTTTGGTCGGGGTCTCCGTGAAGAAACACTTGTACCTGAAGCAGGCCCATAGACACCTGTTCGAGTAAGCACCTCCTGAAACAGCCTCACCGCATCATCAGGATCAACCAAAATGTACTCCTTTGGGACAACAACTGAGCGCTCAGGTAGACCTGATTTCAGAGAAAAGGGAGAAGGATCGATCAATTTCCTCATGTAAAAAGCAGAAACGAGATGAGTATAGGTTACAATAATATTTGGCCTTCCACCCATATTTGAGGGCCAGTTCTTTCCACATGTGGGTTTCGAGCGTAGTGATGTCCAAGATTTTCTAGATCCACCGGTCCAAGCCTTCAACCATAGATAGAACCCAACGAGTTGCTGAAACAGGTAAAGAAAGGAGGATCAATACGGATATGGAAAATCCCTAATGAAACAAATATTAAACAAGGAGCTTACCAATGCGATTCCACGATTCCGGAAAGAATGAAGACGTTGCCGGAATGATATCATTTGTGGAAACTGCAACAAACCGTTCCATCCACCCACAGTCATTATAATCATCCATTCTAGATAATAGAGCATGGTGTCCAGTAAAAAGCACAAAACACACACTTAAATATGCTTGCTAATCAAATATAGTATATTATAAGATCGTATCCACAGGGATTAGAGTTAAACAATATAATTTTCGTAGTTTCTAGTTTGATCGCTATCTAAGATGATCAACAGTTGATAATTCAATGATTTCTAACTAATGTCAACTATGAATCTAAACTATTGACTAGTGACAATTGAAACGGGGAATAAGCAAACAAAGATATCAATGGGAGAAGTTAGGGTTTTGATAGGATATGTGTAAGATAATTGTTTGGGATCTGACTCTAGATAATTCACTTCTAATGTTTAAGTGCGTCTCTCAAATTCACTCAATTATTAGTTCAAACGTTTAGTAGAAACTCCTCTCTCGATTTAGTCTTAACCTCACAAGATGAACCAATTGAAGCTCAGTGAAGATATGCAAGAATGCATAGTGGATTGGTCCTTAGGAAAACTTCTTTCGATTATCCTCCTAACTAGGTTTAATCAATAATTCAACTAGCCTCTTCCGATTACTAAGAAGAAATAACGAATTCAACAAACAATATAATGCATGAATATCACAAGTTATGCCTCTCTCAATTACATGAATAGGTGAATATAGATGCAATGATTAAATCTTCCAAAAACGCTTCAATACATAAAACTAGAGTTAATATCCACAAACAAATATCAATACACCAAATCAATCAAAACCTAAAGAGAATTACTCCATAGATGTGGAGTAATTTATCACAATAATAGTTAAAGTATAGGAAAACATAAAAACAATCCAAACTCGGGTCTTGAGTGAGGAACGAATGATGAATTCCTTGTGCTTTTGCTCTTCCAACTACTCCTTAGCCTCTTTTGGTCTAAAGTATGTCAAAAGTCCAAGAAATAACATTTTTCCATGTATTTATACCAAGTAAGTTTGGGCCCAGATGAAAATACCTTCTCCTAACCGAAATAGGACATTGGCTCTATAAAAATTTCACAGGCGCGCCGCATGGGGCTCTATGCCACGCGCCAGTGGAGATCTTCAGGACGCTCAAAAATTCAACAGGCAACAGAAAAACACTGCTACCTCGCACTATGCGTCGCACCTTGCATCGCACTAGTGCAAATTTCTCAGAGTACAGCTCAAATCTTGTGTTTTGACGTCCAGACTTGGTCCTCAACCTCCGAAAATGATCCCGGCTTAATCCCTTGGGCTTTTACTAAGACTTCAAAGCTCTAAATAGTTTGAATTATCTCGATAACATCTACATCACTCGGAATCACTCCTACAAGGCATAAAACACACAATAAGTGCATAACACTAACAATTAAAGCTCAAACACAATTAATGTTCAGTAAATTGGAGTGAAATAAGCGACTAAAACATTTAATTACAGCCTACCATCAACACCCCACACTTAAACCATTGCTCGTCCTCGAGCAATCAAACTACACTTTATATAGACACGACCTTTTTAAACAAATCTCCTAACTCATAACACCAAAAAATATTTAAAATAGACTAAACACATTAATGTAACATCCTTGCCTCAAGATTTGACTCACAAGTACCACATTAATTAAGACTAGTTCACTTACTCTAACATAAAGGTCAAAGACATTAGCTTTCCTTCATGAATAAAGTGCCCTTACACAACAATAGAGAGTATTTCCACAGACAATAAAAGTTAAGAACAATTAGGAACTCAAGATAGAAAGAATTCGCTCACTCTCTAAAAAGACATTCATATGCCACAAAAGACGCACCATAGGCTTTCCCGTAGTGCACTACTCTACTAATTGAGCTCCATTAGTCAAGGATCAAGTAGGACTTTAATTGGCTGTAATGTAGGCTGTGAGATGGGTAGGATACATTTAGATATAAGAGTGACTGCACCTCCCTAAGCACTTTAATACATACACTTTACCTTTCGAAACCCGACACTTATGTCAAACCGTAACTCCACCGTCACATCAATATATATTAATTCCCTACTTCTTTAAGCACAACTACATCAAGACTTGCCACTTATCAAAAATGAATATTTTTCACAACAATATAGTTTTTCTTTTATTGTTCAATTCAAGTGGCTCTCACTTTTCAATACATTGCACCTCTCTCCTTTTTTTAATAGTTCCACTCAAAAGCCAAACCAACCGCCCCACACTTCAAATTTTGCAAAGTTCATAACAAATTCAAGTGCTCATGAGAGGTACAAGAGTCAAATTGATGGTCAACGTGTGGGTAAGGCTTGTAATGTGGTTGCCAAAGAAACAGGATTACAGGCTCAAAGGGGCTAACTAAGATACATAACACGTAGGTGGGTAAACACATATATCTGGCTCAACAAAGAAATGCCTATATCACTTCCAAGACTGAAAAAACTACAATTTTGCTTTGAAAACACATGGGTCAAGTTCTAGATATCAAATTCAATACACAAAATAACACAAAACCTCACACAAACATGGCACATAACTCACTTAGGATCGGACTCATCAAGACACTCTAGTCAAAACAATTAAGCAAAATTAAGATCGTATAATTTGAGGTACTTCTTATACAGGAGTCAAAAACTGAGCCTAAGTGTCACAACTAAAGCTCTTAGTATTCTCAAAGCATAACAACGTCAGAAGATATTGCCTTCAATTCAATTAATTGCACAAGGTTTCCTACTTCTAGAAAGATAAAAACTAACTACACCCAGTTCAAACAAAACCTTGGAAAAGAACCGCGGCATAAAGAAAAACCAAGGGGGATATTGTTACACTACCTAAAAAAAATCTTTTTGTCTTTTCCTTTGACTTTAATCCCTCAAGAAACCTGTCGATGATACGCTTCATCGAGATAAATCAAAAATTCTAAAAAATTAAATTATTTTAATAAAAATTTTCTATCTCTAACTACTAAAACTAACACAACAAGAAAACTAATATACACTGATAATAGGCTACATAGATGATATTTACACCCTAATTATACGATGCTTTATTGTTGTTTTATAGGCTGAATGATAACAAAATGCTCTAATTGGTGTTCTTTTGCGTCGCAGGGAATAATCCAAGTTAGGAAGAACTATAGAGTGTTTTGGAGTCATTAATGTGAATAAAAAGTCCAATCAAGAAGCACCCGAGCGGAAATAAGCAAAAAGTGGACTGGGTTGGAATCCACCGCGACCGCGGTGGACCGCGGTTGGACCGCGGCAGGCCAAAGACGCGATGCAGAATGTTTGTCTCTCACCGCGGTCGCTCCGCGGTCTGCCGCGGCCGCGGTGAACTGTGCAGTTGCCCAGAACTTTTGGAACCAAAGTGTAACTCAGGGAAAACTTATTCCAAACCCTTATAAATTCAAGAAGCTCGCCCAAGAAAGTATCAAGCTTGTTTTTAAACTACTTTGGAGGCATGAACAAGTGTCAGAAGAACGACCCAACATTAGATTTTTTCTATCTTCTCTTTATTATTGCAATTACACATTATGAACAATTTAGTAGTTTTATCTTGCTTTGTTATGAGTAGCTAAACATTTGATCAAGGGTTGATGGAACCAATTGTTGGATGAGGTTTTGACTCAACTTTGTTATAATCGAGCCGGGTTTATTATATGATTGTTCAACTACATTTTGTATGGTGATTAATGTAATGGGCCCTTGATTAATCGTGTCTAATTGCCTTGTGTTGCTTGAGAAAGAATACTATGTTAGACTGTTGTTGAACAACACCACTTTTGGGTAATTGAAGAGATTCATTACTTGAACTTAAAAGTAGGGTTAGAGATAACGAAACTTTGGTAGGATAAGTCAGAGATGCACAAATTGTCAGCTAGAATAGTTCGACAGAATGCTCTAGTAAATTATCCTAGTTGATCGAGAGATAATTACGATAGCCCATAGCTCATAATCCTCATAGAGTATTACGGCAAGATTATAGCAAAAGAGTTAAGACTTAAACTAGCAATAAGGGAAATCAATGCCCTAGACCTTTTTACCATTGAATTATCGTTGATTTAGCTTATTGTTATTTTTAATATCATTTGAAGTAGTTAAACAAAAACACAATCTTTATTGATAAAAATCTTGCATCTGGAAATTGTTTGAGTTGATAAAAACGTTGCCAAGAGTTGTAAAAGATATGTTAGTTCCCCGAGGATTCGACTCTAGACTTAAAACCGGATTATTTTTGCAACGACCGCTTTGTCTTTTAGAAGACATAGTTGGGCGTGATCAAAATTTGGCGCCATTGCTGGGGAATTAACGGTGTTATTTATTACAACTTAGAAGTAGTGCTAGAATTATTAGTTTAGATCAATTTTCTAAGGTGTTAAACAATTTTTTTTCATTGAAATTCTCACGTTTGAACCCTTGTGGGATTCAGGTGTATACCTAGAAATTCCCCGAGGACTGGCGAACTGCTTGAAGGACACTCAGACCCCGAGAAAACATTTAGGGCAATAAACCGTGCCAACAAGAAGAACAAACAATCACAACAAACACACCAACTTGAAATTGACATGGGAGACGTAGATAACGTCAACGGAAACATTAGGGATGAGCCAGCTGACCCAAACGTCAGAGTGGTGGCACGTCTTATGCCAGAAGTTGCTCTCTATGATTGGGCACAACCAAAAGCTGATCCCTTGGCCACTGCCATTGCTGTGCCCCCAATACAAGCGGAGACATTCCAGATCACCAACAACATGCTACATCTTCTGCAAAATAAGGGATTGTTCTCCGAGTCACACATTGAAGACCCTCAACAACACTTGAAAAATTTTCTGTCAATTTGTGTGACACAAAGGCAGCCAAATATGACCCTAGAAGCTATCAAGTTGTTAATTTTCCCGTTCTCTGTGACTTGGGAAGCTCATACTTGGCTGAATTCGCTCCCAATAAATTCCATTGTCATCTAGGAGTAATTAGTCAAGCAGTTCCTGAATAAGTTTACCCGCCCAACAAGACTGCAAGACAGATTGATGAGATATTGCAGTACAAGCAGCAACCTACTAAGACATTGCAGGAAATTTGGGAAAGATTCAAAGGGATGCTAGTGAAGTATCCCCACCATGGTATTCCAGACTAGATGCTCGGTCTGAGATTCTACATGGGGTTAGCTGACAATCTAAAGGCCAATGTAGATGCTTAGCCGGGGGTGCATTTTTTAGTAAGACATTCACCGAGTGCAAAATCCCTCTTGACAAGATATCCCAAAATTCGGGGTGGATGACGAGGGGTACAACACTGGCACCAATAGTGCATTCAGTTTCTCTTGACCCAAATAATTTGCATGCAGAGAACATAGCCACACTCATGACTCAGATGAGTATATTGACAAAGAAGATTGATGAGATGGGTAAAAAGCAAGTGCATATTGTTGATACAACAAATGTAAGACTGTGTACACATTCGCTCACTCTCTAAAAAAAGCATTCATATGCCAAAAAAGTTACAACATAGGCTTTCCCGTAGTGTACTAGTCTACTAATTGAGCTCATTTAGTCAAGGATCAAGTAGGACTTTAATTGGCTGTAATGTAGGCTGCGAGATGGGTAGGATACATTTAGATATAAGAGTGACTGCACCTCCCTAAGCACTTTAATACATACACTTTACCTTTAGAAACTCGACACTTATGTCAAACGGTAACTCCACCGATATATATTAACTCCCTACTTCTTTAAGCACAATTACATCAAGAGTTGCCACTTATCAATGAATATTTTTCACAACAATATAGTTTTTCTTTTATTTTTCAATTCAAGTGGCTCTCACTTTTCAATACATTGCACCTCTCTCCTTTTTTTAATAGTTCCACTCAAAAGCCAAACCAACCGCCCCACACTTCAAATTTTGCGAATTTCATAACAAATTTAAGTGCTCATGAGAGGTAAAAGATTCAAATCGATGGTCAATTCAAACATGTGGCTAAGGCTTGTAATGTGGTTGCCAAAGAAACATGATTATAGGCTCAAAGGGGCTAACTAAGATACATAACACGTAGGCGGGTAAACACATATATCTGGCTCAACAAAGAAATTCCTATATCACTTCCGAGACTGAAAAAACTACTATTTTGCTTTGCAAACACATGGGGCTAGTTCTATACATCAAATTCAAGGCACAGCATAACACAAAACCTCGTACAAACATGGCACATAACTCACTCAGGATCGGACTCATCAAGACACTCTAGTCAAAACAGTTTAGCAAAGTTAAGATCGTACAATTTAAGGTACTTCTTATAACGGAGTCAAAAACTGAGCCCAAGTGTCACAACTAATGCACTTAGTATTCTCAAAGCATAACAACATCAGAAGATATTGACTTCAATTCAATTAATTGCACAAGGTTTCCTACTTCTAGAAAAATAAAAACTGACTACACCCAGTTCAAACAAAACCCTAACCGCGACATAAAGAAAAACCAAGGGGGATATTGTTACACTACCTAAAATAAGAAAATCTTTTTGTCTTTTCCTTTGACTTTAATACCTCAAGAAACCTATCGATGATACGCTTCATCGGGAAAAATCAAAAATTCTAAAATTTTTATATTTTTTTTAATTTTTTTATCTCTAACTACTAAAACTAACACAACAAGAAAACTAATATACATACACACAAATATCCCTCACCCCACACTTTAAGTTGTGACATGTCCTCATGACACACAATTAACAAGCATAAGGTAAAGGAAACTTCCCTCAACTTCCTTCTTTTCCTAGAACTTATGAACTCCACCCCTAACTCTGAGTTCATTCCTTGTTTTCGCTCCTTGGGTTTCTTTACTTAGTTAATTAAGCCGAATTCTTCTAAGGATACCTGCAAAATCCACTCTTTTCTTTCTTTTTTGTCCTCGTCTTGAGCAGTGAATTGTTCTTGTATGATAATCCTCGACATGTTTCTGCATTCTTTTACGGATCAATCCATACATATTCCTGTAAATCCCCAATAATAAAATCCGCATGATTAAGGTTAGAATAAGAAAACAAAGAAGAAGGGTCAAATGAATATTCCTCTGGTATGTCAAAGACCATTTGTTTCTCATTCTCTTCTACAAAATGTTGCAAATGTGGAAAGATGGATGAGGTTTTGAACTCTTCCTGCGGTACTTCGCACTCAACCGCGGCCTTATTTTCGATCATCTAAGTTGAATCAGAGTCGTTTTGTATCGTGGAAATCTCCCTCTTTAGACGCTCATCCTCTCGGGTAGGCTTATTCTCGCAGGGTATCTCCTCCATGTATTTACTATCAAAATGCTATGAGATTTCTGAAACAATATTAACTAGTGTACTCACTCGTGTTGTTAGATTTTGATGGCTTCATCATTTTGCATAAACCTTTCTTCAACACTATTCATGAACCAATGCATAAGCACTACTAAACTACCATTCTCCTCTTGAGGATGCTGTCTCACTTCGCTTTCATTCCAGCCATAATAAGGATATCCATCCCAACCAGAGCTAGGATTGTGCTAATATGAATCATCATACCTGTATGAAATAAAAACAAAGCGAGATTGTTCAAAATATGAACCATAGGAGGAACATATACCTGCTTGACAGTCAAACCATAAATGATTTCAACCGCATTTAAAACATATAGCAGACCACTGATAATGTTCAGCTACTAACTCTTCAACCATTTTCTTAGGCTGGTTGTACTCCATCTTCATAGCATTTAGAGTTCAATATCTACAGTATCTTCTCTAACTTGTTAGGCACTACAAAACAAATCTTGAAAAAAAGTTAACTAATAACGAAAATAAAATAGAAAAGGAAAAAGAAAAGAAAAAACTAAGAACATAAATTTAGAATTAGAACCAAAACCAACTTGAACACTATTGATTGCCAATCCCGACATGCGCAAACTTGC
>NC_031993.1:8055043-8177365 GCF_001879085.1 Nicotiana attenuata
TAGTGGAGATCGTCAGGAAGCTCAAAATTTCAACAGGTAGCAAAAATACACTACTGCATCGCATAATGCCTTGCACCCTGCTTCACACTAGTGCAAATTTCTCAGAGTACAACTCAAATCTTGAGTTTTGATGTCCAGACTAAGTCCTCGACCCCCGAACATTATCCCGGCTTAATCCCTTGGGCTTTTACTCAGACTTCAAAGCGCCAAATAGATTGAATTAGCTCCATAATATCTACATCACTCGGAATCACTCCTACAAGTCATAAAACACATAATAAGTGCAAAACACTAGCAATTAAAGCTCAAACACAATTAAAGTGCAGTAAATTAGAGTGAAATAAGCGACTAAAACATGTAATTATAGCCAACCATCAGTCGCATTTGATTAAATTTATCATTCCCCCACGGAAGATTTTGGGGGAATAGAGATTCATCACATGATCTAAGGATAGATCCTCTCCCGTCTCTTGGCACAAACGCTGAAGATTAGCAATTGTTCTCCATACAGAAGGACTTACTTGTGCCAAACATACCTGGTAGTGGAGGCAGAACTCCACAATACTGGAGTCAAGCTCTCCACTAAAAGAAAATACTCCCAAAGTAAAGGGATACGTGTAAAAATGTGAAAAACCCTCACTGGGTAGGGTTAGTCGCTCTACTAGATCAGAAGAAACAATGTCCAAATCTTGGTAGCGGCAATCTTCCTTCACAATAGAAATACTAGAGGGATGGATGGAAGAAGGGTATTTTCCAACGGCCCACGTGCGAGGGTTAGCCGAAGTGAATTTCTCTTCGAAGTCTTTTGTTGTAACAAGACTTCTAGGGATGATGGAGTCCACTGTCAGAGGAACAGTGTCCTCGGCTTTGTTCTTGCTCTTTGAAGAACTGGTGTTCTTTGAAAAGGAAGCCATTATATATTACGGATGAATGAAAAGCTTTTTCAATTGAAGGAAATTGAAGAAAGGTTAAAGAACAATAAAGAAGGTTTTAGGAAGTTTGGAGAGTTATGGAATATGAGTGAAGAAGATTGATATAAGTAAAAGTTTAGGTAACTAAATCGTGGCCATGATTACCTCGATAACCGACAAAAGCTATGCTGAACCGTGGGATGACGCGTGTTCGGGGCATTAAATACGGAGAGATGTGCGTCTAATCAACCGTCAAAAGCTTTTCAGAAGGAATCATAGTAGTTCCCGCCAAAAAGAGTGTTTCTACCAACTTCCCAGTGGCACAAAGCTATGTCACTGTAAAGCAGGCAAAGCAGGGGGACTATCTGTATAGGGTAAAATATGCTATGCCAGGTGGCCGCTTGAAAGAATGACACGTGGAACCGAAAGCAACTATCCCATTTGGTACAGGAAGGAATGACACTCATAAAGAGGCAATAAATACCCTCTGCTCGGTGGCATTTAATGAAGAATATTCCATAGCATTTAGTGCACTGTCCGTTACAAGAATTTGTCATTTATGCTCACTTACACTTTCATCAATGGCCCTCATAATTGACATTGAAGAAGGGCATGATCCTGGGACCTTATTCCCTAGACGAGCTATAAAGAGTGAGCTCTATTATCATTGTAAGGAACACGAATTTTCTGAAAACTGATACTGTAATATATTCAAAGCTCTATACAATTTTATCTTCTTACTTTTTGCTCTTATTATTGTTGCGCCCGGAGGCCTCACTGCCAGAATCATTATTATGCTATTTCGTCTTATATCAAGGCTAAGTGCTTCATATTTCTTCAATTATTTTATTATATCAGGATCGAATTAATTCACTTGTCTAGAAATCACGTACAAATTCAACTGTACCATTTTACGGGTAAATAACTGGATAAACAGAATCAAAATCCCCAAATGGATATGTTTTTACCATTGGTGGAGGAGCAGTGTCTTGGAAGTCGTCCAAACAGACATGCATTGCCCATTCTACAATGGAGTATGAGTTTATAGCTTTAGATAAAATCGGTGAAGAAGCCGAATGGCTCCGGAATTTCTTAGAAGACATTCTATTTTGGCCCAAACCTGTGGCACCTATATGCCTACATTGTGACAGTCAAAAAACAATAGGAAGGGCTGGGTGCATTATGTATAATGGAAAATATCGTCACTACGACGAAGACATAATACCGTCAGATAACTACTCTCTAGTGGAATAATCACAATTGACTATGTAAAGTCAAATGATAATGTGTCAGATCCACAAACAAATGGCCTAACTAGAGAGGCGGTTGTCACGACCCCAAATTCCCACCTTAGGATGTCGTGATGGCACCTAGTCTCTAAGACTTGGTAAGCCTAACACATAACAAAATTGAACTATTTAATCGTTAAATCATAAACCAGCAAATGACATACATAACTGCAACAGCCAATAGTTATACATTTTCCAAAACCGATAGTACGGAGTCATAAGCTCTATTGAAATACACTAGAATTTCTAAATATTGTACTATTTCGATTTACAATTTAATAGTAGCATAAGGAAGTAAGATGGTGACCCCGAGGCATGCGAGCGTCAAGCAGGTATACCTTGAAATCTACGTCGCGTAGACGTAACTCTTAACATCACGATCAGAAATACCTGGATTTGCACAAAAATATGCAGAAGCGTAGCATGGGTACACCACAACGGTACCCGGTAATTATTAAGCCTAACCTCGGTAAAGTAGTGACGAGTCTAGGTCAAGACACCTACTAGACATAGAAACTTGTACAAGATATGCATTAATATAACAATGGAAAGAACCTCAATGTAAGGCTAACAATGAAAAGATTACCAACAACGAAATAATAGGAATACAAATGGCAGTAAGTAAAAAATGGGTAATAGAGAAGCAACATAATCAGAAAACTGATGAGATATGAATGAACTCAAATATGGAGAACCAATGACAACTCAAATAATCAAATCGTTCCCAACGCATAGGCCTAAAATAAGAATTACCCTGAGGCACCACACCTCATAAATAACAGTAGTATCATGGACCATAAGTTCTTAATCTTACACGTATGGCACCTCGTGCCCACAATAACAATTACCTTCACACGGCAAGGCCCACGTGCGACCATGTACATTGCAATCGTAACAAATATGAATTAAAATGATCGAGAGTTATATTTAAACACCATAAAGTATAATAACAATCTTGAATAAAGTAAGGCGCCAAATAAAATAATGAGTTTATCTTAGAAATCTACTAAAGTAATATAAATTATAGTTTATACAACATAGAGTATCATTATAAAGCCCTGTAAAATTTTACCTAAAAATCCGGGGTTTAGTGGTGCTTGGCAGAAAAGGACATTTCTGCGGCCCACTATGCGGCCGCAGAATCACTCTGCGGGCTGCAGAATGGCCGAAAAGTGAGGCAGTCAACGGGGCAACTTTTGGATGTCATTTTGCGGCCAACTATGTGACCGCAAAATGATATTGCAGGCCGCACACCGATTGCAGGTCCAGCATGGAAATATTTCGGAGGGAGGTTATACGGCGAATCATGCGACCGCAGAACAGGTCTTCAGACCGCATTATGGCCACAGAGTGGGGCAAACCAGCCCAGTTTCGGCGGGCCATTTCGCGAACCACAGAACCATTATGTGGTCGCATATGCGACCGCTGACCTGTGTTAGGGCTCCTATTTTCTCATTTTTTACCCGACCCCATTCTAGTAAAACACCCCTGGGGATCATTTTAAAGGGGAAAAATATATACTTCTAGAGAGAGGGAGTGACATAGAGTGATAAAGGGAGTTCCTAATCTTCATCCACCAATTCTTACTCAAAATCTTGGAAGATTAACAAGGAAAGCACACTAGGTCTTCATCCTAGAGGTAAGATTCTATACCCTAACTCTTAATTTCAAAACTTAACTTGAAATGGGCAATTAGTAAGATAATTCATGGGTTTGGGAGTTGTTAATCTTGCATACATGTGTTGTCAAAGGGTGTAAGTAGATTATTGGGCTAAAAATGGTAGATAATGGGTTTGGGAAGATGGAACCCACCACAGGAGGACCTTGAAACCTTAATGCACACCTAGTGTTTGATAAAATGCTCAAATGAGCTAGAACCACTATCATCTTCCAAATTGCAATTCAATTTGTTACATTTCTAAATTGAAGTTGCTAAGATTTCCAGAACATTTTAGAGTTTAAGGAATCTCAATTAAGGTATGTTGGCTGAACTCTTCTTTAAGAATTGAACCCCTCATTATTCTTGTAGTTCCAAGATTTTCACTATGATTCGGTTGTTATGAATAAGCCTTGTGATAAAGATGTATGTTCAGTTCGTGTTTCAAATGCTCTTGTTATGTTGTACTATTAATTGAGGATGTGTTCAAAATTAGGGATTTTGTATTTATATATTGTAACTCCAAGTCTTGTTTCATATGAAAGTTCATATGCCAAATTGTGTAGAGATTGTGATTGGTATTACACCTCCACCCGCATACACGTTAGGGTGAGGCAGCGGGGCCGCTTTGCGTGGAATTTTGGGTGTTGTTGTTACACATCCACCTGCATACACATTGGGGTTAGGCGGCAGGACCGCTTTGTGTAGGTTTTGGTATTGTGGTCACACCTCCACCCGCATACATTGGAGTGAGGCGACAGGGACGCTTGAGAAGAGTTGCGGTATTGTGCTTGCACCTCCACCCATATACATTGGGGTGAGGCGGTGGGGCCGCTTTTTGTAAAGATGGTTACAGAGGATCTCGTCTTAAAATTTATAAATGTTATTGCCAGCTCTTGATAAACTTGCTTTGGATCCAATGGCTACCTATGTTATTCTATTGTCACCCCGATTCACCATATTCATGTTGTATTTTCAAGTTGTTGATTAGGTGTTTGGTTTTCATACTAGTACTATTCGATATGTACTAACGTCCCTTTTTCGGGGGCGCTGCATCAGTAATGGAGCAGGTGGTTCCACAGCGGATAACTAGTGATGGCGGTGATCATTCTTCCCAGCTGACTTGGTGAACCCCATCTAATTTTGGGTTTGTGCATATTTTGTTTCATATCTATTATCATGTTTTGAGGTAGCCTTGTTGCCGCCACTATCATTGTACTCTTTGGTATTTTTAGAGGCTCCGTTGACATAGTGTGGGTCGTGTATTGGTGTGGAAAAAGTTGAACTAAAAATGTCCTAGTTGTATCACATGCTCCTATTTGTAAACTATGGTTGTGAAACACACTATTTTGGAGACATATTAAATGAAGTAACTAAGGGTTAGGTATTTGGTATTGTCTAATGATCTCCTTTGTTGGTCAATTTTCAAGTTAATCATTCTCTTTAAATGATGGGTGAGTTGGGTAAAAAGTATTCAACAGGCTTGCTTGACCGGGTTCACTCTGTTGAGCGCCGGTCACGCCCCTTCCTCCCTCCCTTCCCGAGTTCGGGGCGTGACAATCATATGGGTTTAGTTTAGAATAAATAAGAATGAATATAATGTCATATTTAAACAAAGCAAAATATCAGTTAAATTAACGAATTAAATGTAAAATTTGTTAAAAGAGAAACCTGATAACAATTTTAAGTAAGGTAAACAATCAACAGGGTGTTGAGTATAATTTGAGAACCAAATTATAGTAAAAGGGCGATAACCATTTAAAATAATAAGGCACCGAGTGAGATTGTGAGTTTTATCTTAAGAGACCCATAGAAGAAAGTATGTCAATAATTCAATTATTTAAATCGTTATATTACCAACAACTCAACATAATATGATATAATTACTCCACGTAATTAAATTCACATTGACAATCAATTCATCAAGTTATAGCAGAGGCACAGATTGACATTTTAAAGCAACACAACAAATCACATAGAATGCATGACTCACACAAGAAGCCACAATCATTCCAACACCAAGATAACAATGAATAACTAAACACAATCAAAATGCGGGTGAATGATTGAAGGAAGAACAATAACTGTTCAAATCAACATGTTGTCCCAACATAAAGGGTACAACAAGAATCACAACCGAGGTACCGCCTCAAAATCATATTTCACTAGTCATAATCACAATCTTTCCTTTTATCATCGCGTGAGCCTTACAGTTAGATTTGAAAATCATTTTTCCCGAATAAGCTAAACGTGTTTTAGCCCACCTTATCTCACCCTCGTGGCTTCAAGTAGTTCCCTTACTAGCAACACGTGTATCTAGCCTATCTTATCTCAGTGCATGCGTATCAACCCCCAACCTTATTGTAACAACCCTGCCGGTCGTTTCGAGAAATTATGCTCTATTCAGCGGCGTAAGGTCTGGAACAGCTTCATAATATGAGTATCGACTTGCGTGCACAGTTGAATTCAGTTAACAGATGATTCATAGTCAAATTGGATGAAGGAATCTAGTTTTGGAAGTTTAAACGGTGAGAAATTGACCGGAATTGCACTTTTGAGTAAACGGTCCTGAATCGGTTTTGGATGATCTTAACAGCTTCGTATGGTGAATATGGACTTAGGCGTGCGTCCGAATTCGGATTTGGAGGTTTGTAGGGTAATTTGAGGCGTTTCGGCGAAAGTTGGAAAAGTTGAAGTTTGGAAAGTGGAGAAGTTTGACCCATAGTTGACTTTTGTGATATCGGGGTCGGAATGCGATTCCGAGAGTTGGAGCAGCTCCGTTATGTCATTTTGGACTTGTCTGCAAAATTTGGCGTCGATCCAGGTGGATTTGATAGGTTTGGGCACAAGTTTTCGAAGTTGGAAGATTTGGAAGTTCATAGTTCGATTCATGGTGTGATTCGTCGTTTTGGCGTTGTTTGATATGATTTGAGACCTCGAGCGAGTCCGTGTTAGGTTATATGACTTGTTTGTATGTTTAGACGGGGTCCCGGGGGACTCGGGTGTGTTTCGGGTGTGTTTCAGATCATTTTGGGCTACTTTGGATGCTGATTATCTGATATCTGGTGTTGTTCTTCGAGTTCACGTGGAGCCTCCCGCGTTCGCGAAGAAGAATTTGGCTTCTGGAAGTTTGTTCTACGCGTTCGCGAAGGCACCTACGCGTTCGCGTAGAAGGAAATCTCGCCTGCACAGGTCTAACTTCGGAGGCTCATATCTCACAATCTATAGGGAATTTGGAAATAATCCAAAAACGAAAGTTATAGCTCTTTGTGTCTAGTTTTCAGAAATTTAAATTAATTGGAATTTAGATTTGTGTACAAAAAGTTATGTTAGTTACACTACAGGCTGTCCGGGGAGAGTTCGAAAACCTCTGCTGCATGGGGTTGACTTTGGATGCTTATATCTTGCAATATATAATGACTCGGGAAATGAGTAACCTATGCAACTATAGCCCTTGGTGTCTAGTTTTCAGAACATCAGACCATTTGTCATTTGGAGTTGTGTGCAAAAAGTTATGGCCATTATACTAAAGGCTGTCGGGAATGAGTTTGGAAATCGCTGACGAGGAATTTACTCATTGTGAACGCGAGGGAAGTGTCGCGAACGCGAAGAACAACCCTTGGGCAGGCAAAATATATTCTCAAATCGAGGGTTAAACCATTTTATTCATATATTGACTTGTGGAGATCGGTTTTGAGTGATTCTTTGAGGGTTTTTAACACAAATCGATTGGGTAAGTGTTCTTCATCTAGAAGCTAACATATTCCATGATTTTATCTTCATTTTTATCATTTAAATTGTGTTTTGAGTTGGGGAAGGAGTTGGTTTTTGAAGAAAATTTCTAAAATCAAAAATCGTGATTTGAGGGACCAAATGGTATCGGAATTTGATAAATTTTGTATGGTTGAACTCGTATCGGAATGGATATTCGGTTTTTGTAAAATTTCTTGGTTCCGAGGTGCGGGCCCGGGGGTCGGCTTTTGGACCGATTTTTGGATTTTGTTAAAGATTGAGATTTTATGATTCGGAATAGTTTCTTATGTGTTTTATTTGTGCTTTGAAGTTATTTTGGTTAGATTTGAGCCGTTCGGAGTTCTTTTCACCTGAGAAGTGCATTTTAGAGTATCGGTGTGTCGTATTTGAGGTAAGTATCTTGCCTAACCTTGCGTGGGGGACTTCCCCTTAGGATTTGAGTCTTCTATGCTGATTGTAGTTCGTGTACGCGAGGTGACGAGTGCGTGCTCGGACTTATTTGTGGAAAATTGGCCTTTAGGATTCTTAGGTCTTTATATTCACTGTGTATGAATGTGTTCTTGACATGACTGAGTTTCCTATTTACTAGTTTCACCTTTACATGCTCAATTGGAATTAATTGCTTCATGATTCACTCTTATTGCCTAATCGACTCCTATTTGACTTAATAGAAGAATTTTGCTTCTCCTACTGTCATGCTATCTTCTCATAGCTCTTTGTCTTATTTGAGAATCATTATTATCCTTCCTGAAATTTTGTTTCGTCTGAAGTGAAGCTAAAGATCTTCTTTCCCTAATTGTATTGTGGAATATCCTCGAAATTGTCCAACCTTAAAAGGAGTTAGATAACCTATATTTTTGTTGACTTTCCCTTATTTGGGACTACTTGACTCGCGTTAATTTCCTCATTATTGACTTGTATATTGTGGGATCGTCGCTATACGTTAGTTTTCCGGTGTTCAACTGTTCCCTCTATGCCAGCATTCTTTTATGTGGTTATTCCTTGTGACCTGGTTCTACCATTTCCTTGTGATTTACGGTCCTTGAGTTGATTACTTGTCTTACCTTGAATTATTATCATTTTTGTTGTTGTTATATGTATCGTGGTGATGTACGAGCTTTCTATTGTGCTGTGAATGTTATTTCTGTTGGTTGCGCTATGTACTTACTTTGGGACTACGGGACGGTATCTCGGGAGATCCCCCTGTATGTTTACTTTGGGACTACGAATCGGTATTCCGGGAGATCCCCCTGCACGTTTACTGTTGGGAATAGGGGACTGCACCCAGGAGATTCCCCTGCGCATTATGAGATGGACTATGGGACGACACCCAGTAGATCCACTGGATATTTATATTTAGACTACGGGACAGTATCCCGGAAGATCCTCTGTACATTTATGTTTGGGACTACGGGACGGTATCCTAGGAGATCCCCTGTTATTATCACTGTGTTCTGAGCTGTTGTTTTCATTGATCCTATCCCTGTGTAAATAATATATGTGTTGTCCGTTCTTGTCCTTATGCTTACTAGCTGGTATGAACTATGTTAGGACACTTGCACAAGCATACACGTGGCTAAGCACCCTTGTCGGATAGGAGCCTCCTCGAGATTTTTGAATATAGACGCACACCCTTATTTATTTTCCTTCCATGTGAGAATGACTCTTTTGGGCACGTGAGTTGTCAGTATGATTATGAGGTGTGATAAGGGCACAGAATGCCAAGTGTTAGGGTTCAGGTATTGAGACCCGTATTGTATGATTATGAGATGAGGTGTCACGTGGTGTTCATATTCGAAGGATATTTATTTGAAAAGGTTATATTCGAAAGGTATTCATTATGAGAGAACTATTTCAGAAAAATGTTTACTTGAAGAAGTATAATTCGAAATGTTCTTATCAACTAAATGATTTGACTAATTGATTGAAGTTGTTGGCTATGACCTAATGTGAAAGTTGTCGTAGTTGCTGAGTTATGACTTGTCCTTACTTTATTTGTGAATTTAGAATTTGGGTTGTATTTTTGTTCACTTTTATGAGCTTTATTATGGTTTTCCACTGTTACTTGTTGTTTCCTTTCCTTATTGTAGTTACTGTATTGTTAGCAATATCGCTTAGCCTTTATATAGTTATCACGTTGGGATGTCTCTATACTTATACTTGTTCTGCATTAGACCAGTAGGTGTCTTGACTGTTTCTCGTCACTACTCCACCGAGGTTAGTCTTGATACTTACTAGGCACCGCTGTGGTGTGCTCATACTACACTTCTGCACATTGTTTTTGTGCAGATCCAGGTATTGTTTGCTGGTAGCTATGCGGATTCTTACCGAGGAGATTCAAGGTAGCCCTGCTGCTGCATTCATAGGCTTCGGAGTCACCTTCCTATTTTATATTTACACTGTTGTATTTACTTCCATACTGTTGTGTTTAGAAGTTGTGGAGAAACTCTGTAGAGCTTATGACTTGTACTACCGGGTTTTGGGAATTTTATTTTGTAGAGATTTCTTCTTCTATACTATTACATTTCATTATTATTGTGGTAATTCCGCATGAGTTAGGCTTACCTAGTCCCTACGACTAGGTGCCATCACGATACCCAAATGGAGGGAACGTGACACTTATACCACCACACGCGTATCAATTTAACAAAACAATCACAACTCGCACCACAAATGCTTATACGCCACACAGCCTACCATACAGAGCCTCATGTGGTGCCATATGAATGCTGGACCAATAGCTATTGTTGTAGGCAAATTCTGCAAGCGGCAAAAATTGATCCAAAACCTCAAAACTCGATCACACACGCACGGAGCATATCCTCTAGAATCTAAATAGTGCGCTCGGACTGTCCGTCCGTCTGAGGGTGAAATACTATGCTCAACTCCACCCGAGTACCCAAATCCTATTGTATGGACCTCTAGAACTGTTGTGTAAACTGCGTACGCCGGTCAGACATGATAGATATCGGCACGCCATGAAGTCTGATAATCTCGCGGATATAAACTCAGGTCAGCTACTCGAAAGAATAGGTAGTCATCACAGGAATGAAATGAGCTGACTTGGTCAGCCTGTCCACAATCACCCAAACTGCATCAAACTTCCGCTGAGTCTGTGGGAGACCAACAGTAAAATCCATAGTGATCCGCTCCCATTTCCACTGAAACTCTAACTTCTGAAGCAATCCACCCGGTCGCTGATGCTCATACTTCACATGCTGGCAATTTAGACACCGGGCTACATATTCCACTATGTCTTTCTTCATACAAAGCCACCAATAATGTTAACTCAAGTCCTGATACATCTTCGTGGCACCCGGATGAATGGAGTACCGCGAGCTGTGAGCCTCCTAAAGAATTAACTCACGCAGTCCATCTATATTGGGCACACATAGCCTGCCCTGCATCCTCAATGCACAATCTTCCCCAATAGTGACCTTCTTAGCATCACCGTGCCGAACCGTATCCTTAAGGATGAGCATATGGGGGTCATCATACTGACGCTCCCTTATACAATCATAAAGAGAAGATTGGGAGACCACACAAGCCAAAACTCAGCTCAACTCAGAAATATCCAATCTAACAAACTTGTTGGCTAAGGCCTGAACTTCCAGTGCCAATGGCCTCTCTACTGCTGGCAAATATGCTAAGCTTTCCAAACTCCCCGCCCTGTGACTCAAGGCATCGGTCACCATATTTACCTTCCCGGGATGGTATAGAATAGTGATATCATAATCCTTAAGCAGCTCTAACCACCTCCGCTGACGCAAGTTGAGATCCTTCTGCTTGAACAGATGCTGCAAACTCCGGTGGTTAGTATAGATCTCACAAGGGGCACCGTACAAATAGTGCCTCCAAATCTTCAAGGCATGAACAATAGCTGCTAACTCAAGGTAGTGGACAGGGTAGTTCTTTTCATGCACCTGTCGATGCCCCCTTTTTCTAAAGCGAAATCGGGTTTATGATATTTGGGAAGACAACTCTATTCCCGTTTGGGAATTGGATTTTTGGAATTGAAGAGTAGCCACCTAATGATTGAGTGCATTAGGACACTAAGAAGAGTTTTTGAGTTGGAAAACCAAAGTTCGGGTAAGGGCTAGAAATTATCTCAAGGGGAAGGTGTTAGGCACCCCTCAAGATCCACTAGTGTGGTTCCCGGCCATGCTATGTTGTGACTTTAATGCAACTAGATACACAAAGGATTTTACACACAAGGGCTGCAAATAAATACGTGACAAGTATGTGGGATCAAGGTCTAAATGATCAACAATTTGTTTAAAAGGGGGACTAAACGTAGAAAATTAATCAATATATTGAATAAACAAAGAAGAAAAATCTGGAAGAAAAGGCATAATGCAGTGAAATTAAGGAGGAGTTTTGAGTAGCGGAAAAGACAGGATTTTATAGATATTAAACAAAGTTGTATAAGAAAAGGGGTCCTAGGTTTATAAATCACATGGATCATCCACACAACACCGCAATTGTACGCGTAGTGTTATCGTGTGATCATCATCTCCATGTCTACCCTTCCCACCCTGTTAAGGTATTAAGCGCGAAATAGTCTCGTTTACTTATTGCATGCTATTACCCGTCCCACCTATCAGTACTGGAGGCTTTTAGGTCTACTAATCCTAAAGGGAAGAAGCTTGGCTTTTCAGAGGTTTAAAAAAGGTGTCAAACAAAACATATGAAAGCAGTTATGGGAGCACAAAAACAATTAAGGCTCAGATAAACCTCCTTTAATCATAGAAAATCATGTAGTTTAGCACGTCTTACATGTACTGATTAGGTCGAAATTATGCTTAACGTTAGGCAGGCTGGTTCATTACATATTTTCAGGCAAGAAGTTCGCATTAGGCTCGCCTGGCTGCAACTTATCGAAGACCAGTGCAATGAATTAGCTACAGACTTGTTTGCCTACGTGATGGCCTATAGGCATGGCATCTACTGGTTTCAGGAATAAAGAAACAAACTGATTAAGCAAGTTGCCAGTTTTAACAGAATGATGCGAGTTCTGTAATCAGTGCTAATCTTAAAACGGGTGATTCAGATTTGATTGATAATTCCTATAAGCATGCTTTCTAGCGTCGTTAATTTAAACACTTTTTATATGCGTAGCGAAAGCGCAAAAATACTAAAAGCATGGTATCTGAATACTGTTAGTTTTTAACCCTATAAATAGGTTTTCCTAGTGAACAATGCATGCGTAGAGTCTGGATTTCTGGTTACTTTTAGGCGTGGTATCCATAAGGAGATGCAAAATTCCTATAGACATGGTATCTATATGGATGCATAAACCTATAGAGATGATATCTATGTGGATGCATAAACCTATAGGCATGGTATCTACGTGGATGCATAAATGTGCAAAGCTGTAGGCAAGATACATGAGTACAGAAATGTGGTAATTCCCTATGAGCATGATATCTACCCCTTTGCATGCATGGTTACCCTTCCCTTTTCACTAATCACCCCAGAGGTTATTACAAAATTTTATTACAGACCAAGATGAATAAAAAACTGGAAATAAAATTACAATCAGAACTCTTAAGCTGCATCCAAGGAGCCTAATTCAAACCCAAGGTCTAACAATATGATATGAGCCAACTGCCAGGATCAGGTTCCAAAGCCTTTCTTTTATCTGGGATTTGTCAAAGTTCCAAGGAATTTCAAGAACTCCAGGCAATGCTCACACCCAGATATCAGAACTGAATGAAAGTGCAGTGTGGAAGGGCCAGCCCTCCAATGTCCAAGTTTAGAGGGAGCTCAAGGTCCCAAGACAAGGCTCATTGGGAGGGGCAGAACTTAGAGTCTAGGAACAAGTACAAGTGCAGTAGAGGGGGTTAGGGAGTGCCAAGGCAGGCTGGTGGTCATGCCCAGCCATATGGTAGGCTGGCACACCCCTGACCAGCCTGTCAGCCAACAATTAAGAGTAAAGACCTATTGAAGGTCAGACTATGGTCTGGATAGTGATTAGGACACTGCCAGACCAAAGTCTCAAACTCAGCATACATATAAAGGGGAATGGGGATGGGAATTGAAAGAGTTTAGGACCCAAAGGGTCCAGTTCATGTCCATGGACAGTAATATCAAGTATTTCCATGTTTTTGAACCATAACTCAGCCATATAAAGGGGATTAGGGTTTGGGATTCATATAAGAACAGAAACAATGAAAGTAAAACTTGCAGAAAGTTACAGCATGTAGACAGTAAACCCAACAAGGAATGGACTATAGAATAAACACATAGGGGGAGAGGCAGGAATTAAACATAAGAACATACCAGTTGCAGAAAAGTAAGCAGAGAAAAGCAGGATTCTTTCAAGCAAACCCACAATCAGAGAAAGCCCTTTATGCTTGGGAATTCAGAGAACTAGAGTGTTTGTGAAAATTCTAAGTGTATTTGAAAGTATTCAGTGAAAGTAATCAGAATTGATCGTGTGTTGAAAGTGTAGAAGGGCATCCCCTTTTATAGTGTAGAGAAACAAGTAAGAAAGGTAAGAAAACCTTTTAAAAATCAGTCACAAATATTCTCCCTTCAGTCAAGGGATTTTAATTTCAAACGGGAGAATGTAAATAAGGAAAGGAAATTTGAGTAAAATTTGTCACAGCAGCATAAGAAGGGAGAATACATAAGGTTTATTTAAGGAAAGCATTCAACAGTACTCGATTTGTAAAGAGAAAGGAAAGGGAATCAATCAGACAACTAACAAAATCAAAGTAAACAGGTTTGATTCGAATGAACCCAGTCAGGAATAGGTAGAGGAGGGCTCAAACAAAGAAAATCAGTAGCAATCAGTCGAGACCCCATCAAAGGAGTCCAAAATCAATCAAGTAGTTGTCAAAACCTTTTGAAAGAGGAGTTTCTCATATATAAAGCAAACAAATCAAATAGAAAGTCTAACATTGCAAGGTTTAGGATCATAAAACAAAAGAATACGAGTTCAGTCATAGATTCATAGTGCGTCTGAAGGTCCAGGGTCCCAAAGTGAAACCCTAATCCAGTTTATCAAAGAAACCCCCAAATTCTAGGGTTTCAAATAGAATCAAACACAGAAACGAGAAGGCAAGTGAACAGACTCAAGGAGTCTCATGAGAAACAAACAGACCATGATAGCAGGTTTGAAACAATCAGAGAAAGAAAATCGATTTGAGAGCATAAAAGGACATGTTTTGGAAACACGAAACTTAGACAAGTCAAGAATAGACGAAACATGCTTAACAAGAACACAAACAGAGTTCAGAAAAGCAAAAGTCAAGAAACTCAGTAGTAAACACACATGGTAGAAGAGTGAGGAAAATTTAACACATATTAATCATGTGAGCACACACATAAAAGAAAAGAAGGACAATACGTGCGTAACAGAGAAGGAAAACATACGAGCATAATACAGACAAACATCTAAAAGAAAAGAACAGCAAGAATCAAAAGACTTTCAGAAACCCTAATTTGAAATCAAACGATTTTTGTAAAGGAAATTTGGGCAAAACACTCCAAACGTCAAGAAGAACATAGTCATAGCACAGATCTAAACAAATAACGGTGAAAGAACCTCGAATGGCTTAGGGTTTCAGACAAACGCTAGAAGTGAGAAAGGCTTTGAAGAACAAGATCAGATCCTAAGTCGAAGCGGTCAGGAATCAAGCTTCCAGTGCTTGAACATGCCGGAGCGTGGCCGGAAAACCATAGATCTATGGATCTGAGATGGATCTGAAAAGAGAACATCGAGGTCAAGCCTCCAAACCTTGAGTAGCTTAGGCTCAGGGGTGATAGAGGGCGAGCACAGGCCATCCATGGCTGGAGACGCCATGGATTCCGGTGGGAATGAGGTGAGATAAGGCGGGAGGTGATAATGGTTTAAGAGAGGTTAGAGAGCGTTTGAGGGAGACGAAGGGAGTTAGAGGCGGCCTCTCGATGCAAATGAGGTAGGGTTAGAGGGGTTAGGCGATTAAAAAAGGAAAGGAAGGATATTGGTCGTTGATCAAAATGATCAACGACTCAGAATTAAAAGAAAAACGGGCGGGTTTAGCAATTGGGTCGTGGGTTGGGTATTTTTAGGAATTGGGTCGTTTAATTTGGGCGGAATTAGGTCGAATTGGGGGCTTAAATTGAAAGGGAGAAGGGCTGTTATTGAAATAGAAATAGGCTAAGTGTTATATAGCCAATTTTCCCTTTTTATTTTATAAAAAATAGTAATAATGATTTTACGAGCAAATTAAAAATACTGAGTAAACAAATACTATATAAATGTTAATTTAAAAATACTGGAAATAATTTTATAGTTATAAAATGCTATTAATCGTAAAATAGGCTATAATTGCAATTACATGCAATTTAGCTTAAAAAAATACCAAATAAAGTTGTAAAAATGTACAAAAATCACCTTAATTATATTTTGGTGTAAATATGAGAATGAAATAAGTTATTCACCAAAAATGATTATTTTGGGAATAATTATTGGATTTTGTGGTATTAAAATAGGCAGTAAATTGGTTTAGAAAAATCATTAAAATACCAAAACTCTTGGGTATCAACAGCTGCCCCTCTTTACCCGAGGAGGATGAAAGAGTTGTCGGGTAAAGATAAGATGGCCAATTTTGACCGGAAGCGGCGATTTGAAAAGAATTTTGACTGAGCTCTGGTTTTCGAGCTATCCCTGGTCTTACAGGAATCAGGCCATATGTAGTTTAGGAACCATCGGCGGAATATGCCAATAGAGTTTCGAAAAGGACGGACGCGATGTTTAGGTTGTAACTGAAATCTGATAGGCTGCTGGAACTGGAGCGGGATCGCTCCTGTTGAGATGGCCGTTGCTAGCCGGCGTACCTGCAAGTGAGCAATACAACGTATAATGTGCGTAAATTTAAACGTGATGCAAGTTCCCTTTGGACCATGAATGTTGTCTTTGGACGGTTGTCGACGTCCTCAGACCATGATGTCCTGGGCCATGAAGCGCATAATAAGGGATTCGCAGGCCATGAAATGATGTTCTTGGGCTATGATGATGGTGCCTCTGAACCATGATGCCTTTGAATAACAGTGTGCAGAATATAAAGCGGGGTCCTCGGGCCATGGCATGGCGTTCTCAGGCTATGAAAATGGTGCCTCCGAACAATTATTCCTTTGGACAATTTGGCGATATTTCAGCCCATGAAATGCAGGATTTGGCGATATTTTAGCCCATGAAATGCAGGGTTTGGCGATATTTCAGCCGATAAAATGCAGGATTTGGCGATATTTCAGTCGATGTGAAGAAGAAATGTAAATGGCGATATTTCAGCCGACAGAAATTTAAATAAAGCTGGCGATGTTTCAGCTGATTTAAAGGAGAAATGTTATGGCGATATTTCAGCCGATGTAAGGTGTAAATATAAATGGCGCTATTTCAGCCGACAAGGATTAAAATAAAGTTGGCGATATTTTAGTCGATAATGATTAAATATAAACTGGCGATCTTTCAGCCGATATAGAGATTTAAATGCAGTTGACGATATTTCAGCCATGCAAAGATTTGAATAAACTTGGCGATATTTCAGCCATGCAGGATTTAAATAAAATTGGCGATATTTCAACCATGCAGGCGGAGACAATGCTTAGTCTCGGAAGGCAGAAAGGTAGCCTTATGCAATGCAAGAAAAATGTAGGATGGAGGTAAAGCTTAACCTCGGAAGGCAGAAAGGTAGCCTTATGCAATGCAGAGAATGCAGATGGAGACAGTACTTAGTCTCGAAAGGCAGAAAAAGTAGCCTTATGCAGTGCAAGAAAATAGAGGTGAAGAGTGACAAAATTTCTTAGCTGAGAGACGATAGCTGCTAGTTGATTGTCAGTGTGGCGGCTGCGGATGTTGCATGCGAGTAGCACTTGAGAATAGGTGATGATTCTGGGAGTTGTATTCCTGAAAAGTATGAGTTTGTAACAGTATCCGATGATTCTATGTCTTGGGGTACCTACATTCAAAGAAGGATTGCGAGTTTTGTCAAGGGGGAAGGTTAGTTCGTCTTCCTGCGGACCGCACTCATCCTACTCGGCTCTTGCTTTCATTGGGGTAGCGTTGCTGACAAAGCTGTTCTGATAGTATTTATGCATGATTTAGCAAAATAATAAAATATGATGTAAATACGTAATAGATAAAACGATTTTAGATGAACCGACGACTGCAACACGGTTCAAGATATCGCAACCTCTTTTGCTTCGGAATTTTGAGGGTCCTCCTAAAAATTCTGCCCCAGTTTACTGAGCTGGTGCTCCTGACGGCTGCGCGTGATGATTGTCGGAGATCAACTTCGGAATTTTGAGGGTCCTCCTCAAAATTCTGCCCCAATTTCCAGTATCGGGGAAAAATGGAAATTTTATTGAATTGTGACTGAACCCATAGGGCTGCTTACGTATACCCTCTTAAACGGGAATCAGGTCAGGCGTAGTTCAAATTACATCATACAGAAATCATAATGATTACACATAATAGTGTTTGACTGCATCTGAATTAATTGGCTTTGGCCAGACTTCTCCATCCATCTCTGCGAGTATGAGGGCTCCCCTGGTTAGAACCCGGTGAACTATGTACGGACCTTGCCAGTTGGGAGAGAATTTCCCTTTGGATTCATCTTGATGCTGAAAAATCTTTTTCAGTACTAACTATGGCAAACTGCATTCAGTATTTTTCCGCATATAAGGGCTAATTGCTCGTAGCGACTTTTTACCCATTCTGCATCTTCAAGTTCTGCTTCCTGCATAATTCTCAGGGAGGGAATTTCTACCTCGGCTGGGATGACTGCCTCGGTACCGTAAACCAACATATAGGGTGTCACCCCAGTCGATGTGCGGACTGTGGTACGATATCCCAATAGAGCAAATGATAGCTTCTCCTGCCATAGCTTGTGTTTTTCTATCATTTTCCTTAGTATCTTTTTGATGTTCTTGTTGGCTGCTTCGACAGCTCCATTCATCTGAGGTCTGTAGGCTGTAGAATTCTTGTGCTTGATCCTAAAGGTTTCACACATTGCTTTCATTAGATCACTGTTGAGGTTGGAACCATTGTCAGTGATGATTGACTCTGGGACGCCGAACCGGCAAATGATACGGTCGCAAACAAAGTCTGCCACAACCTTCTTGGTCACTGCCTTATATGATGCTGCTTCAACCCATTTGGTGAAGTAATCAATTGCCACTAGAATGAACCTGTGCCCGTTTGATGCGGCAGGCTCAATAGGTCCGATGACATCCATTCCCCAAGCGGCGAACGATCATGGTGAGCTTGTTGCATTGAGCTCGTTAGGAGGCACCTTTATCATATCTGCATGTATCTGACAGCGGTGGCACTTTCGTACATACTGGATGCAGTCTGTCTCCATAGTCATCAAGAAATAACCAGCTCGGAGTATTTTCTTGGCTAAGACAAAACCATTCATATGCGGACCATAGGTCCCTGCATGAACTTCTTCCAACAACCTGGATGCTTCCCTTGCCTCGACACACCTTAGTAATCCCAAATCGGGAGTCCTCCTGTATAGGATTCCTCTGCTGTGAAAGAAGTGATTGGATAACCTTCGCAGTGTGTGCTTTTGAGTAGTGTTTGCAAGTTCTGGATACTCTCCCGTTGACAGATACTTCTTAATGTCATGAAACCATGGTTTTCCATCTGCTTCTTCCTTGACATGAGCATAGTAGGCAGTGGCGGAGGCAGGATCTCCACGAAGGGGGTTCAAAAAAAATTTTTGTAGCTAGTGAGAATTGAATCAATGACCTTATGTAGATTTTGAACCCCCTTGACCACTAAACTACTCTTTTGGATTGTGTTAAAGGGTGTTCAAAACTTAATATATAGAGGTAAAAAATAGATTTTGCCTTATATATACAGTGTAATTTTTCGGCGAAAGGTGTTCGGGTGAACACCCTTGCGCCCCCTAAATCCGCCCCTGACAGTAGGCGGGTTGATCCTGGATTTTTACTGGGATGGGATCAATGAAGTTCTTATCCGGATGTTGAATCATAGATGATAGAGTGGCCAATGGATCGGCGAACTCATTCTGTACTCTGGGAACATGCCGGAATTCTGTCTTTGTAAACCTCTTCCTCAATTCTTGTACGTGATGCAAATATGAGAGTACCTTAGAGTTCCTGGTTGCCCATTCTTCTCGGACCTGATGTATGAGCAAATCTGAGTCCCCTATCACTAGTAACTCCTGAACGTGTCAATAGCTAGTTTGAGCCCTAAGATGCAGGCTTCGTACTCGGCCATGTTGTTGGTGCACGGGAACCTGAGTTTGGCGGACATCGGCTAATGTTGGCCTATTTCTGATACTAGAACTGCTCCTATGCCAACTCCCTTAAAGTTTGCTGCTCCATCAAAAAACATTCTCCAGCCATCATAGGATTCTGCAATGTCTTCTCCTACGAAGGAGACCTCCTCGTCAGGAAAATACATCTTTAGAGGCTCGTATTCTCCGCCCACGGGGTTTTCGGCAAGATGGTCGGCCAGTGCCTGTCCTTTGATCGCTTTCTGAGTCACGTAGACAATATCAAACTCACTCAGCAATATTTGCCATTTGGCCAGTTTGCCCATGGGCTTCTGAAAGATGTACTTTAGCGGATCCATCCTCGATATGAGATAGGTGGTGTAGGCACAGAAATAATGCCTCAACTTCTGAGCTACCCAAGTCAGAGCACAACACGTGCGTTCTAGTAGGGAATACCGGGCCTCGTACGGGGTGAACTTCTTACTGAGATAGTAGATGGCTTGCTCTTTTCTCCCCGTTTCATCATGTAGTCCCAAAACACAACCAAATGCTCCATCCAGTACTGCAAGGTAGAGCAATAGCGGTCTGCCTGGTTCGGGCGGAACCAGAACTTGCGGCGTTGACAGGTATTCCTTAATTCTGTCGAAAGCTTTCTGACAATAATCAGTTCGGCGTCCTTCTTCAACATCTTAAAGATTGGTTCGCAAATGACTGTGGACTGGGCTATGAACCGGCTGATGTAGTTGAGTCTCCCCAAGAAACTCATAACCTCTTTCTTGTTCTTTGGCAGTGGCAAGTCTTGAATGGCCTTAACCTTTGATGGATCTAGTTCTATTCCTTGTCGACTTACGATGAACCCAAGCAGTTTTCCGGCAAGATCCCCGAATGCACATTTGGCGGGATTCAGTTTCAAGTTGTACCTTCTCAATCTGTTGAAGAAGTTCCTCAGGTCTTCCATGCGGTCAGTGGCTTTCTTGGATTTGATGATGACGTCTTCTACATACACCTCGATCTCTTTGTGTATCATGTCATGGAAAATAGTAGTCATGGCCCTCATGTAGGTGGCCCCAACATTCTCTAATCCGAACGGCATCATCTTGTAACAATACATCCCCCACGGTGTAATGAAAGCCGTTTTCTCCGCATCTTCTTCGTCCATCCATATCTGATGATACCCAGCAAAACAATCAAAAAATGACTGCAACTCGTGCTTGGAGCAGTTGTCAATCAGGATGTCTATGTTCGGCAAGGGGAAGTCGTCTTTTGGACTGGCCCGGTTGAGGTCCCAGTAGTCGACACAGATTCTGACCTTCCCGTCCTTCTTTTGCACTAGCACAATGTTGGCCAACCATGTTGGATACTCCACAACTCTGAGGACCTTGGCTTTGACTTGTTTGGTAACTTCCTCCTTGATTTTCAAAGTCATGTCTGGCTTGAACTTTCTGAGCTTCTGCTTTACCGGCGGACATGTCGGATCTGTTGGAAATTTGTGAGCTACAATAGATGTACTGAGACCGATCATATCATCATATGACCAGGCAAATATGTCCTCATATTCCTTTAAGAACTCCGTGTACTCTTTCTTTTCTGATGGTGACAGGTGAACACTGATGCGCGTTTCCTTGACATTCTCTGTATCCCCCAGGTTGATGACCTCAGTCTCGTCCAGGTTAGACTTGGGTCTATTCTCAAAGTCCTCGACCTCTTTAACGATCTCTTCTTGTATTTCATCTTCTTCTGTGTCTATATCCGTTTGTTGCGTTACCTCGTCGCATGTCACATTCATCGGTTCATCAAGATAAGTAATAATAATGCTGTGTAAAGTAAAGTAAATGGCAGAGAAAAAGAGATAATAAGAGCGAGATTTATAAAAAATTGAAATGCTTTAATAAATGCTGAAAGAATTGTTTTGAACATCGGGGCTCTTTTCAAAATTCAAAGATAATACTAAAGGGAAATAAACTGGCGAAAAATAAAAGATAATGCATAATGCTTTGTTCAGCCTTGCTACCCCGAAGCTCTCCGAGCCCTGGTGGTTCTGGCGGACCAATTGTTGAGGCGCTCTCCTCGGTTCACTGCCTGTATGGAAGGGCCTTCCTCCCCTTCCTCCTCGAGAATGACGTGATAGTCCATATTGTCATCTTCCAAAAACAGGTTCTTCATTGCGGCCAATGTTTCATCTTCCCCTGACCCATATAAGATGTCTGCCGGCTGGAAAGTCTGCTCGAGGCAGGGTATCGAGTGCTCCAGCGGATAGTAAGGGCCGCGCCATGGTGGCGATCCGTTCCTGAATTCTTGCCAAGTGTATCCATACCCTAACCCGAAAGTGGTGCCATGCTTCTTCAGTTTGATAGGCTTGGTGATTCCCTGGAGGTTCTTGCCGAGCCCTTTGCCAGGTTCATACCCGCTCCAGTTTAGTATACTCTCTATCTTGTTATCCTACCACTTATCTTTGTCCATCGCGTTGACTCGCTCAATCTGGTGGTAGGTTTCTCCTCCTAGTTTCCTTTTTCCTTCAATTGCTGGGATGGTTTGACGACTGTATATGGGGTTGCTCCCGTCACCATGAATAATCACCTCTTGGTGATTCCACTCGAACTTTACTGCCTGGTGCAGGGTTGATGCTACGGCTCCAGCGATGTGGATCCAAGGTCGTCCCAATAGTAAGTTGTAGGATGCTGGGATGTCTATTACTTGAAAATCAACATCGAACCAAGTTGGCCCCATTTTCAAACATAAACTGATCTCCCCAATAATGGACCTTTGGGAACCATCAAAAGCTTTGACGTTGATAGCCCCATCCTTGATTTCATGCAGACTCTTCCCCCATCAAAGTTCTGGTGATGAAATAGTCTTCACATTGCACAGTGATGTGCAACGCTTTATTGTGGCCTAAACCTTCAGGGGGTAACTCATCCTCGTGGAAAGTGATCTTATGACTCTCCAATACCTGCCCGACCATGTTTGCCATTTCTCCTCCAGTTATATTGCTGGGTACATACGCCTCGCTTAGTATCTTTATCAGAGCGTTCTTGTGTGTCTCGGAGATCTGCAGTAGAGCTAGGATGGAGATCTGCGCTGGTGTTTTATTGAATTGGTCGACAACTGAGTATTCTTTTGCATGTATCTTTCGCCAGAGATCATCGGGCCCAGTTTCGATAGGCCGTCCAGAGGCCTGCTTACTTGATTCAACTAAGTGCTCCGGAGTATAAATTTTGTCAGTCCTGGTCATACCCTGCGCTGCAATTGCTTCTCCAGACCTAGTCTTTCCATTCCTTCTTGCCTCGACGGTGTAATCCAAAGGAATGGCCTGTGTTTGGAATGGCGTTACTGCCGACATCGCCACAGGAATGGGCACTCTCGTTTTGGGAGGCAACACAGCAACTTTGAATGGTGCAGGTGCTTTTGGAGACCCAAACTCCACCTCAATTGGCTCTGCAGTCTTTATGGAGGACGGTGTTTCAAACTCGAGAGGCACAGACATGTTTACTTCAGCATCCCCAGAGGGCTGGATCTGGACTACAATTGGATTTAATGTGACGGCTGGTTTCTTAGGCTCGTCGCCCCCGACGATTAATCCAATCGACCCCTTGGGATCCCAATCATCTTCCACTTCAATCATATGCACACCACCACCCTTATGATCAGGCAAGGGATTGTTTCGAACATTAGGAGCAGGTTCTTTGGCCACGATGATTTTGTTGTCAATTAGAGCTTGGATTTTGTCTTTCAGAGATCGGCACTCATCAATGGTATGCCTTTTCATGCCGGAATGGTATGCACAGGTTTTATTTGGATTGACCCACTGGGAAGGATTATCTGGAGTTATGGCGGGGATTGGGGTGACGTAACCCGCTGCTTTGAGCCTTTCATATAGCTGGTCGATTGGCTCGGCGATGGCGGTGTATTGCCTGGGAGGTTTGCGGTCAAAGTTAGGGTGTTGCCTGGGGAAGTTTTGGCGGGTGGGAGGTGATTGGTAGTGGGCATTATAGGATTGGTAGATGGGTGCAGTTTGGGAATATCTTGGTGAGGTAGGTTGATATGTGGGGGAGGGGGATGATTGGTAAGCAGGTAATGGAGTTTGGTGAGAGGGTGGAGGTGCTTGGTAATTGGTAATAGGCTGGTATGTGATGGGTGGTACCGGGTAGGCTTGGTATTTTATTGGGGACTTGGTTCGCTGTGCAACCATCACGGCACTCACGTCCTTTTTCTTGGATGATGTTCTACATGTCAATACCACACAAGAGGGGGGGGGGGTGATTTGTGTGGTACCTAATTTTCGCACTAGAAGAACCTGGTTCTTCTAGATGTACTTACTATGACTGTTTGCGAAACTAAGAGTGCATTAAATAAAGAACACAGAGATTTTTACGTGGAAAACACCTGGCTCAAAAGGTGAAAAAATCACGACCTACTACTCAGTAGGATTTTCCCAAACTTCCACTAAAATCACTGAGCCAAAACAACATTTACAAAACTCTTTGTAAACCTAAGGATTAACTCTAATCCCGTTGTGGCAACCAGCCTCTAACTGCCGCGACAACTTCAAGTTAACTCTAACTTGAATATTCAAAATACCTATTACAATTGCTTCTAGATAAAGCTGGAAGGTACAATATGAAACACCTACTACAATTGAACTAGAAATAAAGAAAGACACATAAAACTCTTTTTGGAGCTGGTTCTTCAATCTGGTTCATGTAGCTTCAGGTTTGCACACTTGAATCACACACGAACTGCTTGCAAAAGCCTTGCTATTTTGCTCCCAATCCACATTTAACTTCTGCGTTTTTGTGCAACCCTTTAATGTGAGAACATCCTGCAATTTATAGAGTTAGTAGATGAAAAAATAACTAGAATTCTGATGCAACTCTTCCTTGGTGGAAGAGTTCTAGTTGATTTCAACTTCTAACTCCTTCCCTATCTTGGATAGTGTTCTCTTTGACTAAGGACTCCTTCTCCTTATCAATTATGCAGCCTTTTCGATCAAGAGATATTAAATAAACCAAGTTAAGCTTATCTCCTTCACGTGCATCCCACATGCTTGAATCTGCCCGTTTTTGTGAACATGAGGGATGGACCACTGGATGGACCTGGTTCATGTCTGAGTTCCTTTGTCAGTCTTCAAAACTAACCTTTACTTGGGCCAACAAATTCCCCCTTTTTGATGATGACAAACACTGTGCTTTTCATACACTTAGGCCCTGCCAGAACTCAGCTCAAACATCAACACAATGTTAGAATCATTTTTCCTTTATATCACTTATCATCAAGGACCAGGTACATTAGGTTATAAACATCACTGTTCAAAGTGTAAACATCACTTGTTTAAAGCACAACCTTTTTCCCCCTTTTGGCATCATCGAAAAGTTGCATAAAAAATGTGAGATAACCAGATTTTAAAACTTACTCATGGCCACTGGGCTACTTCAAATGCAATCATGAATTAATCATCATAGATCAAGCTAAGAATTTAAACCATCAAAGAAATATAAACAAACAGTTAGAGCAAAAACAGTGAAATTCATTGATGATTGATAAGATNCGTTTGGAGTAGTGAGTGAGAATGACAGACTTGCCAAGTTCCGAAATTGGTCTAGCTCTTCTTGAAATTTTAGTAGCTTCTGTTCGAGCTGCGCGACACTTTCTTTGGATACTTGAACACCCTGAGGAACTTCTACCCTTTCAGCTGAGTCGTCCTTTCTGATGTTGTTCACGTTCTCCATCTTTGCTTTGTTTTTGCTTTTGATAGGACTTGGAGGAGGAGGAGGTGGAGGGCCCTTAGATCTTGTGGAGTAGGATGATGATGCCAGAATGCACGAACTAACCTTTTTGGGAAGGGGAATAAAAAATAAAAGTAAAAACAACAAAAGGTAACAAGTTAGTGCGGATTCTGAGAAAGAAATATTGCAGTATTTAAACACATAGTACAAGAATATAAATCGTGTCCTAAATTGGGTGCCTCGTTGTGCCCGAGGTAGGCCTAGCGACAAGTTGATTTGGAGAACTTATAATGCTAAATGCCTCATTTTATTGATAAAAATGAGACAAATCCCAAAACGACACTAAAATTGCATAAAGTAAAAAAAATGTCACTAATGGCCGTTGGCCTTATTACATTTCAAAGCAGAAAAGAAAAGAAACTCCTAACTATTTGGTCCCAGAAGGACCTTCCCCAGACTCGGCATCTTTGGCTCCATCGAACAGCGTCACCAGCTCACGTAATCCCAGTAGCAGATAAGCCCTAGCCAAATGTCCTCCTTCATTTCCTTCGGCGTTTTGGCGATTCTCGATCCTCCGAATGAAGTTCCCTTCCAGCTCTACTAACCCTCGCTCCAAATTCCCTAGGCGCTTGTTGGCTCTGACAGCCATATCCTTCTATTCCTTGATCAACTTTTGATTAGCCTCTTGAATCTCCTGATGCTCGCTCTCGCACTCCCTGATCCTTTTGTGCAACTGGTTGTACTTAACTTGTATCTCAGCCCTTTCATCGATGACCCTGTGACCTCGAACATATCCGGGCTGTCCTAACCCAGCATGATCTTCTTCTAGCCAACCTGGATAGTATAAGGTGTAACCGGCATGATACCTGTCAGGTTCTATGGAATCCCTCTCCAGGATGACCTTGCTGTTCCACATTTGTTGAGCTTGACATTTGTATGGGCTATCGTCGTCTTGGAAATCAGCCCTGAAATAACTCATCTTTTCTACCTTTGGTATGACTTGCTTTCTCCCCGCTTGCCTCATGACCCGGAGAGGGACATAGGGATAAGTTCCCCTCAGACCAATGAGTATGAGAAATGGAGCGTCCCGAGAGCGGATGATGAATTCTCCAGTGGGGAACCATTCGAACATCCACTGTACCTTGTCTTCTTTCAAGTTTTCAAGCAATTCTACCCATCCTCGAGCATCCCTTGGCCGAGCAAACATGTCAGACATATAGTTCATTCTATTGGGATGGTGAAAGGCTATATGATCATTCCACGGCCTTCGCGGAAGCTCTTGGCGGTATCGACCCTTTTGGAGATGTTCTATGAGCCAGAGTTGGAGTAATAAGTTGCAACCCTCAAAATGACTGGCCCCTCGTTGAAAATATTCCAAAGCTCGTAGATCTCCGCAACAATCATGGGCACTATGCTGAAATGTTGCCCTTGAATCCCCTCCATTAGTGTCTTGGTGACCATGGCTAGTCTGGTGTGGAACCTAGCCTTCTTCATGGGAAACACTATCATCCCCAAGAAATAGAACATGAAGACGAAAACCCTCCTGTGGATATGCCCCAATGAGGTGAGGATTCGTCTGGATAGGTGCGGTAGGACTTTCTATGGCCGTACCTCTCGAACAGGCAGTCGAAGGGAATATAGGAATCCTTCAAACAAGTCAAATTTGAGTTTTTCTTCAACCCCATCATTTTGAAGAAACCTTTACCCTTGCGGTTTTCTGGCATGAGCAAACCCGGAGCCTCCCAAGGAATACCGGCTAACCCTCCTATTTCCTCGAGCAGCGGGGTCATTTCAGGGTCCCCAAATCGAAATACCGATCTATCACTGTCCCAGAATAAGGTCGCAGCCTCTATAATTTTGTTGTCCGGCTGACTTTCCTAAAGAGAGGGTAAGTTTCCCAAATACTTGCGGACGAGAGTCCGGTCACTGGAATGATGGTCTTCCCACAATCTTAGCAACCTCGGGTGAATATTGGTTACCATGCCGAATCTGGGGACTTCGTGCCTCATTCTCTGCAAAACAAAGCGTTAGTCCCTTACCCCCACCGAACTCGACTATTTAGATCAATAATTGGCATATAAATGCACAGAGTATGGTGTTGTCCGTTTGGGTCCCAGGGGAACCCAGTGGACTTTGGTTAAGGCTTTCCTAAAGAGTCATTATGTGGACATCATAACTGACTCGAGTAGGTTTGACAGTGATGCATGAACAGTTAAACAGGATAATGTTTCTATGGGGTGCTAGACCGGTACCCTTGAGCGGGCAACTCAAGAGGGAAAGGCACGGAACCGTCGACTGCACCGCTGATCGACTAGTTTTACCGCAAATACGCCTTTGCAAAAATTTAGGGGGTAATAATATTGGAAGAGCGCAACCACTCATCAAGCGTTGCTATGGTATTTGTTTGGCACGAGTGGAATATGATGTTGAAGATGCAATTACAAACATGAAATAGATTGTCACGTATTTTCACGTTCGTAATGGTTACAATAATTGCTCGAAAATTACAATGGTATTGAAAGAAAGCAGTAAATGAAAGCGTTAAAGAAAAAGGAAACAAAAAGACAAGTTAGTTTCGAATAAAGGTATTAAACAAAGCAATAAAGAAAACAATAAAGTCACATATAACATGAAGTGGTAAAAGCCTAAAGGAATCCCCAGCAGAGTCGCCATGCTGTCGACGCCCCCTTTTTCTAAAGCGAAATCGGGTTTACGACATTTGGGAAGACAATTCTATTCCCATTTGGGAATTGGGTTTTTGGAATTGAAGAGTCGCCACCTAATGATTGAGTGCATTAGGACACTAAGAAGGGTTTTTGAGTTGGAAAACTAGAGTTCGGGTAAGGGCTAGAAATTATCTCAAGGGGAAGGTGTTAGGCACCCCTCAAGATCCACTAGTGTGGTTCCCGACCATGCTATGTTTTGACTTTAATGCAACTAGATACACAAAGGATTTTACACACAAGGGCTGCAAATAAATACGAGACAAGTATGTGGGATCAAGGTCTTAATGATCTACAATTTGTTTAAAAGGGGGACTAAACACAGAAAATTAATCAATATATTGAATAAACAAAGAAGAAAAATCTGGAAGAAAAGGCATAATGCAGTAAAATTAAGGAGGAGTTTTGAGTAGTGGAAAAGACAGGATTTTATAGATATTAAACAAAGTTGTATAAGAAAAGGGGGCCTAGGTTTATAAATCACATTGATCATCCACACAACACCGGTAGTCAATTGTACGCATAGTGTTATCGTGTGATCATTATCTCCATGTCTACCCTTCCCACCCCGTTAAGGTATTAAACGCGAAATAGTCTCATTTACTTATTGCATGCTATTACCCGTCCCACCTATCAGTCCTGGAGGCTTTTAGGACTACTAATCCTAAAGGGAAGAAGCTTGGCTTTTCAGAGGATTAAAAAGGTTAAAATACTAAGGCGTCAAACAAAACACATGAAAGCAGTTATGGGAGCACAAAACAACTAAAGCTCAGATAAACCTCCTTTAATCACAAAAAATCATGTAGTTTAGCACGTCTTACATGTACTGATTAGGTCGAAATTATGCTTAACGTTAGGCAGGCTGGTTCATTACATATTTTCAGTCAAGAAGTTTGCATTAGGCTCGCCTGGCTGCAACTTATCGAAGACCAGTGCAATTAATTAACTACATACTTGTTTGCCTACGTGATGGCCTATAGGCATGGCATCTACTGGTTTCAGGAATAAAGAAACAAACTGATTAAGAAAGTTGCCAGTTTTAACAGAATGATGCGAGTTCTGTAATTAGTGCTAATCTTAAAACGGGTGATTCAAATTTGATTGATAATTCCTATAGGCATGCTTTCTAGCGTCATTAATTTAAACACTTTTTATAGGCGTAGCGAAAGCACAGAAATACTATAAGTATGGTATCTAAGTACTGTTAGTTTTTAACCCTATAAATAGGTTTGCCTAGTGAACAATGCATGCGTGGAGTCTGGATTTCTGGTTACTTATAGGCGTGGTGTCCATATGGAGATGCAAAATTCCTATAGACATGGTATCTATATGGATGCATAAACCTATAGACATGATATCTATGTGGATGCATAAACCTATAGACATGGTATCTACGTGGATGCATAAACCTAGAGACATGGTATATACGTGGATGCATAAATGTGCAAAGCTGTAGGCAAGATACATGAGTACAGAAATGTGGTAATTCCCTATGAGCATGATATCTACCCCTTTGCATGCATGGTTACCCTTCCCTTTTCACTAATCACCCTAGAGGTTATTACAAAATTTTATTACAGACCAAGATGAATCAAAAACTGGAAATAAAATTACAATCAGAACTCTTAAGCTGCATCCAAGGAGCCCAATTCAAACCCAAGGTCTAACAATATGATATGAGTCAACTGCCAGGATCAGGTTCCAAAGCCTTTCTCTTATCTGGGATGTGTCAAAGTTCCAAGGAATTTCAAAAACTCCAGGAAATGCTCACACCCAGATATCAAAACTGAATGAAAGTGCATTGTGGAAGGGCCAGCCCTCCAATGTCCAAGTTTAGAGGGAGCTCAAGGTCCCAAGGCAAGGTTCATTGGAGGGGGGCAGAACTTAGAGTCTAGGAACAAGTGTAAGTGCAGTAGAGGGGGTTAGGGAGAGCCAAGGCAGGCTAGTGGTCATGCCCAGCCATATGTAGGCTGGCACACCCCTGACCAACCTGTCAGCCAACAATTAAGAGTAAAGACCTATTGAAGGTCAGACTATGGTCTGGACAGTGATTAGGACACTGCCAGACCAAAGTCTCAAACTCAGCATACATATAAAGGGGAATGGGGGATGGGAATTGAAAGAGTTTAGGACTCAAGAGGGTCCAGTTCATGTCCATGGACAATAATATCAAGTATTTCCATGTTTTTGAACCATAACTCAGCCATATAAAGGGGATTAGGGTTTGGGATTCATATAAGAACAGAAACAATGAAAGTAAAACTTGCAGAAAGTTACAGCATGTAGACAGTAAACCCAACAAGGAATGGACTATAGAGTAAACACATAGGGGGAGAGGCAGGNTATCTTGGATAGTGTTCTCTTTGACTAAGGAGTCCTTCTCCTTATCAATTATGCAACCTTTTCGATCAGGAGATATTAAATACACCAAGTTAAGCTTATCTCCATCACGTGCATCCCACATGCTCTGAATCTGCCCGTTTTTGTGAACATGAGGGATGGACCACTGGATGGACCTGGTTCATGTCTGAGTTCCTTTGTCAGTCTTCAAAACTAACCTTTACTTGGGCCAACAAATTCCCCCTTTTTGATGATGACAAACACTGTGCTTTTCATACACTTAGGCCCTGCCAGAACTCAGCTCAAACATCAACACAATGTTAGAATCATTTTTCCTTTATATCACTTATCATCAAGGACCAGGTACATTAGGTTATAAACATCACTGTTCAAAGTGTAAAGCACAACCTTTTTCCCCCTTTGGCATCATCAAAAAGTTGCATAAAATGTGAGATAGCTAGATTTTAAAACTTACTCATGGCCACTGGGCTACTTCAAATGCAATCATGAATTAATCATCATAGATCAAGCTAAGAATTTAAACCATCAAAGAAATATAAACAAACAGTTAGAGCAAAAACGGTGAATTTCATTGATGATTGATAAGATTCTACCACAAAGCATAAGAAGAAATAAAAATACTGAAAACATGAGCAAAAGAAACAAAACGTCCCAAACTGGGTCACTGGTTGATCTACACTAGGCTAGGATTTAAGGCTTGGAAGATGTAGGGGCTGGGTTATTTGCTTGAAGAAGTTTTAGCATGTCTTGAAGAATTCCATCATTCTTCTCCTTTTCCCTTGCAAGTTCAGTTCTGAGAACATCTCTCTCAGATTCTACCTCAACCAATCGTGTCTTCAGCCTTGCTATCTCAATATCCTTTGCCTCACTCTCCTATACCAAGACTCTGACTTTGCTATTGATAGGTGTCTTTTTAAATGAACCAGGTTCATTAAGAATGACATTTACTTCATAATCGCAAGCAAGCAGAGTATTAACCCCAAAATGATCCTTTCTTGTACTAACCTCCCACTTCTTCATACGTACCTTGAAATGTACGAGCACAGTTGTGAGAATGAAACCATGGGGAATGGCATGAGTTTTGGTGCCATTGATAATCCTATCAGTAGGTCCAAGAGGGTTTCCTGTTCAGATAGAACAGTTTCATCTATATTTCTCAAGTTGAACCTACCCCTCAGGAGCTTCCCACTTCCCCTTGTTTTGCTCACACTCTCTTCCATTTCAGTAAATTCCTCTCCCCAAACAACCATTGCACCAGTTTCTTTTGTTCGACCAACAGGAGTGGGTGAAGAATCAACCACTCTTTTACCCTTTTCCCTTCACAGCACTCCTAGCACCCTTGCTCTCTTTTTCTTTTTCCTTTTTTTTATTTTTACCACCAACTTCTCCAGATTCTGTAGTCTCAACACCTGCTATAGATCCTACCAGTACAAATCTATTCTCTAAATTTGCAGCCACTTCAAAAATTGTCTCAGGAGTAACTTTAGAATCAGAAGATACCTGTTTAGTTTTGGAATACCTACTTTCTTCCCCCTTAGTAGCAGACTTAAATGAATCTTCAGATTTCTGGGATTCTTCTTCCCTACCTGCTTTCAATTGCTTGTTTATTTTCTTGATCTGCTCTCCTTCAGCGACAATCTTACGAGCCATCATCTTTTCTTAGAGATTGGTGTTGTAGAAGGTGTGGAAGTGGTTTCCTATGGTGGTGATGAAGGATTTTTAGAGGTGTTCGACATATCCGGGCTAGGGTATGGAAGAGAAGAGAATTAGATTGTGTTTGGAAGATGAAATAAGAATGAGAGTTTTTAACCGCTTGAGAGAGATGAAGTAAGGAATACACTAAAGCTGATCAATATATAGGGGAATAATTGATGGGGTAACTACAGCTTTTCAGACTCTTAGAAGTTTTAATCAAACTGCAATTCAGCTATGAAGAGGCATTGGAGTGTATCCCTAGAATCTAGGTACTTCCATTCGGTTGGGACTCTTTTAAACGGGCCTGGTTCAATTGTAACGGATAAGTCCAAAAGGGGTTTGGTATTTGGTAGGACTCTGCTCATGATCCAAATATAGTTATTTCAAATAATGCAGAGTGTAGAAAACATACCGTGTTATCTTTGATGAACCAGGTTCTTCACTGATAATTCTCTTGTGTGCGTCTAAATTTGCCAAAATAGAGAAAATATCATTAGAGATTAATGAGTCATTTTAACACATGGCACAAGAGTATACTATGGAAAGTATGAGACTGAGCAAGATTTAATCTAATTATACAATTTACAGACTTTCTAACCAATTTTTTTTTTCAATTTTTTTCATTCATTTTTTTTGTTTAACCTTAAACTGGTCCTTTTAGGTGATCTTAATCATCCCTAATTCCAACCTGTTCCTCTCAAAGTGATCTCTACTTAATGCTTTTGTGAAGATGTCAGCAATTTGCTTGTCAGTAGCACAAAACTCCACAGTGATCAAGCCTTTCTCATTTTTCCAAAAAAATGGTGTCTAATATCTATGTGCTTAGTTCTCTTATGATGAACCGGATTCTTAGTCGTACTAATAACACTAGTGTTATCACAGAAAATAGGAATGCAACCAACTTCAATGCCAAAATCTATCAGCTGCTGTTTGATCCATAGCAATTGAGCACAATCATGAAGTAGCAGCAACATACTCAGCATCAGCAGTAGACAAGGCCATTGAATTTTGCCTTTTGGCAGCCCATGAAACAAGACATGAACAAGGAAGTGTGCCATACCTGAGGTGCTCTTCCTATCCACAAGGAAACCTGCAATCAGCGTCAGCATATCCCACTAGGTTAAAATTACTACTTTTTGGATACCAAAGGCAAAGGTCAGTGGTGCCTTTCAAGTATCTCAATATTCTCTTTTCATTAGTCAAGTGGGACTCCTTTGAATTTGCCTGAAATCGAGCACAAAGACCTACACTGCACACAATGTCTGGTCTGCTAGTAGTGAGATATAAAAGAGAACCAATCATTCCCCTATACAACTTCTGATCAACAGATGAACCAGGTTCATCTATATCCAATTTCGTGGATGTTGCAATAGGAGTGTCAATTTCTTTGGATGTTCCTTCCTGCTTTTGTTACTGAGGAATAGATTCATGGACAGGTTCCCTCGAGGTTTGAGGATCAGTTCCTCTCTAGTCAGTTCCCCCTGTCATGTTGCCCTGGGTAGGAGAACC
The DNA here is from genome assembly GCF_001879085.1 of Nicotiana attenuata. NCBI lineage: Eukaryota > Viridiplantae > Streptophyta > Magnoliopsida > Solanales > Solanaceae > Nicotiana > Nicotiana attenuata. The sequence continues at coordinate 8,088,901 of NC_031993.1, forward strand.
TGTTCCATCACCCGTTCCTTCTTCTGGTGGAGCTTCAGTCTGGGCTATAATTTCATTTTAAAATTCTTACCAGCCCAATTGCTTCATTTTCATGTTCCTGTCTCTCAGAAGAGTGTTAGTTTATAAAAAATCACATGTACACTTTCTTCTACACACATAGTTCTTTTGTTATAGATCTTATAAACTTTACTATGTGAAGAATATCCCAAGAATACTCCCTCATCACTTCTAGGATCATACTTACCTAGGGAGTCTTTGCCATTATTGTGCACAAAGCACTTGCATATAAATGCCCTAAGATGGGATATATTTAGCTTTCTCCCTTTAAGTGACTCATAGGGAATCTTCTTAACAAGAGGTCTAGTCATGCAGCTATTTATGAAGTAGCATGCAAAAATTCAGCAAACTTAGCATTTTCAAATTTAGTTCCATGATCAGACCTAATTGATGCAGGATGATTACCTAGTTGTTTCTGAGTTTTTCTAACAAGAGAAGTAAACATGTAAAATGCTTCATCTTTAGATGTTAAAACCAATGTCCAAGTAAACCTAGAGTAATCATCAACAAGCACCATCACATATCTTTTACCACATCCGCTTAATGTTCTCATTGGACCACAGAGATCCATATGGACCGGTTCCATCGTCTGGTGGTGGTTACCATTTTCTTGCATTTAAAAGAGGATCTTACCTACTTCCCCCTTTCACAAGCCTCACAAACTTTGTCTTCCTTGAACTTGATGTTAGGCAGCCCTATCACCAGATCCTTGGAGACTAATTTGTTGAGTTGACTCGGACTTGCATGTCCAAGTCTCTTGTGCCAAAGGAGGGGATCATTGTCCAACACACTTAAGCAAGTGAGTTCATTTTCTGAAAGTGTGGACAAATCTACAATGTATGTATTATTTACTCTTTTTCCCTTTTCAACCCCAATGATCTCACCTTTCTTCCCATTTCCAAAGGAGACATTACCTCCTTTGAGGTCCTCAAGTGAAAGGAACTGGTTCTTGCTTGCTGTCATATGCTTTGAACAACCACTATCCATGTACCATATTTGGCTGCTCCCCTTCACTTGGACCCGCGAAAGGAAATCAGGGGTTAGTCTTAGGAACCCAAACTAGTTTGGGTCCCTTTCTATAGGCAAAAGGGTGAATCAAATTCTTTTTAGCCCAACTTGGCAACCTATTTTTCCCTTGAACAAATTCTTTTGTCTTTTGACTAGCCTTTTCTTTTGCAATACATTCACTTTTATAGTGACCAGTTTACCACAATGTGTGCAAATTTTGTTCTCAGGAAGAGTGAGGTACTTGCTTTTGGGATCCCACTTAGGTGCAGGGGTCCCGTAGCCAAGTCCTCTCTTATTGCTACTATGGTGTTCATGTAGCCATGAAAGTGCATCGGAGGACCTATTCCATTTTCAGGTTCTATCTAGCTCGTGCTTAACCTTGTTTAGATCCTCCTTAAGGACTCTTATCTGCTCATCTCTTTTGTACAACTCATCTTTCATTTTTCCTACATTTTCTTCTAAAGTGAGTTGTGTGTGATCAGATTTCTTTTTACCAGTTCCTAATTTCAATTTTAGATTTTCAGATTTAAGCTCTAGGACTGTGTTGTCAAGTTCATGAACCTGGTTCTTCAACTCAGCATTTTTAGTATCACTTTATCTAGCTCTAAGTTCCAGGTTTTCGCACTTAGCTTTCAGAATCACACACTCCTTAGACAGCTGTTCCTTTTCATTATTTATAACATCAAATTCATCAATGAAATCCAGAAGTAATTCAGATAGACTTTCTTTAGACAAAAACTTAATCTTGTCTTTGAGATGATTTATACTTACCTCAGATTCCTCATCGGATTTCCCAATTGCCATAAGTGCTTGTTCATCTCCATCTTCATCTTCTGTGTCATCATCTGAGCTTTCACCCCAAGCAACAACCATAGCCTTTGTTGATCCTTTGTTCTTCTTGGGTTGAACCTGTTCCTTCTTCCTGTTCCTTCGTTCAGCTCTTTCCTTCTTCCATTCAATTTCCCATTGAGGGCAATTTTTGATGTGGTGATCAGTCTTCCCACACTTGTAACACCCCTCATTGGTTTGTTTTTCAAGAACCCTTGGTTTGATGTAGCTTCCACTTCTTGAAGGACCATTTTCTCTCATTAGGTACTTCTTGAAATCCTTTGTGATCATGGTCATTTCATCCTCCTCTAGATCAGCACCTTCAGTGATTCTTAATGCCATGCTCCATTCCTTCTTGGGTGCATCCATCTTCATGGTTTTCCTTCCAAGTTCATAGGCAGTGAGATTTCCAATTAGCTCATCCAACTTAGGAGTGGCAATGTTCTTTGATTCCTGAATAGCTGTGATTTTGCTTTCCCAAGAGATTGGCAGTACCCTTGTAAAAATCTTCTCAACTTTGTCTTCTTCAAGAATAACCCTTCCAAGAGACTTATGTTCATTTGTCAGTGTGGTGAACCTTGTATACATCTCTTGGATGGTTTCCCCTTCCTTCATGGTGAAATTCTCATATTGAGAATACAACAGTGTTCCTCTGAACCTCTTCACTTGAGGTATTCCTTCATGAGCCACTTGCAAAGTGTCCCAGATTTCCTTAGCAGTGGTACAGCTTTGAATTCTACTGCACTCGTCTGGACCAAGTCCACACACAAGCCATTTCTTGGCCTTTGCATTCTTTTCCCACTTCCTCAAGTCCTCAGCATTGCAGTCAGCTCTTGTTTTTGGCACATCTACTCCTTCAGCATTCTTCTTCGTGGTAGCCAGGGGACCAACAGTGATAATGTCCCATAGCTGATAGTCTTCTCCGATGATGTGATCTCTCATCCTGTTTTTCCACCAAGAGTAGTAGTGCCCATTAAAGAGTGGAGGCCTATCAGTGGATTGCCCTTCCCAGTTTCCAGGTGGTGCGCTCATCTTGATCTATTCCTAAGGTGTTAGCCTCTTCAAGGATAACCTGCTCTGATACGATTTGATGTTCTACACGTCAATACCACACAAGGGGGGGTGATTTGTGTGGTACCTAATTTTTGCACTAGAAGAACCTGGTTCTTCTAGATGTTCTTACTCTGACTGTTTGCGAAATTAAGAGTGCATAAAATAAGAACACATAGATTTTTACGTGGAAAACACCTGGCTCAAAAGGTGAAAAAGCCACGACCTACTACTCAGTAGGATTTTCCCAAACATCCACTAAAATCACTAAGCCAAAACAGCATTTACAAAACTCTTTGTAAACCTAAGGATTAACTCTAATCCCGTTGTGGCAACCAACCTCTAACTGCTACGACAACTTCAAGTTAACTCTAACTTGAATACTCAAAATACCTATTACAATTGCTTCTAGATAAAGCTGAAAGGTACAATATGAAACACCTACTACAATTGAACTAGAAATAGAAAAAGACACATAAAACTCTTTATGGAGCTGGTTCTTCAATCTGGTTCATGTAGCTTCAGGTTTGCACACTTGAATCACACACGAACTGCTTGCAAAAAGCCTTGCTATTTTGCTCCCAATTCACGTTTAACTTCTGCATTTTTGTGCAACCCTTTAATGTGAGAACATCCTGCAATTTATAGAGTTAGTAGATGAAGAAATAACTAGAGTTCTGATGCAACTCTTCCTTGGTGGAAGAGTTCTAGTTGATTTCAACTTCTAACTCCTTCCCTATCTTGGATAGTGTTCTCTTTGACTAAGGACTCCTTCTCCTTATCAATTATGCAACCTTTTCGATCAGGAGATATTAAATACACCAAGTTAAGCTTATCTCCTTCACGTGCATCCCACATGCTTGAATCTGCCCGTTTTTGTGAACCTGAGGGATGGACCACTGGATGGACCTGGTTCATGTCTGAGTTCCTTTGTCAGTCTTCAAAACTAACCTTTACTTGGGCCAACAAATTCCCCCTTTTTGATGATGAGAAACACTGTGCTTTTCATACACTTAGGCCCTGCTAGAACTCAGCTCAAACATCAACACAATGTTAGAAACATTTTTCCTTTATATCACTTATCATCAAGGACCAGGTACATTAGGTTATAAACATCACTGTTCAAAGTGTAAACATCACTTGTTTAAAGCACAACNTTAGGACTCAAGAGGGTCCAGTTCATGTCCATGGACAATAATATCAAGTATTTCCATGTTTTTGAACCATAACTCAGCCATATAAAGGGGATTAGGGTTTGGGATTCATATAAGAACAGAAACAATGAAAGTAAAACTTGCAGAAAGTTACAGCATGTAGACAGTAAACCCAACAAGGAATGGACTATAGAGTAAACACATAGGGGGAGAGGAAGGAATTAAACATAAGAACATACCAGTTGCAGAAAAGTAAGCAGAGAAAAGCAGGATTCTTTCTAGCAAAGCCACAATCAGAGAAAGCCCTTTATGCTTGGGAATTCAGAGAACTAGAGTGTTTGTGAAAATTCTAAGTGTATTTGAAAGTATTCAGTGAAAGTAATCAGAATTGATCGTGTGTTGAAAGTGTAGAAGGGCATCCCCTTTTATAGTGTAGAGAAACAAGTAAGAAAGGTAAGAAAACCTTTTAAAAATCAGTCACAAATATTCTCCCTTCAGTCAAGGGATTTTAATTTCAAACGGGAGAATGTAAATAAGGAAAGGAAATTTGAGTAAAATCTGTCACAGCAGCATAAGAAGGGAGAATACATAAGGTTTATTTAAGGAAAGCATTCAACAGTACTCGATTTGTAAAGAGAAAGGAAAGTGAATCAATCAGACAACTAACAAAATCAAAGTAAACAGGTTTGATTCGAATGAACCCAGTCAGGAATAGGTAGAGGAGGGCTCAAACAAAGAAAATCAGTAGCAATCAGTCGAGACCCCATCAAAGGAGTCCAAAATCAATCAAGTAGTTGTCAAAACCTTTTGAAAGAGGAGTTTCTCATATATAGAGCAAACAAATCAAACAGAAAGTCTAACATTGCAATGTTTAGGATCATAAAACAAAAGAATATGAGTTCAGTCATAGATTCATAGTGCGTCTGAAAGTCCAGGGTCCCAAAGTGAAACCCTAATCCAGTTTATCAAAGAAACCTCCCAAATTCTAGGGTTTCAAATCGAATCAAACACAGAAATGAGAAGGCAAGTGAACAGACTCAAGGAGTCTCATGAGAAACAAACAGACCATGATAGCAGGTTTGAAACAATCAGAGAAAGAAAATCGATTTGAGAGCATAAAAGGACACGTTTTGGAAACTCGGAACTTAGACAAGTCCAGAATAGATGAAACATGCTTAACAAGAACACAAACAGAGTTCAGAAAAGCAAAAGTCAAGAAACTTAGTAGTAAACACACATGGTAGAAGAGTGAGGAAAATTTAACACAGATTAATCATGTGAGCACACATATAAAAGAAAGGAAGGACAATACATGCGTAATAGAGAAGGAAAACATGCGAGCATAATACAGACAAACATCTAAAAGAAAAGAACAGCAAGAATCAAAAGACTTTCAGAAACCCTAATTTGAAATCAAACGATTTTTGAAAAGGAAATTTGGGAAAAACGCTCAAAACATCAAGAAGAACATAGACATAGCACAGATCTAAACAAATAACGGTGAAAGAACCTCGAATGGCTTAGGGTTTCAGAGAAACCCTAGAAGCGAGAAAGGCTTGGAAGAACAAGATCAGATCCTGAGTTGAAACGGTCAGGAATCAAGCTTCCAGTGTTTGAACATGCCGGAGCGTGGCCGGAAAACCATAGATCTATGGATCTGAGATGGATCTGAAAAGAGACCATCGAGGTCAAGCCTCCAAAGCTTGAGTAGCTTAGGCTCAGGGGTGATAGAGGGTGAGCACAGGCCATCTATGGCTGGAGACGCCATGGATTCCGGTGGGAATGAGGTGAGATAAGACGGGAGGTGATTAGCGTTTAGGAAGGTTAGAGAGCGTTTCAGAGATGAGGGGTTTCAAGGGCGGCGCCTTTGTGCTAATGAGGTAGGCTTAGAGGGGTTAGGCGATTAAAAAAGGAAAGGAAGGATATTGGCCGTTGATCAAAATGATCAACGGCTCAGATTTAAAAGAAAACCGGGCGGGTTTAGCAGTTGGTTCGTTTAATTTGGGGTGGAATTGGATCGAATTGGGGGTTAAAATTGAAAGGGAGAAGGGCTGTTATTGAAATAGAGATAGGCTAAGTGTTAAATAGCCAATTTCCCTTTTTTTTTTATTTTATAAAAATAGTAATAATGATTTTAAAAGCAAATTAAAAATACTGAGCAAACAAATACTATATAAATGTTACTTTAAAAATACTGGAAATAATTTTATAATTATAAAAAGCTATTAATCGTAAAATAGGCTATAATTGCAATTACATGCAATTTAGCTTTAAAAATACCAAATAAATTTGTAAAAAAGCACAAAAATCACCTTAATTATATTTTGGTGTAAATATGAGAATGAAATAAGTTATTCACCAAAAATGATTATTTTGGGAATAATTATTGGATTTTGTGGTATTAAAATAGGCAGTAAATTGGTTTAGAAAAATAATTAAAAATACCAAAATTCTTGGGTGTGCTTATATATGCACATACATGCTATTTTGGAAGTATTTTGGGTACAAAAAATACCTAGGGAAAAATTGGGTATCAACAGGTGGTTGACATTGCCAAAGAGATAGAGTCGGTTCGCCGCCAGGAGCGGGTTGAGAGGGAGGCTAAGAGGCCTCGGGGATCTGGTAGTTTTGGAGGTGGTCCTTCTGGAGGTCAGTTCCAGCACGGCAGAGGCCGTCCATTCAGACATGCTCAGTCAGCTCGTCCGGGTCACCGTGGTGGATCATCGGGTCATGGTTCTCACAGCTCACATCAGGGGCACTCATCTCTAAGTGCCTTTCTAGCTCAGAGTTTGACTCGTGCACCATCAGTTCAGGGCTCATCTATGCTTGGTTCTTCTAGTGGGTATCCCGGTGCTTGGGGCTTCCTCCAGTCCCCACCGCCATTTGTCGGGGAAGGTTGCTTTGAGTGTGGAGATTTGGGTCATATCAAGAGATTCTGTCCTCGTGTTCATGAGGTTCATCCCAACAGAGGAGTCAGCCTTCGGCTTCAGCACCAGTTTCTTCCCCACCCGCCCAGCCAGCTCGGGGTGGAGGACATTCAGCTAGTGGTCGCCCTAGAGGGGGAGGCCGATGAGGTGGCGAGCAGGCCCGTTTCTCTGCACTCCCTGCTACACCGGATGCTATTGCTTCAAATGATGTGATCACATGTATTATCTCAGTTTGCCACAGGGATGCCTCTGTATTATTTGATCTTGGTTCCATTTTTTCATATGTGTCGTCACATTTTGCTCGTTATTTAGATACGCCCCGTGAGTCTCTTGTTTCCTCGGTTCATGTATCTACTCCGGTGGGCGATGCCAGACCTCCTTTTTCCTACCCCCGGAAGGGTATAAGGGAGTTTTTCCAATTTAAGTGACAATCGAAACGGGATTATTATTTAAGATCAGAGTCGCCACTTGGGATAATTTATGGTGTCCCAAGTCACCGGTTTAGAATCCTGAATCGAGGAGATTTTGACTCCGTTTTAATATCTGCGAAACACAAAAATTCGAGTAAGGAATTCTGTTAATCCGGGAGAAGGTGTTAGGCATTCCCGAGTTCTGTGGTTCTAGCACGGTCGTTTTGATCATACTTGGCTTATTAAATTGCTTGATTACTGATTTTAGAACCTATGTGCATTTGCCTTTTTTAGGTTATGAAATTGTCTTGAAACGGGTCACGCGTACGTGTACCCATTTGTTTGGCGCGTCGAAAATCATGTCACACGTACGTGTCCACAATTAATGACGCTTTATTATTATTAAGAAAAGTTTAGCCAAAGTTGTGCGGACGCATACTCCGGTTTTGTTTTTAAAATCGTAATCACGTCACGCGAACGTGTACGCAATCACGATGGTATATTGAGCGTGCCTAAAGAAGACTACGGACATTTGTCATCTTCACATATTAATACGAGGGCCATGTATGATTAAATGGTGGATGGCACACCTCGGACTATATGAGTGTCGCACCCCCTTTTTCTTGTGAAATCGGGTTTATGACATTTGGGAAGACAACTCATTCCCTTTTGGGAATTGGGTTTTGGATTGAAGAGTCGCCACCTAATGATTTAAGTGCATTAGGACACTAAGAAGGGTTTGAGTCAAGTAACCAGAGATTGGGTAAGGACTTGAAATTTTCCCAAGGGGAAGGTGTTAGGCACCCCTCAGGATCCACTAGTGTGGTTCCCGGCCAAACTATTGTTGTGACATAAATGCAAATAACACATAGGCAAGTAAGAGTTTCAGATAAGAGGGGATTTTCATGTAATGGTCACAAATAAACAAAGTCGGAAAGAACTAAAGAGAGTTGATTTTCTTAGAAGAAATGATTTTTAAAAGATTTAAAAGAAACAAAGAACAAAGGGAAAGGGGGTCCTAGGTTTATTAATAATATGGATCACCCCACACAACATCCGGTAACCACTCCTCAATGAGGGGCTACACGTGATGTTATCGCGTGGTCATCATATCCATATCTACCCTTTCCCACCCCGTTAAGGTATTAAAGCGCGGAATGGTCTCGTTTACCTATTGCATGCTATTACCCGCCCCAATCCTATTAGCCCCGGAGGTACTTGGGACTACCAATCCTAAAGGGAGGAGATATTGGCTTATTTGTGGTTTCAAAAGGTAAAATACTAAGGCGACAGGCAAAAACACATATAGCAAATTTGGGGAAAAGCATATAAACAAACAAAGGCTCAAATACACCTCCTTTAGACATAGAAAAGCAAGTAATTAGCATAACTTACACATACTGTTTAAGGTCTAACTAAAGCTTGAAAGGTTGAGGCAGACTGATTTATTACATAGTTCAGATAAGAAGCCCGAATCAGGCCTGCCTGCTGGTTGTAGCTAATAAAATCTGATTTGGTTTATAAAATTTACCCTATGGTTTGCCTAGGTGTTGGACGAAGATCCCATAGGCATGATATCTACTGATTTCAGAAACAATGAATTAAACTGAATACATACTGATTTAAGAAAAAGTTGTCAGTTATTAAAGAAAGGCGAGTTTTAGCAAAAGATCATAAGTTCTGCAACTGGTAAGGCATTATTACTGGTTTTAGACTTATAAGCGAGTGAGGCGATTCAGATCTGGTTAAAGCTCCTATAGGCATGCTTTCTATGCGTTTGTTGACTTTAGAACACTTTTACAGACATAGAGAAACGCATAAATCCTACAAACATGATATCTAGGTGTTGTATTTTATATGAACATGATATCAAATTGCAATTGATTATTTAGGGCCTATAGACATCTTTGCCTAATGAAAGTGGATATGCAAGATTCAGAAAGACCTATAGGCATATTTTCTATATGCATATGCAGAATTCTGATTTCGAATAATTGTAGACATGGCATCTATATGAGAGAATGCAGGATCCCTATAGACATGGTATCTATATATGAGAGAATGCAGGATTCCTAAAGACATGTTATCTATATATGAGAGAATGCAGAAATTCAGAAACTCCTATAGACATGGTATCTATATATGAGAAAAAGCAGGATTCCTAAAGACATGTTATCTATATATGAGAGAATGCAGAAATTCAGAAACTCCTATAGACATGGTATCTATATATGAGAAAATGCAGAAATTCAGAAACTCCTATAGACATGGTATCTATATATGAGAAAATGCAGGATTCCTAAAGACATGTTATCTACCCTTTGCATACATGGTTACCCCTTCCCTTTTTCACTAGCCATCCCTGAGAGTTTTATTACAAAGTTATTACAGCCCAGAAAAAAGAAGTAAAGTAAAGAAAATACATCAGAAATTAAAAGTACAACCAAGGAGAGCCTGATTCAGACATCCTGTCTAAGGTTTGAAGTAAACCAACTCCAAGAGGTCACATTTCAAAGCCTTTCTCTCATTTGGGGTGTGTCAGAGTTCCCTAAGAGTCTCACATGAACTCCAGGCAGTGCTTACACCCAAATGCATTACCACATTAAGACATAGTGCAGTGTGGAAGGGCCAGCCCTCAGGTGTCAGAGTTCAGAGGGAACTCAAGGTCCCAAGGCAAGGCTCACAAGAGGGGGACAAAACTTAGGGACTAAGAGAGAGTGCAAGTGCAGAAGTGGAATTCTAAAAGGGAAAAGGGAAAAGGGAAACAGCTTAAATCAGTACACATAAGGGTATAGGGAATGGGGAGTTGCAAGAGGCAAAAGCAGGCTGGTGGGCATACCCAGCAATGGGAGATGCTGGCACACCCTTAGGCTTGTTAACACATATTGTTTAGAGGTTAAGATCCCCATGGATCAAACTTAATTCATGGACAACAACTTACATTGCCATGCCTCAAGTCATAACTCAAAACACATAGGGGTAATAGGGGTAGGGATTCATTACAAACAAACAGAAAGGAATCAACATACTAGTTTAAATATTTAACTCTGCAGAAGCAGTAAAGTAGACATGGATACAAAAGCTGTATATAAACACAATGTGATGATGCTGAAGCTTAAATTAGGACATACCAGTTTCAAATAAACAAATAGGGAAAATGCGATAGGTCTTGTGAACATGCCACAGTGTAGGCAAAGAGAGAATACTATTATGAGTAAGTATGAGTTCAGAAGAGGTTGTGAATTGTGAAGTGAAGGATTGTAAATCGTATGCTGTGTGTTAAAGAGTCGTGCATTTATAGTGTAAAAATCAAGCAGAAATAAGGTAAGAAAATAGTTGAAAACTGATTGTCAATCAATTACACAAGACTCCCTTTAATTAAGGGATTCAAATTCAAACGGGTGAAAACCAATTAAGGAAAGAAATTGAATAACCACTTTGTGCACATCATGCAATTAAGGGCACATACATAAAAGGGTTATTTAAGGACGGGGTTTTGAAGTACACGGTTTGTACAAATAAGGTAAGGGAATAAATTAACAGTCAGTACATCACAAGGTCTGAGATTTGTATGAATGAACCGAGTCAAAAAGATGGGAAAGGTTTTTAATTTAAGGGAAATCAGCAAACAATGGAAAGAGAATCAATTAGACCTATTTAGATAGGATTCTGAATTAATCACAAGTTTGAAACCACTTTAAAGGGAAGTTCCTCATATATAAGGAGCATACGAACATGTTAAGCATGAAAAAAAATTATCATGTCATCAATAGAAAATCTAGTGTAGAAGAGTTTAATAAAAATCCAGAATCATATGCAATCACGGATGTCCAAACTCGAAGTTGGTCTGAAAGAGTTAAGGGTTCTAAATAAAAACCTTAGTTCAAGCAAATCACAAAGCAAAGATGAGAGGGCAAGCAATTGAATCGAAAACATGTTTAGGGGTTTCAGAAAAGAACTGAAACTTCTAACATGCTTCTTTCAGCAACAGAACTCATGAGAAACATGATAGCAAAGTAACATGCAAACACAGTAGAATGGTTCGAAGCAAACAGAGTGGAAGAAACTAATTCGAAGCATAATGAGAAAAGACTGTTAAGAACAGTAGGAAAGCATGCTTAAGAGGATCTTTTCAGAAGAAACTTAAACAACGTTCAGTATAAGGAAAATAGTAAAACATTAAGAACACAGTAAAAAAATATAGTAGGCGAAACATACCAGAACATGGTAGAAGAAAATACCAGAACATAGTAGAAAGCATACGAGAACACAGTAGAAGAACATACAAGAACGTGATAGAAGAGAAACATAGGAGCACAGTGGAAAAGCATACGAGACCATAATATAGGAAAACACAGTAAGAGAAGCGTATAAGAAACATGGTAAAAGAGAATACAAGAAAACCCTAGATCGAAAAAGAAAGGTTTTGAAAGTAATTTTTGAAAGAAAGTTAGGGAAATCGTTTGAAAGCTCAGGGAAAGCATAGATACACAACGAATCTAAAGAAATCGGAGAAAACCTCGAAAGGTTAGGGTTTCAGAAGAACCCTAGAGACGAGAAAGGTTTTGAAAGGTCACCGATCTAAGTCGGAGAGGTCAAAGTCAGGCTCGAGCAACCATGGTACGCCGGAGCAACGCTGGAAATGACCGTGGAACTCCGAATCGATAGAGGTCTGGGTATGAACCTTCAAGGTCAGGCCTTGAATCTTCAGAGATCATGCACGTAGGAGCCATAGGAGGCCGGTGTAGAACTCTCGTAGCCTTGGAGGCCATAGCTTCCGGTGAATTTCAGGGCGGAGATGGTAACAGGCGGCTAGGGTTTGAGAATATTCGAGAGAGTTTGAGAGAGTGGAGGGTTTCAGAGGCGGCGGGCTGGTGAAAATGATTAGGGTTAAGGGGGGTTGGTAAATTAAAAAAGGAAAGAATGAAGCGTGGCCGTTGATCATTTTGATCAACGGCATGGATTAAACGGGGAGCCGGGAGGGTTGTACTTAATTGGGTCAGGGGCGGGTAATTTAAGAATTGGGCCGGGCAACTTGGAATTGAAATTGGATTTAATTGGGGGGCTGATTTAGGCTAAAATTGAAATAAGTAGGGCTAGTGTTTAAATAGCCACTTTTCCACTTTTTATTTATAAAAAATAGTAAAATATTTTCTGGAAAAGAATTAAAGATGCTAAATTAATTAATAATATATAAATATTAGAATAAAAATACCTGACTCAATTTTGTAAGTATAAAATGCGATTAAATCTTAAAATAGGCTAATATTGCAATTATATGCAATTTAGCTTTAAAATACCAAATAAATTTATAAAAATATACAAAAATTATGTTAGCTACATTTTAGCATAAATATAAAATTCTAATAAATAAACTACTAAAAATAATAATTATGAAAATAATCATTGGGTTTTTATAGATGAAAAAGAGAAATAAATCATTTTAAAAACCTTAAAATTAAGGGAAAAAATAGTAAAAAATGCCAGGATATACTTATATATGCGTATATATGCTATTTTAAAGATTTTTTGCATATAAAAAATATACAGGGAAAAATTGGGTATCAACATTGCATACATGGTTACCCCTTCCCTTTTTCATTAGCCATCCCCGAGCGTTTTATTACAAAGTTATTACAGCCCAAAAAAAAGAAGTAAAGTAAAGAAAATACATCAGAAATTAAAAGTACAACCAAGGAGAGCCTGAATTCAGACATCCTGTCTGAGGTATGAAGTAAACCAACTCCAAGAGGTCACATTTCAAAGCCTTTCTCTCATTTGGGGTGTGTCAGAGTTCCCTAAGAGTCTCACATGAACTCCAGGCAGTGCTCACACCCAAATGCATTACCACATTAAGACATAGTGTAGTGTGGAAAGGCCAGCCCTCAGGTGTCCAAGTTGAGAGGGAACTCAAGGTCCCAAGGCAAGGCTCACAAGAGGGGGGAAGAACTTAGGGACTAAGAGAGAGTGCAAGTGCAGAAGTCGAATTCTAAAAGGGGAAAGGGAAAGGGAAAAGGGAAACAGCTTAAATCAGTACACATAAGGGTATAGGGAATGGGGAGTTGCAAGATGCAAAAGCAGGCTGGTGGGCATACCCAGCAATGGGAGATGCTGGCACACCCTTAGGCCTGTTAACACATATTGTTTAGAGGTTAAGATCCCCATGGATCAAATTTAATTCATGGACAACAACTTACATTGCCATGCCTCAAGTCATACCTCAAAACACATAAGGGTAATAGGGGGTAGGGATTCATTACAAACAAATAGAAAGGAATCAACATACTAGTTTAAATATTTAACTCTGCAGAAGCAGTAAAGTAGACATGGATACAAAAGCTGTAAATAAACACATTGTGATGATGTTGAGGCTTAAATTAGGACATACCAGTTTCAAAGAAACAAATAGGGAAAAAGCAGTAGGTCTTGTGAACATGCCACAATGCAGGCAAAGAGAGAATACTATTATGAGTAAGTATGAGTTCAGAAGAGTTGTGAATTGTGAAGTGAAGGATTGTAAATCATGTGTGCTGTGTGTTAAAGAGTCGTGCATTTATAGTGTTGAAACCAGGCCAAACAAGGTAAGAAAATAGTTAAGGAACTGATTATCAATTAAGCATCAATTACACAAGACTTCCCTTTAATTAAGGGATTCGGATTCAAACGGGTAAAATAATTTAAGGAAATAAATTGAATAAGCCTTTGTGCAAAGCATGTAATTAAGGGCAAATACATAAAAGGTTATTTAAGGATAGGGTTTTGAAGTACACGGTTGTACAAATAAGGTAAGAAAATCAATTAACAACCAGTAAATCAAAAAATCAAGGATCNGAACTATGGGGATTAAAGGGTCAGTAATTTGAGAAGGATAAGTATCAACTCGATTTAAAGAGGCGACTTGAGTTCTGAGAGATTCCCAGTCATGGTAAAAAGATAAGTCCGTTGGAACTATTTCTTCCACTAAAGGTTCGCGTAAGGGTTAAGAGGATTCTTTGTTTCTGGAAGAAAACCTTTGAGAATGGGAACCTCCAGTTCTAGAAGAAGGGCCAGAACTAGAAGAAGGTGTGAGTGAACTACCACCACGGACATATCCCAAACTACGGAGTCTACCACCACAACCTCTTCTATGCCTAACGGGAGCATTGGGAAAGCTGTCTAAAATAGGAGTTCTTCTAGGGTTAGGGTTCGGAGAAGCCATGACAAAGGAGAATGAAGTGAAGAAGAAGTGAATGAAAGTTTTGAAAAATTAAAGTGTTCAATACACTTTAAATGGTAGAAGACAAAGATGGAAGTTATATTTATACCGATGAATGACCGTCAGAAGGAAAGAGTATAGTGATGGGAAGTCCATAATAATAATAACTGACACTTCGTGGACAGGGAAGCCGAAAAGAAAGCCTAAGAAAGTGCTATACAATTGTATGACCAATAAGAAGATGACACATGTTTAGCGCACTAAATGAAAGTAATAAGTGAAGCGTCAAACTCTGTCAGAGCATTAATGGTGACAAAAATTCTCCCTTAAATAAATTCCACTTCCCAAATATTCAAACTGATGAATAAATGGAAAGTGGGGGGACTATCTGTATTGGGGAAAATTATATTTATGTATATGGTGACGTGTCATGACGTATAGACTGGTCAAATAGTCAAAGAAATAAGGTTGGTTAACAGATACGAGCAACAACAGATACGAGCAACGACAGATACAAGCAACAACAGATATGAGTAAATTAAATGGAGGGGGTGCGAGCAGTCATACAAGTTATTCAACGTTCATACCTATTCAAGACATTTGAAACTCAAAGATAGTGAAGAATCAAAGGAATGAATCTAACAGCAAAAAGGAGCCCAGATACAGCATTTAATGAGTATTAATTATTGGAAACGTTAGAGAATATGTATTTAATGTATATGATTGCATAACGTAACATTTAAAGTCAGTAATTGCCCATAATAGCATTATTATGACAAAGGTAAGACTCGTATCCCAAAAGAGCTATAAAAAGGGAAGAAACAAATGATTGTAGAGAGAGGTGACTATTGGAATATACTTTGATTTACCAGCTTTCATACTTGGGTATTCTAAAATTTCTTTCTTTATTTATTTTTTCGATTATCAGTAACCTGATTCTTCTAAATTCTAGTTTTGACTAAAATCCTATTTTTTGGTTAAACAGGAACTCCAGTATAATATGTTGGAGTTCAAGTATACTTATGATGGAACTCCAGCATAATATGCTGGCGTATTTTCCGGGTTTTGAACAGTGTTTTCGCTCAGAGTTATCTTTACATGAAAAGTGGCTAAATATCAATTACTTTTGAAATTGGGCTATTTTTGAACGACCAGTTGTAAATATGGCTATTTTTTAATTTCACCCAAGAAAAAGGCTAAAGGGGAACTCCATAAATTATATAGATCCTAATTGTTTTTCATATCTTGAGCTTTTGGCTATAATGAAATAAAAGAACGTGGTTATTCTAAAAATTATCTATTCAAAAAAGAAAAAAAAAATTATTAAAAAAATTATTTCACCGAAAAACTATTGCATAAGGGGGTTCCTTTTCCCATTGAAAGCGTGAGGGGATATCATTTTCCAACCCTTAAAAGTTAAGGGGGTAAAGTAAATTTTACTCAAAACAAAAAAAGTTTTCATAAAACAAAATGGAAAAAGCGCTACCAAGTGGTTATAGAAATTATTCACTAGTTACATTAACGACATAGTTCGGAAGATGGGATTGTCACGTTAATTTGGTGACATATATTGAATAATAAATTGCAAGTAATAATTAGGGAAATTGGTGCTTTTACTTCTTGAATGAAATATCATCAAATTCCGATTTTGGCCTTTGTGATACGTTGTTATGCACATTTAATTCAAAAGTTATTGATATGTGCACCTTTGATCCTTCTGCTTTTGAAGGTTCATAAATTTAACTTATTATTATCTATTAAATCATCGATTGCGCATGATTTATGTTAAATTTTTAATTTTACTCCATATTTAGGGTAATATAGTTTCAACTGTTAGAACATGCGCAGCGGAAGCAAGCATACAAAGCAGGCATCAAATACATGTAAACTAGACAATGCTATAATTAATAGATTAGAAGCACTAACCTCCTGAAAACGTTGCACAAATCTTCCACACAGCAAGAATCCAGGGCTGCGGTCTTCTGCTATATGCCTAGTAAAACCTTGGACGATTTTGCTTTTGGGTAGGCAAGAACAATACAACTCTAAACAGTGAGTTGTTGGGAGAAATTAGTCTTCCTTTAATAGACTGATTTTTGGCCGAAATTATGCTCCAAAAACGTGTAGAATTCTGCTTTCACAAGTAGAATCCTACTCCACTCTACTAGATGACTTTTCTCCCAAGTCACTTTTTACCCAAGTCTTGTCTAGGTTTTTACTAGGTATAGCAGGGACCACAAAAATAATAAGAGGCTACCAATTATAGCATCAATTCAAAATTAGCATGAATTAATTCTTACTATAATTAATTGCAATTTATTCCACTAAAACTGCAATTGAACTCCTCAATATGAATTTCGAAAATTCAATAACACTTTTTTTAACTCCCCATGTTAAGATCTCAAATACCAGTTAATTAAATTAAATCACTAAAAATATAATTGAATCAACTAATTAAATCTTTTACAGTTCCGCTTAAACTATTTCATGTGACGGATACAAAATCCACCGGCCGGATTTTCACATGAAAATTTATAAGCTTACATAAAGGGGTATCATCGAACTCAAAATCGAGTCATAGATTCTATCAAGTAATTATTATTTCACAAATGTTATTCGTTATTGTCCAATCTATTAGGCATACACTAATTCTGAATAGAGTCGTACCTTTTGATAAATCAAAACAATAAACAAATTACATTTATCATAATAATTATATCAAGATTAGGAGTATAAGATCATTTAATGAATTAGAGAAAAATTTTAATATATATATATTCAGTACAAAAATATCTTTCTCTACTTGGTCCGTTCAATATACACAAAGTATACTAGCACAAGAAGTAATCAAGACAAATTATACTATAATCTTGTGCTACAATCATCAAGATATTTTGTACAATAATATCTTTGATTGTGAACATTGTTTATTAATTATGAGAACCGACAATTTAATCTTCTGTGCATGAGCTAAGATCCATACACTAAATTGTCTACTACATAACTAAAAGGACACACATGTAACAAATGATCTATTTAAAATAGCACTTTATTGAATTGAATAAATCAAATAAACAATTATTCCAAAAAGAATAAAATAAAATACTATGTCTAAACCGCATGGTTAATAGTATATCCCAACAATCTCCCACTTAGACTCATAACCATGCATCTACTACTCTAACACCCATTCCTTCTACATGCTTGTCAAAAATCTTCTGTGTCAAGCTCTTTGTAAACGGGTCTGCCAAATTGTCCTCTGACGCAATCTTAGACACTCTTGCATCACCTCTATGAGTTATGTCCCGAATTAAGTGATATTTACGCTCAATATGTTTACTCCTTTTATAGCTTCTTGGTTCCTTCTAGTTTGCAACTGCACCACTATTTTCACAATAAAGTACAATCAGTGCTTGAACCGAAGGAACTACATTTAGCTCTTTTAGAAAGTTCCTGAGCCAAACAACCTCTTTAGCTGCCTCATATGCAGCCATATATTCGGCTTCCATGGTGGAATCAACAACACATGATTGCTTGATGCTCCTCAAACTTATGGCTCGACCTCCTAAGGTAAAAACATATCCTGAGGTAGATTTTCTAGAATCTCTATCTGACTGGAAATCTGAATCAGTATAGCCAATGGGTGCAAGATCACCTGAGTGATACACCAACATATAATCCCTAGTCCTTTTCAAGTACTTGATTATATGCTTAACATCAGTCCAGTGTTCTCGTCTAGGGTTAGACTGAAATCTACTAACCATGCCAACAGCAAAGCGGATATCAGGTGTAGTACATAGCATAGCATACATGAGACTCCCTACAACAGAAGCATAAGGGACCGCCTTCATCTTTTCTATCTCATCAGTCGTTTTTGGGGACTGATCTTTCGATAGAGAGATTCCATATCTAAAAAGGAGAATGCCTTTCTTGGAATCTTGCATGCTAAACCTGGTGAGAATAGTATCAGTATAAAGTACTTGGGATAAGCCTAATATCCTTCGCTTGCGATCTCGCATAAGCTTGATCCCAAGGATATGTGCCACCTGTCCCAAATCTTTCATATCGAAATGTGAGGATAACCATTCCTTTACTGAATTCAACATGCTCACATTATTTCCTATGAGCAAAATATCATCTACGTACAAAACCAAAAATGCAACTTTATCTCAATCCCACTTCTTATAGACACAAGACTCATTGTCACATTGATCAAAACCGAAGGTTTTAATCGATGCATCAAAACAAGTGTTCCATGCTCTAGAAGCTTGTTTCAATCCATAAATGGATTTATTTAATTTACACAACATGTGCTCATTGCCACTTTTTATGAAACCAACTGGTTGTGCCATATAGATGCACTCATCAAGACTTCCATTTAGAAAAGCCGTCTTGACATCCATTTACCAAATCTCATAATCGTAATGAGCAGCAATGGATAAGAGAATCCTAATGGATTTCAGCATGCTACTGGCGAAAAAGTTTCCTCATAACCGATCCCTTCTTTTTGAGTAAACCCTTTTGCAACAAGCCTAGCTTTAAAAGTTTGCACTTTCCATCCACTCCTTTCTTTTTCTTATAGATCCATCTACAACCAATGGGTTTGACTCCAGTAGGTGGTTCTACAAGATCCCATACTTGATTGGAGTAGATGGATTCCATTTCAGATTTCATAGAATCAACCCATTTATCAACATCTGTATCCTGTAGTGCTTCGTCGTAATTAATAGGTTCTCTGTGAGGCTCTTCAGGGATTCTATCATAAGATTCTCCTAAGAGCGCAAACCGGAGAGGTTTTCTAATAATTCTCCCACTACGACTAGTCACTACAGGTGCAGGCTGATTTTGTTGTTGAATCACAACATCATTTTCTGGAATTGAAGCCTCAATGTTATCCTCCATAACTTGCGGTGTTGGGATATCATTAACTTCATCCTGGAATGCAGGCTGCAGAATAATTTCAGGTTTTTCAACAATTTGAGGTTGCTCAACAATCTGATGTTGCTCAACATTAAGCCCACTACTTTGGGGTAATGAGATGTCAGGGTGCATTCTGCTGCCTATTGACATTTCTCCCACTACGATAATGCAGTGGTATGTCAATACTGGCTTTCGGGATACGTTCCAGAGATGAGTCTTTAGTTACACCATTATTTAATTCCTGTAAAACTAGTTTACTTCTAGGAATATGGTTCGTTAAATAGTCCTCTTCTAAAAATCTGGCATTTGTCGTAATAATTACCTTCTTTTCTTTGGGACAATAAAACAAACCGCCTTTAGTTCCTTTTGGATATCCAATAAAAATTCATACTTCAGTCCTTGATCCCAGTTAATCTGCTTTCCCTTTCAGCACATGTGCTGGACAACCCCAAACCCGAATGTGCCGTAAACTTGGCTTACGCCCAGTCCACAATTCTACTGGAGTTGAAGGTACTGACTTTGAAGGAACAAAATTTAGAATGTAATTTTCTATTTCTAAAGCATATCCCCAAAAGGAAGAAGGCAAATCGGAATAACTTAACATTGATCTAACCATTTCCATAAGGGTCCTATTTCTTCTTTCTGCCACACCATTTTGTTGTAGTGTTCCTGGGCAGATAATTGAGATGTAATTCCAATGTCTGATAAGTATCTAATGAATTCCGCAGAAAGGTATTCACCAGCACGATCAGATCGCAATGTTTTGATATATTTATCATGTCGTTTCTCCGTTTCCGTCTTAAATTCTTTGAATTTCTCAAAGCATTCAGACTTACGTCGCAACAGATAAATGTATCCATATTTTGAGTAATCATCTGTGAAAGTCACAAAATACTTAAAACCACCTCTTGCTTGTATATTCATAGGTCCACACAAATTAGAGTGAATTAATTCTAGCTTATCGCTGTCTCTATGTCTCTTGGTCATTTTACCTTCTAAACAGGATTCACATGTTGGTAGTGACTCCTCATGAACTCAAAGGTCCATCAGAGACCAATCTTGAAATCCTATTTAGATTTATATGATCTAGACGTAAGTGCCACAAATAAGTTTGACTCAATTCAGAAATACGTTTTCTTTTATGTGGCAGATTAATGTTATTTATTTCTTTTGGTTGTTGTAGCACATGAGGAGATATATCAAGAATAAAAAAGGTCATGTACTCTAGCAGCAATGTAGATAAAACGTTTATTAAACTTAATAACAACAGAGTTATTAGCAAAATAAACATTATAACCAGTATCCATTATTTTCGAAACCGAAATCAAATTCCTTCCAGTAAAAGGTACATAGAGAACATCTTTTAAAACTAAAATCTATCACGACTAAATGAAACTCTAATATCTCCTAATGCTAAAGCTGGTGCTGGCTCGCCATTGGCTTGAAAAACGGGAACTTCATTCTCACTTAGCCGCCACGTTTCCTGAAACGCGTGCAAATTAGTGCAGATATGATTAGTGGCTCCCAAATCTACACACCAAAACATGGTAGAAACAGCCGCTAAAAAAGTTTCAACAACATTTAAATTTGAATTATCTTGCTTATTCAACTTTGCCAGATAGGCAAGGCATTGCTTCTTGTGATGCCCAGGTTGCTTGCAATGATAGCACTTGCCTTTGGGCTTTTTCACACCAGCCGCACCTCCAAGTGCCAAAACCTTTTGAGATTTCTTCTTTTTCTTACCGCCTTTCAACTTAGAAACTGAAGCTTTCTCAACATTGAGTGCCACAACTGGAGCTTGTTGTTTGATAATGGATTCTGCCGCTTGCAACTCATTCAACAATTTCGCTAGTGACACATCCATTTTGTTCATATTATAGTTCAAGTGAAACTGTTGAAAACTGTCAGGCAGAGTCTGCAGGACCATCTCAACTTGAGACTCCCTATCAATCATATCTCCAAGGACCTCCATTTCATTCAGAAGACTCATCATCTTCAGAACATGGTCCCAGACCGATGATCCTTCAACCACTTTGGTGTTCAAAAGGGCTTTCATGGCTTTCTGCTTAGTTGCACGATTTTGCTCACCGAACATCTCTTTGAGACTTTCGAGCATATCATATGCAGACCCCATAGACTAATGCTAATGTTGCAAAACATTCGCCATAGAGGCAAAAATGTAACTTCGTGCCATCTCATCTGTCGCGCCCCCTTTTTCTCTCGAAATCGGGTTTATGACATTTGAGAAGACAACTCGTTCCCTTTTGGGAATTGGGTTTTGAATTGAAGAGTCGCCACCTAATGATTTAAGTGCATTAGGACACTAAGAAGGGTTTCATTTAAGTAACCTGAGATTGGGTAAGGGCTTGAAATTATCCCGAGGGGAAGGTGTTAGGCACCCCTCAGGATCCACTAGTATGGTTCCTGGCCAAACTATTGTTGTGACTTAAGTGCAAATAACACATAGGCAAATAAAACTTCAAGTAAGAGGGGATTTTCACAAATGGTTACAAATAAACAAAGTTAGAAAGAACGAAAGGGATACTGGTTTTTCCTTAGAGAAATAGTTTAAAATTTGAAAAAAAAAGCAAAGAATCAAAGAAACAAAGGGAAGGGGGGGGGGTCCTAGGTTTATAAATAATATGGATCACCCCACACAACATCCGNCCCTTTCTCACCCCGTTAAGGTATTAAAGCGTGGAATGGTCTCGTTTGCTTATTGCATGCTATTACCCGCCCCAATCCTATCAGCCACGGAGGTACTTGGGACTACTAATCCTAAAGGGAGGAGATATTGGCTTATTTGTGGTTTCAAAAGGTAAAATACTAAGGCGACAGGCAAAAACACATATAGTAAATTTGGGGAAAAGCATGTAAACAAACAAAGGCTCAAATACACCTCCTTTAAACAGAGAAAAGCAAGTAGTTAGCATGACTTACACATACTGTTTAAGGTCTAATTAAAACTTAAAAGGTTGGGGCAGAGTGATTTATTACATAGTTTAGATAAGAAGCCCGAAGCAGGCCTACCTGTTGGTTGTAGCTAATAAAATCTGATATGGTTTACAAAATTTACCCTATGGTTTGCCTAGGTGTTGGACGAAGATCCTATAGGCATGATATCTACTGATTTCAGAAACAATGAATTAAACTGAATACATACTGATTTAAGAAAAAGTTGTCAGTTATTAAAGAAAGGCGAGTTTTAGCAAAAGATCGTAAGTTCTGCAACTGGTAAGGCATTATCACTGGTTTTAGACTTATAAGTGAGTGAAGCGATTCAGATTTGGTTAAAGCTCCTATAGGCATGCTTTCTATGCGTTTGTTGACTTTGGAACACTTTTACAGACATAGAGAAATGCAGAAATCCTACAAACATGATATATAGGTGTTGTATTTTATATGAACATGATATCTAATTGCGATTGATTATTCAGGGCCTATTAACACGTTTGCCTAATGAACGTGGATATGCAAGATTCAGAAGGACCTATAGGCATATTTTCTATATGCATATGCAGAATTCTGATTTCGAATAATTGTAGACATGGCATCTATATGAGAGAATGCAGGACCCCTATAGACATGGTATCTATATATATGAGAGAATGCAGGATTCCTAAAGACATGTTATCTATATATGAGAGAATGCAGAAATTCAGAAACTCCTATAGACCTGGTATCTATATATGAGAGAATGCAGAAATTCAGAAACTCCTATAGACCTGGTATCTATATATGAGAGAATGCAGAATTCCTAAAGACATGTTATTTATATATGAGAGAATGCAGAAATTCAGAAACTCCTATAGACATGGTATCTATATATAAGAAAATGCAGGATCCCTAAAGACATGTTATCTATATATGAGAGAATGCAGGATTCCTAAAGACATGTTATCCATATATGAGAGAATGCAGAAATTCAGAAACTCCTATAGACATGGTATCTATATATGAGAAAATGCAGGATCCCTAAAGACATGTTATCTACCCCTTGCATACATGGTTACCCCTTCCCTTTTTTACTAGCCATCCCCGAAAGTTTTATTACAACTTTATTACAGCCTAGAAAAAAAAGAAGTAAAGTAAAGAAAATACATCAGAAAATAAAATAAAAAAATACAACCAAGGAGAGCCTGATTCAGGCTTCCTGTCTGAAGTATGAAGTAAACCAACTCCAAGAGGTCACATTCCAAAGCCTTTCTCCCATTTGGATGTGTCAAAGTTCCCTAAGAGCCTCGAAAAGGACTTCGGGCAATGCTCACACCCAAACGCATCACCAGATTAAGACATAGTGCAGCGTGGAAGGGCCAGCCCTCAGGTGTCCAAGTTCAGAGGGAACTCAAGGTCCCAAGGCAAGGCTCACAAGAGGGGGGCAGAACTTAAGGACTAAGAGAGAGTGCAAGTGCAGAAGCATAATTCTGAAAGGGGAAAGGGAAAAGGGAAACAACTTAAATCAGTACACATAAGGGTATAGGGGAATGGGGGAGTTGCAAGAGGCAAAAGGCAGGCTGATGGGCATACCCAGCAATGG
This sequence comes from Nicotiana attenuata, assembly GCF_001879085.1. Lineage (NCBI taxonomy): Eukaryota > Viridiplantae > Streptophyta > Magnoliopsida > Solanales > Solanaceae > Nicotiana > Nicotiana attenuata. The sequence goes on from NC_031993.1 coordinate 8,112,987, forward strand.
GAGATGCTGGCACACCCTTAGGCCTGTTAGAATATATTGTTTAGAGGTTAAGACCCCCATTGGATCAAACTTAATTCATGGACAACAACTTACATTGCCATGCCTTAAGTCATAACTCAAAACACATAGGGGTAATAGGGGGAATGGGGGGTTCATAACAAACAAACAAAAGGAAATCAGCATGCCAATTTAAGTGCTGAGATATACAGAAACAGCAAGCAAATATGGACACACAAGCAGTAAATACACATTGTTGTAGTGCTAAAAACTAAATCCGGACATACCAGTTTCAGAGAAACAAACAAAGAAAAAGCAGTAGATCTTGTGAACGGGCCATAGTGCAGACAAGAAGAGAATATTATTGTGTGTGAGTATGAGTTCAGAAGGATTCTGAATGGTCCTGAGTTTGCGAAAGAGTCGTGCATTTATAGTGTTGAAAACCAGGCAGAAATAAGGTAAGAAAATAGTTAAGGAACTGAGTATCAATTAAGCATCAATTACACAAGACTTCCCTTAATTAAGGGATTCAGATTCAAACGGGAAAACTATTTAAGGGAAGAAATCAAATAAACATCTTGTACAAAGCATGCAGTTAAGGGCTAATACATAAATGTTATTTAAGGGCAGAATTTTGAAGTACACGGTTGTACAAATAAGGTAAGAAAATCAGTAAATAGCCAGTAAATCAAAGGTCAGGGATCTTGTAATCACTGGTCCATGAATGAACCAAGTCAGAAAAGTTAAGGAAAGTCAAATAACTTAAATCGAGTCATAGGGAAATCAGCAAGGAAAGAAATCAATCAAACCTATACAGAAGGAAGTCTGAAGACCATTTTAGAGGGGAAGTTTCAGCGCATATAAAGAGCATACAAACATGTTAAGAATAAGTCGTGTCAATGCAAAAATCAGTAGATAATAGACTATAGGAGCATGGTAGTCGCATAGGTTAGCAATGTAGAAGAGAAGTAGCATACAAAAGATCCAGTGTAAAAGACCTTAGAAAAGTTTTAGTGGAAAATCAGAATTGCTTAAAAAGAATTTCGAGACTCAGTTGAGAAACAAGTTCAGAACCTCAAAATAGTTAGGGTTTCTGAAATCAGACAGCTTTAAAGATGAAGAACAAACATATCACATAGCCAATGTTCTCAAACTCGGATGAACCCCTAAATTTTAGGGTTTTACCATCAATCGAGTGCCGAGATGAGAGGGAAAGTAATCAAGAAAGCAAAAGATACTAGTCGAAACAAGTTCAAAGGTCTCATAAAGGACTGGGACCTTCGACATGCTTTTTTCAATAACAGAAACTTATGAGAAACAAGGTAAAAGAGTAACATGCGACCCATAGTAGAAGAACTGGTAGAAGAAACAAATAAGAACATGGTAGGAGAAATTTTAACAAGAGCACAGTAGGAGCAATATAATTAAAAAAAACATGGTAGAAGAGGTTTGAAAAGAACATAGTAGAAAAACACACAAGAGAAGAAGAAAATGAGAGAAACACACAAGAAAATCAGAGAAGCATAACTCAAAACCCTAAATCGGAGAACAAAGGTTTTGAAAGTATAACTTTTGAAAAAAATATCAGAAAATTGTTTAAAAGCTTAGGGAAAGCATAGATCCAGAACAGATCTAAAGAGATCAGAAAAACCTCAAAGCTAGGGTTTTCAGAGGAACTCAAACGGTGAGAAAGGCTTGGATCTAAACAGGAGGAGTTGAGGCCAGGCTTGAACAGACACGGCTTGCCGGAGCAAGGTCGGAGATGGCCGCGGAACTTGAATCGACAAAAGTATGGACCCAACTCTTTGTGGTCGAGTCATGAAACTTCAGTAACCTAACGTGAGGAGCCATATGTGGCTTGGTGGGTAGTGAAACCACCATAGATTCAGGTCAGAAGGTGACCGGAGAAGATGAAGGGGACTCATCGGAAAGGAGGGGAAGGGGGGAAGGTTCTAGAGAGAACCAGAGGTTAGAGGGATAGAGACGAGTGAGGCAAATGAGGGGTTTGGGGGGGTCGTTTGGCTTATTTAGGTAAGCATAGATCTGGACCGTTGATAAAAAATGATCAACGGCCAGGATTTGATCCGAGCTGGGTCGGGTAGATTTAGGATTGGGTATTGGGTTGGTTCAATTTGGGCTGGGTATAATTAAGCCAAATGAAGAGACCAAATGTGGCTATAAGTTAAATAGCCAATTTTTTCCCTATTTATTTTATAAAAATAGCAAATTAAGTTCTGAAAATAAATTGAAAGTACTAAAAATGATTTATAACATATATAAATATTAAATTAAAATAATGGAATCAATTTTATAAGTATAAAATGCAATTAAATCTTAAAATAGGCTAATGTTGTAATTATATGCAAATTAGCTTAAAAATACTAAATAGATTTGTAAAAATATACAAAAATTATGTTAGCTACATTTTAGTATAAATATAAAATTCCAATAACTAAATTACCAAAAATAATAGTAATAATTTCGAAAATAATCATTGGGCTTTTACGGATGAAAAAAGGGAAATAAATCAGTTTAAAATCTTAAAAATTATGGGAAAAATAATAAAATGCTTGACATACTTATACATGCATATATATGCTATTTTGAAGATATTCTGCATATAAAAAAAATAGACAGGGAAAAATTGGGTATCAACACTCATTAGCCTAAACCCATTTGTCATAGGCCTTAACCTGATCATCAGTAGCATTTTCAGATTATTCTAGGCACTCCTCAGTAATTACATATTTGTAACCTTCAGCAGTTAGGACAATATCAAGGTTCCTTTTCCAGTCAACACAATTCGGTCCTTCTGATTTGTTTTGGTTCATAATTAAGGTAAGTGGGTTGAATGAAGACATGGTTGATTGTCGCGACCCAATTCCTGCCCGGTCGTGATGGCGCCTCTCGTGAAGACAAGGCCAGCCACCAGAACAATCAAGACTGCTTTTGACAATTTCTTAGCATAACAGGTTTAAACCATAGATACTAATTTATCATAAGTACGGAAATAAACGTAACATAACGGGGGAAAACCATCCCAACTCAGCCCGATGATCGGGGTGTCACAAGTCACGAGCTACTACAGAGTTTATGAAAATACTACAAGTCTGGAAACATAGTCTGAAGATGAATAAAATATACAGAAGATAAGGAAGAACGGGGCTGTAGACGTCGACAGCTACCTCGTCTCTCCTAGTCCGCCTGGTCTGGAAGGAAATCAGCGCTTAGGTACGAACTCAGCTGTGCCTGTCTCAGCACACATGGTGCAAGAAGTAATGTGAGTACTCCGACCCAGTGAGTAATAAAATTAAATAACGACTGAGAACATAAAATCCCACAAGGACACAAATAATGCTATCTCAAGCAGCAACATCAGATAAACAGCAGAAACCAGTGAAATATAGGAAGAAAATCTCTTTGAAAACAATTAATAAAACAAGTATGCTCAAGTATGGTCAGCCATTGTTACCTGACCGGTCAGCCATTGTTACCTGACCAAACAGCCAGTATTACGTGCCATTGTTACCACTGGTCAGTCATTGTTACCTGACCAAACGCGTATAACAGTGTCATTGTTACCACTGTTCAATATTTAATCACTCTAGATGGGTACCCGCGCTCACTGTGGGTGTGCAGACTCCGGAGGGGCCCCTACAGCCCAAGCGCTACCAACAAGGCCTGAAAGCCTGAACAATATCAATACGAGGCCTAAAAGCCTGCTCACAATACACTCGAGGCCTGAAAGCCTCCTCACAATGCACTCGAGGCCTGAAAGCCTCTTCACACATATCCTCACATATGGCCCTCGGCCTCNATTTTAGAAGGGATTCTGAATTAATCACAAGTTTGAAAAACCACTTTAAAGGGAAGTTCCTCATATATAAGGAGCATACGAACATGTTAAGCATGAAAGAAAATTGTCATGTCATCAATAGAAAATCCAGTGTAGAAGAGTTTAGTAAAAAATCCAGAATCATATGCAAACACGGATGTCCAAACTCGAAGTTGGTCTGAAAGAGTTAGGGGTTCTAAAATAAAAACCCTAGTTCAAGCAAATCACGAAGCTAAGATGAGAGGGCAAGCAATTGAATCGAAAACATGTTTAGGAGTTTCAGAAAAGAACTGAAACTTCTAACATGCTTCTTTCAGCAACAGAACTCATGAGAAACATGATAGCAAAGTAACATGCAAACACAGTAGAATGGTTCGAAGCAAACAGAGTAGAAGAAACTAATTCGAAGCATAATGAGAAAAGACTGTTAAGAACAGTAGGAAAGCATGCTTAACAGGATCTTTTTAGAAGAAACTTAAACAAGGTTCAGTAGAAGGAAAATAGTAAAACATTAAGAACACAGTAAAAAAATATAGTAGGCAAAACATACCAGAACATGGTAGAAGAAAATACTAGAACATAGTAGAAAAGCATACGAGAACACAGTAGAAGAACATACAAGAACGTCATAGAAGAGAAACATAGCAGCACAGTAGAAAAGCATACGAGACCATAATATAGGAGAACACAGTAAGAGAAGCATATAAGAAATATGGTAAAAGAGAATACAAGAGCAACGCAGCGGCAAATACACACGAAAGAAAAGAAAGCCAGAAAACACTTGAACATTTTCAGAAAACCCTAAATCACAAAAGAAAGGTTTTGAAAGTAATTTTTGAAGAAAAGTTAGGGAAATCGTCTGAAAGCTCAGGGAAAGCGTAGATACACAACGGATCTAAAGAAATCGGAGAAAACCTCGAAGGGTTAGGGTTTCAGAAGAACCCTAGAGATGAGAAAGGCTTTGAAAGGTCACCGATCTAAGTCGGAGAGGTCAGAATCAGGCTTAAACAATCATGGTGCGCCAGAGCAAGGCCGGAGATGACCGTGGAACTCCGAATCGACAGAGGTCTGGGTATGAACCTTCAAGTCCAGGCCTTGAATCTTCAAGGACCAGGCATGTAGAAGCAATAGGAGGCCGGTGTAGGACTCTCGTAGCCTTGGAGGCCATAGATTCCGGTGGATTTCAAGGCGGAGATGGTAAGAGGCGGATAGGGTTTGAGAATATTCGAGAGAGTTTGAGAGAATGGAGGGTTTCAGAGGCGGCGGGCTGGTGAAAATGATTAGGGTTAAGGGGAGGTTGGTAAATTAAAAAAGGAAAGAATGAAGCGTGGTCGTTGATCATTTTGATCAACGGCCTGGATTAAACGGGAAGCAGGGCGGGTTGTATTTAATTGGGTCAGGGGCGGGTAATTTAAGAATAGGGTCGGGCAATTTGGGATTGAAATTGGGTTTAATTGGGGGGCTGATTTAGGCTAAAATTGAAATAAGTAGGGCTAGTGTTTAAATAGCCACTTTTCCCCTATTTATTTTATAAAAAATAGTAAAATATTTTCTGGAAACAAATTAAAGATACTAAATTAATTAATAATATATAATATTAGATTAAAAATACCGGACTCAATTTTGTAAGTATAAAATGCAATTAAATCTTAAAATAGGCTAATATTGCAATTATATGCAATTTAGCTTTAAAATACCAAATAAATTTATAAAATATACAAAAATTATGTTAGCTACATTTTAGCATAAATATAAAATTCTAATAAATAAACTACCAAAAATAATAATTATGAAAATAATCATTGGGTTTCTATAGATGAAAAAGGGAAATAAATCATTTTAAAACCTTAAAATTATGGGGGAAAATAGTAAAAATGCTAGGATATACTTATATATGCGTATATATGCTATTTTAAAGATATTTCGCATATAAAAAATATACAAGGAAAAATTGGGTATCAACATTAAGTAAAGAGGCAACTTTGAAAATATATGCCAAATATAATACCTATGTATTGTATTTGGCATCACTTCAACAATGGCTACCTTAATGCTCTAACACTGATCAGTTATGATCGCATCTGGATGGACATTTCCCATGGCCTCAAGCCAAGTTCTAAAAACTAATTTGTAACTATCGATATCTTCATGAGACATGAGAGCACATCCCAGTAAGATGGACTGTCTATGATGATTGATGCCAACAAATGTAGCACATGGCATATTATATCGATTCACAAGGTACATCGTATCAAAGCATATCGCATCATGGAATTGCTCATATACTGCCTTACAGTGTGAATGCACCCATACCACATTTCGCAGTCTACCAATATTATCAACGTCTATTGAATAGAAAAAATCCCTATCCTTTACCTGCATTTCACGAAAAAAGTTGAGCAGCAACTGTGCGTCCCCTTCTTGCATTTCAGAATTTCTACTCTTTAAAATAAAGTTTCTACAATACTTTGGAGTGCAACCCAAATTTTGCGGTCCACTACGTTGAACCTCAGCAAGTCTAATATTCTTGGAGGGTCTAATGCCAGATCGATTGTGAGCTACGATATCCTTCTTCAAACAACCACAAACGGACCTATGTCCAGCCATCAGGCGCGATATGGATGGGAGCAAATCATGATTGTGATCGTGAACGACCTTAGAGACGCGCCAACAACCAAAATCATCCAAAACAACAGCGAGCCTAGCTTTACAATTGTTACTCTTGGTGGTAAACTTGGTTTTGCGAATCCTAGCCCTATCACAACAGTAAGTTATGTTCCTGGCAGTGTCACCACCCTTCTTGTTGGAATTTCTTTTGACGACGGAGAATCCTTTCATTCGTGCATGTTCTTTGTAGAATGCAAACAAAGAATCTTTATCTCTAAATCGCATTCCAGAGATTGGACCTACAACCACATCCTCTTCAGTATTCATTCTCCATTTCCCGATCAACATCACATAACTCTAACTCATTTCCTAAAACCTGCTCCTCATCATCGTTAGCTTCTCCATGATATTCTCCATCGGCTTCTTCACATCATCATCATCTAAGCGCACATCATTGTTGTAACTGCCGTGAGAATCAACATCGACCCATTCGTATTCATTCAACAAACTATCGTCCGATGTCATCCCTAATGACCTGTACAACTCGTCCCTAACTCGATCAAACCTATTATCTTGGTTGATATTCATGGTTGTTGTATTTGTGTTATGTTCATTTGGATTCATATTTTGTTGCACCGCCAAATTTTCTTGGTTTGAATCCATTTTTAGAGAAGGAGAAAGTATCCGCTTGACTTGGTTTGATAAGGAGGAAGTACGCAAAATCGTATAACGTATTTGTTTTTAAGAAAGGAAGAAAATACAATAATTTTTTAAAAACACTAAATCGTATAATTTGTATAAAATACACATAGATACAATGAAAATACAAATATAATGCAAAAGACTCTTGAGCTGGCTACATTTAATTTTCGCATACTTCAAGGCTTGGGATTTAATTTTGTGTTTTGGAGGGAAAAATGTAGGCTAATTAGTTAGGTGGTCTTTGATGTCTTTTCACACGTGTGGCCAAAGTTGTGTCACAACAGTTGGGTCGTTTAGCATCACCCTTAAATTTTTTAGTTTAAATTTTCAGGGCAATTGTCCCAAAATTTTTTAGAACAAAATAAATACTTGTTAATCCCTAAATATCAGTCCTTAGCATGATTGTTTGTGTACTTCTCGTTTAGTTGTAGTTGGGGAACTCATCATTTTGCTTCTGGTTATGTAGTTCAATTGATAGGATTAAGGGACTTAAAAGGAAAAAATAATTAAGAGGATGTTTGGATTGGCTTTCAAGCTAGTCAGATCAGCTTTTAAATTCTTTTTAGTTTTTTCGGTGTTTAACAAATTCAAAAAGTACTTAAAATACGTTTAAAACTGCTTAAAACAAGTCAAAAGCATTAAGCTAGGCAATTCTAATTTATTACTTTTTGACTTAAAAACTATTTTTGATGAAAACCACTTTTTTTTTAAGTCAATCTAAATGGGCTCTAAATCAGGTAAGATAATCCAAATGTATATACGAACATATACGGCGAGAATGACTTAAAATCTTTTGTAGTGCTTGCAATCGGTTTAACAAACAAGGAAACAAAATATCTTTTACGAATTTCCATGCATTAACAGAGTAAAATATGTACATGAAGGACCGAAGCTTGCAAAATATCTTGAGCTCTACAATTTCGAAATAGAGACAGACTCAACGGACATCATAGCATCCCTTAATGAAAACAACCCTAACTTTTCAAATCTTATTTTTGAATGCAAGTTGTTAATGCACCAGTTGAGGTACCCAATGCTGAAGCATAACTTCAGAGAAGACAACATGGTAGCCCACCTTTTGGCAAAGGAAGGAGTGAAGAACTTCAAAAGGGCTAAATGTGTTCATCATGCTCGTCTTTTTGTTGAACATGAATTGCTAAAGGACAAGCATGTTTCTAGTACTAAGTTTAAATATGTTACTTCTAGTGTGTGTGAAAAACTAGTCAAGTATGGCAATGAAAATGTCTTACGGGACTATGTAAGACCTATGTAATGTTTTATTGATAATATATTATCGTCGTTTATGTTTCAAAAAAAAAGAGTAAAATATGAAAAAGTTATTTGTTTGATTCGAATTCAGATTTGTATTGGACTATTTTCCATAATTCATATTTCATTTTTAGGTAGCATAGAGTCCTAGTTAAGTGACATATTACGATTCCTATTTCCAAAACTTTATTTTATGCTCTCAGTCAACCAATTTAAGATGAATGCAAATTGCAAGTTGTATATAATTATTTTTCAAAGGAAATTAAATGGGTAATATAATAATGCATCTAAACTGATTATATGACCAGGTTCAGTTTAATGTCTTACCTATATAAACAAATGTCTAATGTCTTATAGATACGAGGAACAGGACAATTGAGCAATGGCTTCTAATGAAGAGGATATCAGCAAGTCAACCAACCCAGCACTGGATCCGGATCTGGACAACCCGGATCATCCGGGTCTGGAGTTTGCCCAGTTCGCAGCAGGCTGCTTCTGGGGAGTGGAATTGGCATTCCAGAGGGTTGAAGGAGTAGTGAAGACGGAGGTAGGCTACTCTCAGGGCCATGTCCACGACCCAAGTTACAAGCTCGTTTGCTCCGGAACCACCGAACATGCAGAGGTGATTCGGATCCAGTTGGACCCGAATGTCTGCCCATATACCAATCTGCTTTCTCTCTTTTGGAGTCGCATTGACCCCACCACTCTAAATCGCCAGGTATCAAATTCCTTCATCTCAATTTTTTTAAGTCCTATTTTTGTCTTTTTGTTTTAATTCCTCGAAATTTTTGTTCCAATTATTTATGGTACTTGGTAATCATAATAAATAATGTTACTGTGTTTTTACTACGAAGAGAATATACAATTTAGGTAACTTTGCATGATCCTACCTTAGCTGCAATGTTGTAGTTTGCTCCGAATCTAATTTCACTATGTGCCTAGTTATTTAGTTCGACGTTATGCATTCATTTTGCTAACGTAGATAAGAAGTTAATTCATCATCATCATTCTTTTTATAGATCAAAACAAGTAAAATACTGAGTTGAACTAATCCAATTTAGCTTCAAACTTTAGTTAAATTGACTCTTGATAAGTGAAATGTGTCATCAAAATTGAACAGAGGAAGTATTGTGTTTTGGGAAGCTTTTCTTGATTGAAAAAATAAGGAATAGTTAATAAAGCTAAGGAAGGTTTTTGCTGGGAAATTAGCAGAAACGAGTACTGATCACATATAGTAACTAAAATATTTTTAAGTTTCTTCCTTCTTCTTCCTCTGTTTTATATTTCCTTGTGGGATCAGATATAGAAAGGATTTCCACATGGCAGACTTAATTATTGAACTCTCATGATTATCTTAGGATCTATCACAGGGGTATTATTGCTGGTTGTTTTCTTCTACCCTCGACCCGCTGTCTATTTTTAATTGCCTTACTTAATACAGTCACACCTCTTTATAATAACATCCCTGTACAATAGCCATTCACTATAAAAGCCGAGTTTTTCTCGGAACCAAATATTATATTATGTTATAATTTATGTCCTCTATAACAACACTTCACTATACGAGCCAAAAAATTTCGGAACAAATGAGGCTGTTATAGAGAGGTTTGACTGTATATGTTTTTGTATTCTTGAGTGTGATTTTTGCCTCTAGCTAGAGTTTAACATTCACAAAGAGCAATATATAGATCTCATGATGATGGTTGTTGCTAGGGTAATGATGTGGGGAATCAATACCGCTCAGGAATATACTACTATAATGAGGCTCAGGCTCAACTCGCAAGGGAATCGTTGGAAGCTAAGCAGAAGGAATTTGCGGATAAGAAGATTGTAACAGAAATTCTTCCTGCAAAGAGATTTTATAGAGCTGAAGAGTATCACCAACAATATTTAGAAAAGGGTGGTGGCAGAGGTGCCAAGCAGTCTGCTGCAAAGGGCTGCAATGACCCAATAAGGTGCTACGGTTGACATAGTTGGTCTTTGTAGCAAGCACGTACGAAGAATTTGATGGGCCTTTGTCTTTGCTTATTCCTACTCTTAAATAAATATGTCAATGGTTCTTGATTTTTCTTACAAGTACTTTGTCTTTTGAATGGAAACTATTGTCCTCTTGGTCTTTATCTCTCCTCATCTTATGCCTTAACTAGTTGAAGTCCTAAGTGAGGATGCTTGTGCTTGAAAGCAATATCAAGCATAGTAATACCAATCCTTTGGTCCTCTTGTTGGATTAAAACAACTACACGCCCAGTTATTCCAATACCAAACTGTTTATTTTGAAGAACGCTTGTTGCAGGAAAGGAAATGTTCATTAAATCATATTCCAATGCAGTTTACAGAACATTATAAAGTTACACCATGAAACTAAATGCATCTTATGTTACACATTCTTATGAGTAGTTGCCTATTACTTGCACAGAAACTAAAACAGACACTAAATGAGGCTGAATGGATAATATGTAACTTAGAGTTCATCCTTAGGTTCTGTTGCAGGAGATCCTGTGGGGTTGCTTGATGAAGTCTTGATGGGGTAAGATGGTTGCATTGCTATACCACACAACCCCTCTTCAGCATCAATCTCGCGTTGCATCCTAATGTATCCTTTTTCTCCCCATTCAGGTCCCCACGAGTTCTTCACAATCCAGTATTTGGTTCCATCGAGGGTTGTGCCATAGCCCACAATTGCCACACCATGGTCCAGCTCTGTACCACAATCTCCGGTGAATACACCCTGCCATATTTACAGTTCCGTAAATGTTTGTAACTAGTAAAAACTTTTTAACATGAGATGAATGGTCTATCATTTACCTCAGAGTAGAACTGGAAATCAGAACCTGAAGCTTGTATAGCTACAGAAACAGGCTGGTTGGCTACTGCTTTAAGTAGGGAACCCTCATCATTAGGAGGAACATCTTCATGTCCGTCAATTGATACCACGGGAGAATTTCTCTGCCAATTCGATAAAATTCATGCTCGTGTATTAGGTACAAGACTGATAAGAGATCCTACTGATGTAACCATCTATCAGTTAATAATCACAGAGCCTTACCTTTTGAATGTCACACTCGCCATCTTCAGCCATGTATGGATAGTTGTCCTCAGTATTGATGCCTCCCTTTTTCTTGATGAATTCAAATGCGTTGTCCATCAACCCTCCATTGCATCCTTGGTTTTGGCTAGTGTCACAGTCAACAAGTTCTTGTTCAGATAAAGATACTAACTCATTTGTTTTGATTTGGTTTATCCCCTCTACTGCGACCACAGTTGAAAATGCCCAGCAACTTCCTATAACATGCAAGAGATCGATCAGTTTCCATCATCAGCTTTAATATTTCAAAAGAATATCATATTGTTTACCCTTTTCTATATAGTATGTTATTATGCTAGAGTGGTGTAAAATAGCATTATATTACTCCTTGCTTACCACATTTGCCTTGGTCTTTGACAGGAGTAACAGCACCCTTCTTCCTCCAGTCAACAGAGGGAGGGACACTATCCTCGTTGGCATACATGAAGGTTCCATTTGCTCGTGAAGCTCCTAGAAAAGTGCGATGATGCTTAATCTTGGAACCAGCATAATGGTGTCTGAATTCATGGTTAGTCATGTCTGCAAACTTGTTCAGTTTCAACTTATAAGGCTTATCCTTCTTGTTGAAGTTGTGAACATAGTGTACATTAGCCTTGAACACATTGAACCTCTTGTCTTTCTCGTCAAGGCTCCTCGATACGGTGTGATGGCTTCTCCATCTCTCATACAATTCCCACAATTTTTCTTCAGTTTCCAACTCCTTTTCGTGGAAATCGAAACTCTCCCCAAGCCTAAGAACCAAAGCTAAAGCGAAAAGAAGTAGTAATAATTTCTTCATGTTTAAAACTTGACTCAAGATGGAAATTAAGGGACTATGACAAGGCTTTTTATAGAAGAGTATTCAAGGAGATAGCGCTACAAGTGATGATTATAAATGAAAGGAAGTGATGGATTCCTTATGGGAATAAACAACACTCAACAATAATAGAAGGAGAAGTGGAGATAGGGTAATAGAATTATGGAGATAAGCAATGGGTATACACACTTTGCCTACACAAGCAACGTATTTATAAGTGCGTTTTTAGGTTTTACAGAGTCGAAAAACTTTTTAACAGATAAAAAGGAGAGAAATGTGACTTTCAATTAGGCAGTGAGCAGTGGCGTAGCGACCTTTGACCTTGGCCGAAAAATTATACCGTATATATTAGTTAAGTACTACTTTATATGGTTATATATATTATATTTTAAACATCCTTAGACCTTAACATAGTTGAGTGAGGGAGTCCAACGGTTCATGGTTATTCAAATTGATTTGTTGTTCACGGGTTCAAAGTTCTGCTCATTTTGTTTGCCAAAACTAAATGGGAAACTACCATGTGTGGTCAATTTGATTCTTTTTCAATTTAAAAAATTTCCTAATAAAATAACTCTTAAAACTTAAAATTTATGTAAAAATAAACAACTAATCTTAAAAATAATTTTGTAACTGTCCAAGCCAATCATCTTGACTGATTGATCGAAATGAAACCGATTAATATGGAACTGCTAAAGAGGGAAAAAATACAAGGAACGAAGTTGTGCTAAAGATGAAAAAAATGCAGGGGAACGAAGTTGTGAGAAAGTCCAGTGACATTCAAGTTTGACTTTCAAAATGAAAGATTGAGCAGCTACTTAAAAATCAAACTCTACAAAAAATTTTAATGTTGTGTTTTAATTTTGATTTATAAAATTATAGTTCTATTAAAAGTTTTTTTATTGTTTAGCTATATGTTGTGTAGTTTGATGTATAAAATTTGGTACACTATTCATGGACAAAAAAATTATTGATTTATTTTTAAAGTTTGAATACCCTTGACGAAATTTTTGAATAGCTTATATTGTATATTAGAAAAGGTGAAAAAGAGTTTTCAAGTTGAACAAGTTAACGTGTTGATATTAAAAGAGAATGACGAACGTTAGTTATATTGTTAGAGACTCGTCGATACGTAGCAAGTTTGGAGAATAAGAATGTGTATAACCATAACTGCTTTATGTGATAACTGATATTAAGATTTAATTTCTTTTTGGAAAAGTTCCTTTTTCTTGAAGGAAATATAAAAAGGTCGGCGAAAAAAGGTAGTTTCTTGTGGCAAGAATTATGTCTTTAATTAGCCCATGTGCCAGCTCCCTCTTAACGCTTTGTGCAACACTACGCCAACTTATAAGCAAATTTTTTCTTTTCATTTAACTAAAACGATGTGGTTCTGTATGTAATAAGGAAAGAAAATATAAATAACAGTTGAAAATATAATTTAACAAATAAAATAGTACTAATTAAGATTTTAATTCGATTAATTCGATAAAGTTAAATTCTTATTCGAATATCTTCGACATATCAAAACAAAAGAGATTATGCAAACCTCAGTTGCGTTTGGCTCGATATTATGAAACTATGGAGAAATTTTTCCTTCATTACGTGTTGCTTTACCTACAAACTAGTATTTCTCTATGTTGCTCGGAATCTCCGAAGCTATCTATGCGTGCGTGCGTAACATAGATATTTCTAATTATTCACTTTTGTTGTTTTATTGCGTTGATTATTTTAATTGGTTGTAATTTCTTATTATATTTTATAAATGATTAACTAGAACATGCAAGTGCATTTTCTGTTAGTTTACATCATGTAACAGAGGATTTGAGCCCTTTTAATTTGTTTTGGGCACTAACTTTTCATATTTTGAAAAGGAAAAAGATAGAACAAAAACTGGAGGATGAAACTAGCGAATGAAGGGTCACACTTACATGCAGTGGCGGAGGCAGGATCTCCACGAAGGGGGTTCAAAAATTTTTTTTGTAGCTAGTGGGTATTGAACCTGTGACGTTATGAATGTTTTGAACCCCCTTGACCACTAAACTACACTTTTAGGTTGTGTTAAGGGGGTTCAAAACTTAATATATAAAGATAAAAATCAGATTTTGTCTTATATATATAGTATAATTTTTCGGCGAAGGGGGTTCGGGTGCACCCCTTGCGCCCCTAAATCCGCCCCTGCTCACATGGGTAGTTCGTCGAAACAGAGGAAACGAGGAAAACTTTGCTTGCATTGCATGCCTATTGTTGCGTATAAAGTAGTACGCGGCTTTACATTGCCTTGGCTTAATTGGCTGCCAGTTTTAGGCAAATTTGTGAAGCAACGGCACCCTGTAATCATCTATATATGTCAGTGTTGCTTCTCAAAAAGATCCTATTAGCTAGATAGTATAATGTCTGTTATTTCTGTTAGCTATATACACCGACTGGCGACTATCGGTGTACAAAGGAAACCAACAAACCGCACAAACCCGATAATCCGAGTCAAATCGAGAAAAAATACCCGACTATAGTTGATTTGGTTTGGTGTTGGAAAGAAAAAAACCGACCATAATTGGTTTGGTTTGGTTTTAACTAAATAAAGTCAAACCGAAACCAAACCAACCCGACATTACATATATAGAAATTTTAGTTATATTTAATATATAAATATACTTATTGTGATGTAATTTATAAATATTTCTTTAACTTTTTCATAATTTTATCTTTTAAGGTATTATTTCAAGACTGGACATATAACTTTTGAATGTTCCAATAAGTTTTATAGCCATTAATATTATTAACTTAAATAATGCTAACAAAAGTCCAAACCAAAATCAAATCAATATTAATGCTAACAAAAGACATTCAATTCAATACTACGAACGGCAATGTATTGAATATCTATTTTTTGTTTTGCAATAAGTTAGATAAAAATGCATAACATATTTTTGTTTTTTCTTTAGTGTTTAGTCATGTAATTAATACTCCCTTATAATAAGTCTACTTATTTTAGCATGACTTAGTACTTTTAGATTATGTTTATTTTTATTATGGCATTTTAATTAGCAATATTTATATTACATAATTTTATTGTCCTTTGTTGAATATTTTAGGATAATGCCATGACACATCTCATATTTTNGATTGGCCAATGCCTGAACATCAACTGCAAAGGGACTCTCCCCAACTGGAATGTACGCCAAGCTACCCATACTGACCGCCTTCCGGCTCAAAGCATCGACCACCACATTGGCCTTCCCCGGGTGGTACAAAATAGTAATATCATAGTCCTTGAGTAACTCCAACCACCTCCACTGTCTCAAATTAAGATCCTTTTGCTTGAACAGGTGCTGAAGGCTGCGATGATCGGTGAATACCTCACAGGACACGCCATATAGGTAGTGCCTCCAAATCTTCAAAGCATGAACTGTAGCAGCCAACTCCAAATCATGTACAGGGTAGTTCTTCTCATGGGGCTTCAACTGACGAGAAGCATATGCAATAATTCTACCCTCCTGCATCAACACACATCCGATCCCAACTCTCGAAGCATCACAATACACAGTGTAAGAACCTGAAGCTGATGGCAATACCAACACTGGATCCGTGGTCAAAGCTGTCTTGGCTTCTGAAAGCTCTCCTCGCACTCATCAGACCACACAAATGGTGCACCCTTCTGAGTCAACTTGGTCAAGGGTGAAGCAATAGATGAAAAACCCTGGACGAACCGGCGATAATAACCCGCCAAACCGAGGAAACTCCGAATCTCCGTGGCTGAGGACGGTCTAGGCCAACTCTGGACCGCCTCTATCTTCTTAGGATCTACCTGAATACCATCGCTGGACACCACGTGCCCCAGAAAAGCCACAGAACCAAGCCAGAACTCACACTTGGAGAACTTTGCATAAAGCTTCTCCTCCCTCAATCTCTGTAATACCACTCTCAAATACTGTGCGTGCTCCTCCTGGCTACGCGAGTACACCAGGATGTCATCAATAAAAACAATCACAAATGAATCTAGATACGGCCGAAATACACTGTTCATCAAGTGCATGAATGTTGTTGGGGCATTAGTCAACCCAAAGGACATAACCAGAAACTCATAGTGCCCATATCTCGTCCGGAAAGCAGTCTTCATAATATCTGAGTCCCTAATCTTCAGCTGGTGATAGCCTGAACGGAGGTCAATCTTGGAGAATACCCTTGCCCCATGGAGCTGGTCAAATAAATCATCAATACGGGGCAGGGGATACTTGTTCTTCACTATCACCTTGTTCAATTGCCTGTAGTCAATGCACATTCTCATTGTGCCATCCTTTTTCTTCACAAACAAGACTGGTGCACCCCACGGTGACACACTCGGACGAATGAACCCCTTATCTAGGAGCTCCTGAAGCTTATCCTTTAGTTCTTTCAACTCTGCTAGTGCCATGCGATACGGAGGAATAGAAATGGGCTGAGTGCCCGGCACCAGATCAATACCAAAATCAATGTCCCTGTCCGGCGGCATGCCCGGCATGTCTGCTGGAAACACATCAGGGAAGTCCCTCACAACGGGCACAGAATCAAGACTAGGAGTCTCAGCTCCAACATCTCTCACAAAAGCCAAATACGATAGACAACCTTTCCCAACCATCCGCTGGGCCTTTAGGAAAGAGATCACTCTGCTAGGAACATAGTCAGTCATGCCACGCCACTCAATCCTCGGAACACCCGGTATGGCCAATGTGACTGTCTTGGCATGACAGTCCAGAATAGCATGGCACGGAGATAGCCAATCCATACCCAGAATAACATCAAAATCTACCATGCTCAACAGCAACAAATCAACTCGGGTCTCCAGACCCCCAATAGTCACTAGACAAGACCGATACACATGGTCTACAACAATAGTATCACCCACTGGGGTAGATACATACACAGGTAAAGCAAGACACCCACGGGTCGTACCCAGGTGATGGGAAAAATATAAAGACACATAAGAGTAGGTAGAACCGGGATCAAATAAGACAGAGGCATCCCTGTGGCAGACTGAGATAATACCTGTGATAACAGCATCTGATGCAATAGCGTCTCTCCTGTCTGGGAGAGCATAGAATCGTGCCTAGCCACCGCCCGATCGGCCTCCCCCTCTGGGGTGACCCCTAGCTGCCTGACTCTCACCCCTAGCTGGCGGGGCGGGTGCTGAAGAAGATGGGCCAGAAGACGAGGGCTGACCCCTCTGCTGAGACTGACTACCACGGCGCCGAGGACATTGCCTCCACATGTGCCCAACCTCCCCGCACTCATAACAGCTCCCGGGTGCTGGGGAATGGGACTGAAGGGAACCCCTCACATCAGAGTGACTGGCTGACACACTCGGTCTGGAGGAACCCTAAACAGATGGAGCTCGTGATGAACCCTGAGCTGGAAGAGCGCCGAGGGATGGCTGACTCTACTGATACCCCTGATGACCTCGGCTGGAAGATGACCCACGATACTCAGAGCGAGCTGACTGAGGAGGCCTAAATGAACGACCTTTGCTCTGCTGGAACTGACCCCTAGACGGAGCACCACTGAAGCTACCAGAACCTCGAGGCCTCTTGGCCTCCCTCTCCTCTCTGTCCTGACGGCGAGCCATCTCAATATCACGAGCAATATCAACTGCATCCTCAAAGGAAATACCCAGAACTCTCTCTCGAGTCATCAGAACACGGAGGTGATAGTTTAGTCCATCTACAAACCTCTTGATCCTCTCTCTGTCGGTCGGATCTATCCACGAGGCATGATGGGCCAACTCAGAAAATCTCGCCTCATACTGGGTCACAGTCATGTCTCCCTGTCGAAGCCACTCGAACTGCCTACGCAGCTCCTCTCTCTAAGACTGTGGTACCCACTTCTCCAAAAAGATAGTGGAGAACTCCTGCCATGACAAGGGCGCTGCACCTACCGGCCTACGCCGTTCATACGACTCCCACCATGTGAAGGCAGCCCCAGTGAAATGCGGTGAATGCTACCCCGCTGGTCTCCAAAATCCCTGCTGTCCGAAGCATACGCTGACACTTGTCCAGAAATCCCTGGGCATCCTCGCCCTGAGCACCACTGAAAAATGGAGGCTGGAGCCTACTGAACCTCTGGAGACGACGTTGCTCGTCGTCTGGCATGACTGGAACTACAAAGTCCTGAACTGGTGCAACCGGCTGAGCTGGAGCTGCTCCCGGTGTCTGTAAACCCTGCATAACCTGCTCCGGTNATGTCTCCCTTTCATGTTAGAAAAACTAAATTGTTACCTCAACTTTGAGAATCCACCTTTTGTGTTTGTACGTTATGGTGTTAAATATACACCGCACATCAATAATAATAAGATGGAATTATTTGGTTCCTTACCCTGAACCACTTGTGAGGGGAGAAAATAATATACTTTCGTATATAACGTATATCAAACTGATATACCAAATTTCGTTCTCATAAGCAATTGTTTAGCTATCAAGTGGAGGCACTCAATAAATTATTTTTCTAAACCAACTGTGATGTAAACCAACTTATCAAGATGAACTATCTTGAATAAAAAATCTGAAAATTATGCTCTAAATCAAATTATTGAGCAAGTTACCTCGCAAACACCATGTTGCGGGATAATAATAATCGCACATGTAACCATCCCATAGATGCATCTTATGTGGTATACATGGCAGGCGAATGGGCCCATAATCACCTTTGATATTTCCAACATTCATGGGATTCAATCCCCATTTTAGTTGGTATATTAATTAATGAGAACATGCAACATAAGAGAATTCATAAAGAACTTTCTAGTTCTTTAATATTTACCCATGTGAATTCTCTTGTATTTTTGCACATCATGCTTAAATTGATATGGCTAAACTGATTATGCCAACTGGATAAATTATCAATATTGATAAAGACTAGGTTTACACCATGACGTGTGCAATTATCGATAAAATCCAAGTTTATTATGATATGGGTTTTTATATCAATAAATATCCACTTAATTGTGACATTCTTTTGTTTGTGTAGTACAAACTGGAGAATAAAGCGGGTAGCTTTTCACATACATATTACCCCGCTACAAGTTGTAGTAATAGAAGATATTAAATCTTTCCTTTATCTCAGTATGACCAACGGCTTTCGCGAATACTTTAGGAACTAAGCTTCTTTGAGACTTACTACAACATAATGCCTTATTGATAATCAATTTTATTCCTCTAAAATAGTAATAATTGGCTCTTCCAGAGCTCTCAATTAATTTGGTACTACCACATATTCATCAACATCCATATGGTGAATATCTCTTTTAAAGAGAAAGTTATATCATTATGGTTATGGTCATAATTATATGCAAGATATGTTTCTTGCATTAATGTTATTCATTAATAATCACACTGCCAAAATATTTGGCGTGCAATAGGTACGTAACCAATGACCATTCATGCCATAATGATGACATTATTTTCTTATATCATCTCAAACCTCCTTTTAGAGGTGAGTGTGGTATATTCACTACCACTAGCACATTTATATTCTTCCAAGAATGAATATGTATTCATAAATCAGATGTTTTCACATTCACATCATGAATGAACCATAGTCATTTGTATGTGCTTTACGAAATCTTATGTCAAATCGATGACAAACATTAACTTCATAGAGTGAAGGCTTATTTTGAGAATCCTTATTATTCTCATTACCACGATAATGACGATTATAATTTCGTCTATTACCACGTCCACATCCATTGATACCTTTATGATAATAATTTTGTCTTCTTTCAGACTTATTGCATATTGTTATCACATTCTCTTAAGGGAATGAGAATGGAGCAAATTCAATGGGACAGGTTTCCACTTCTTGTGCTCATAATCATACATGAATTTGATCATGGCAAGACATAGAAATTTTACCACTTCAGGTGGTGATAATTTCTTACAAACTCCATTAGAGTTATAATCAAACTTTGTTGTCTTTGCTTGTATACAAAATTAAATTATAGAATTTCAAGAATTTAAAACAGAAAAATAAAGTAAGATACTTACCTTAAATCCAGAATTTAATCATGAAGGAAGTTCATGGAACAATTGACAATTATTATGCTCAATCCCAAAGCTTCTACTCAATTGGTTAGAGTCTCGTGCTGATAACGTGTTATAAAACAATAAAAGAAGAAGAATAATATTGCAAAGAAAAGTAGTGAGAGAGAATTCTTATTGATTTTGGGATGAATTACAATAGAATAGAACCCTCTATGTCTAGGGAGAGGGTGACTTAGCCACCAAGCAATGAACCCTAGAATCTCTCTAAATATAGACATTCACCATAAATACAATTCTATTTATAACACATTATACTTTTTAAGTAAGAGCCCGTTTGGCCAAGTTGCCAAAAACTACTTATTTTGAAAAGCGCTTTTATTCAAAAGTGCTTTATGAAAAAGTACTTTTGCAAAATAAGTAGTTTGTGTTTGGCCGATTCGTTTGAGTAGTGCATTTTGCAAGCTCATCGTGTTTGGCCAATCTTTAAAAAAGCACTTTTAAGTATCAAATTACGAAAAAGGACAGTAAAGGTTTAAATTTGCGATTAGTATTATTTAGAAAAGAAAAATAAATTTAAACATTTAGTAGAAAAGAATTCAATTAAAATATAAAACGTAAAGTAAAAATATAAATTAAAAATTTTAATTAATATAAATATAGTTATTCCAAAGAAACAATATTGAGTGTTTGGTATTACTTATTATTTACATGATAATTTAAATATGTCAAAATACATCATTCAATATAAATTTAAAATCTACTCTTAAGAATAGGAGAAAGAGAATAAAAAATTGATTAAAATAAAAAAGAGAATAAATGTATAGCAGGAAAGAAAAGGAAAAGGAAAAGAAAAATTAATTAATGAGGGATAATTTGAAAAATATAAATTTATTGTAAGGTTATTTTTGTCTTGAATAAATTAACTTTCTGCTTCTGCTTCTACTTTTTGGAAGAAGCTAAAATTTGTAGCTTCTCATCAGAAGCAGAAAAACTGCTTCTACTGCTGCTAAGAAGTACTTTTTCATTTTGACCAAACACGTTAAATTTTTCAAAAAGTACTTTTTTGGCCAAAAAAAGTACTTTTGGTGGCCTCCTAGAAGCTTGGCCAAACAGGCTCTAAGATTAACATTTCTTGACGCCTCTATTAGTTAATTTGAGGAATATTACACATTTTATTAATTAGATTCTACCTCCATTGTTTCCTAATGACGAAATTAATTATTAGATAATTCTGGAATTAATTATGATACAAAAGGTAGATTGAGTATGAAAATTGAGAGTTCGAACATGGCAAGTAAAAACAGCAAATGAGCTGGTTGGACTGAAATTGGACGCATCAAAATGGCATGAATTGTTAACCCATGCGAACGTTACTAGGAGTGAGATGGATTAAATCAAAATATGCTAATAATAGATCATTATCTAACCCCCCAACTCTAACAAACTTTTTATTTGTTTGTTTGTTTTCTTATAATTTGTTTAATCACCAAACAAAACTAATAAAATATTTTCTCTTTATTACAGCTATTTATAGTAAAATTTTCATGTGGCACTCAGTTTTGCACCACCATTGAATTTGTACGCACTTTTTAAAAAAATTTTAACTGATCCCCAAATTTTGGATAACTTCAGATTCATACACTTTTCTCTTCTTGTTTACTGTTGTTTTCTTCTTCTTTGTGCTTAGAGTTTCTTCTTCTTTTTCTTAGTTGCAAAAGGTTTGTTAAAGTTATTATTATTTTGACAATTTGATGATTGAGATTTGTTCTTTATGATATTTGAAAGTCATGTTTCAAATTTGAGCTCATTTGGAGTAGATTTGAGCATTGAATCATGCATTGGATTGTTGAAATTCGAAAAACAAGTTTATGTTCAGAACTTAAAATTCGAAATCTAAAGTTGCATTCAATAGATTGAACTACTTAAGATTCAAATTTCTAAAGTCGCATTTGAAAGATAGAAGAACTTCAGATTTGATTTCTGAAGTTGCTTTGAAGAGATTGAATTACTTCAGATCCGAGGGGTATACTTTACAAAATTTTGTGCAATGCGAGTATAACATTGTGGTAATCCCAAAAGTAGGTATATATGATATTGCCCCTTATCTATAACATATCAAACCAAAAATAAGTTGAATAAGAATATTTTAAGGGTGTTTGGATTGACTTTTAAAAAGTAGCTTATAAGCTAAACGTCAAAAGCCATAAGTTGGTAATATCCAACTTTTGGCTTTTGGCTCATTTTTGTATTTTTTATGCCTAAAAATAAGTGATTTTAAGCATTTTTTATCATTGCTAAACACAACAAAAACTAAAAAAGTGCTTAAAAGCCAGTAAGCACTTAAAATAAGCCAATCCAAACACCCTCTTTGACAAGTTCTCTTTGACAAACATATTAAGGCCAAATCAGCCCAACTTTTAGATGAATTAACTGGGGTTTTTGCATCTATACCCGGTTTTGGGATCACAATTGAAACTATACCCACTTTACAAAATATGATTGCAAGCGTACCCACTTTACGATCAACTTTAGACTTATCGGGTCTGAAGTTAAAAAAATTAGTCTGAAGTGAAAAAATTGCACTTAAGGCCAAATAGGTCTGAAGTGCAACCAATGATTTCATGCACTTAAGGCCAATAAGTCTGAAGTAAAAAATTGCATTTCATATGCACTTATGCCAAAAAGTCTGAAGTGCAACAAACGTTTTCCTTCACTTAAGGCCAATAAGTCTGAAGTGAAAAATTGCACTTCAGATGTACTTAAGGCCAAAAGGTCTGAAGTGCAACAAAACTTAAGGCCAATAAGTTTGAAGTGAAAAATTGCACTTCAGATGCACTTAAGGCCAAAAGGTTTGAAGTGCAACAAACGTTTTGCTACACTTAAGGCCAATAAGTCTGAAGTGAAAAATTGTACTTCACATGCACTTAAGGCCAAAAGATCTGAAGTGCAACAAACGTTTTGCTACACTTAAGGCCAATAAGTCTGAAGTGAAAAATTGCAATTCAGATGCACTTAAGGTAAAAAGGTCTGAAGTGCAACTAACGTTTTCATGCACTTAAGGCCAAATAGACCTGAAATGCAAATTGCCTAGAAACAGAAATTTATTCTTCGAATTATAACAACCAAATATACGATTTAATACCTAAATCCACTCCAAATGAACTCAAATTTGAAATATAGCCTCCAAATATCAACATGAACAAACTACAATCACCAATTTGTCAAAACAACAATAAATCTAATGAGCCCATTTTGCAATTAAGAAAAAGAAGAAGAAGAAACCCTAAGCAATAGTAAAAATAAAGCGTCATAACAGCTCACCACCGTAAAACATCATAAACTACCTTAAAATATGTTCACAAATACCATATAAAATCACTGTCACCCGAAGAAGGAGGAGGAGGAAGGGGGGGTGGGGGGGGGGGGAGGAGAAAGAGGCCTGAAGTTGTTTAAAAAGTCGGTAGTTAAAACTTTTTTTAAAAGTTGGTATAGGTTAAATGGGGGCAATAGGGTGCCCGTGCAATTTTTTGGAATTAACTTGGGATCCTTACACAAATAGCCAGCCATATTCATTATTTACTTTTTCTAGCCATATACATAGTTTGTACATTAATTATCCATAATTATACACATATAATACATAACTTATGTATATATTATACCTCCACCAGCTATTTTTAGTTCAAACGGTTGGGTGGACGACTATTTAGGTTAATTCTTCAATAACTTAGGTTATGTCCAAATTGACCCACCCGCCCAATCATTTTGAATGCGCTAATTTTGTGACCCCAACTACAAGCAACACTAAGCTCAACAGCCAAACTTCTGAACACAAAATATACACATGAAAATTATCACCACGAAAGACCACCTTATTTTTCCATGAATAATGAACATTTGACAATCAATATCTACTTTCCAATCAATATCAATTGAAGATTTCTACTTTTTCAGCTTAGAAGCTTAATTTATTTACAATGTCAGCCTTTTGGCATGATCTTCGGATGGAGGATACCCATTTATGGCTTCACAGTCAATATGATGTCTTAAATTGAGCTTTCACATCTAAAATCAACACTGACACACTCAAGATCCGGACTGAAAGCTGAATTACTGAGCAATCTATAACGGCTGAACAATCTTGTCACTACTCAACACTAGAGCATTCCGAACTCTGAAGTGATACTATGACCAAATACATATGATTCCACTCTTATCCGAGGTAGCCAGAGGTTTACCAAGACCACTCCATGAACAACATAGAACAGGGGCCGTGTGTTCTTTCAAAGTGCTTACCATTTTAGCGTTTGCTACTGACCAAATATGAACAGATCCATCAACAGAACCAGCAGCAACATAACTGTCATCTGGACAGATACAGGAACGACTCCAATTAGATGCAACTCGGTTTTCATTCGCTCTGAAAGTGCCACAAATTTCAAGGGTACGAATATCAAATAGATTGTGCAAGTTGTCTCTCCCACTGGTTAATATTACATTTCCATTTCGAGAGAGTGAAACTGATGTAACAGCCTGTGAATGTGCAGCAACTTCACTCAGAAGCTTCCCTGTCTGAATATCCCATAATCTAAGACTCCCATCGACGTGACCGGAACAAATGGTCAGGCCATCCATGCTAAACGAAAGGCTATTACAGTTACTGTGGAAGATAATAGTGTTAGTACAGTAGCCCTTCTGCAGATCCCAAATTTTTATGGTACGATCATACGCAGCACTCACCACGTATCGACTTGAAAATTTGCTCACGTCTACAGCACAAACTTTGTCTACATGCCCAGTAAGAGTATGTCGTATCCTGCCTGAATTTGCATCCCACACATACAAGTTATTTGAACTACTTGCTGCAATGATGTATTTGTTATCATGTGTAATGGAAAGATCGAGGACAGAACCCAGACAACCGTAAAGACTGTTGCTTAATGATCCACTTGTAGTATCCCACATTTTAATTGCCCGGTCCTGCCCACCGCTTATCAATTTACTGGAGTTATACTCAAAAAGAATCGAGGCACATCCACCATCATGGGCGGGGATTCTTTGCTTGCATATACTAGGAAGGGAAGATTCTGCATAGAAGTCTGCACCATCTTCACTTTGGCGGACCACACCATCCACTTGTTGACGAGCAAGTTTCTCTATACTGGTGGCCTTGACCTTATCCAGCATATCTTCATAGAGAGCATTAGCCTAGAACCACAAAAGTAGCAAATAAGTAAATGCAAGAGAACCTATCCATGGTAAAACATATAAGAATACTGACTGAAAACGCAGTTCCCCTAACCCTACTATTCTATTAGGAGAAATGAAAATGATCATTGGTAGTTCCAACGAATTAGCCCAACTTGTCAAAGATTTGAATTTTGTTCAGATTACAGGGAAGATTCACAGTAGAATAACTTGTTAACAGATGGAGCTTGCCTCCTATTTTTGGCAGCAGACTAACATGATTAAAATTTTTAGCATGCAGGACTACTGCCAAACAGTTGCTAAGCCCTATTCGCAATAAAAGTGCAAAGATACCATCTACCATTCCTTGAATAAATACATGTTGACCAACCAATAATAATCCTCGCTAGCAGTTCATTTTCAGATTTCAGAAACTCTACACTTCATTGACATGAAAAAGTCATTATGAACTGTAAATATTGGAGATACCCCAGAAATGAATTCCTCACCAGCCACTCCAGCATGAGCGAAAGTAAAATATTGAGCATCTGGAGTATCAGTATGGGTGCTTTCTTTCAGCATATTCAGAAAACCACAAGAAATTACAATTTGAACGATCATAAAATATGATAATTCTTTATCCTGGGTTAGCTTTTGTCCACATCCCAAAAGCAGTAGATTATACTAAAAGTAAGCTTAAATTTAGTAGTAGTTCTTCATCATTGAAGTCTCAAAAAATAGAATGCGCCGAATGGATGGAACCCAAGGTGTGGCTTGCGGTCAATGAAGTGGGTGAAAATGAAAGGAGACCAAGGTTCAGCTCCCAGCAGAGATAAAAAATATTAGATGATTTTTTCCCATCTTCCTAAGCCTTGATGAGCAGAATTACCCGATACTTGTGTTGGTGGGAGAGAGCAAGTACCCGGTGGAATACTCTAGGTGCGCACAAGTTAGCCTTGACACCACCATTATTAAAAAAAACGAACGTACCACATGGATGGGCAACAAGAACAATAGTTGTAGGAAGAACAAGGTTGAGGGTTATATTAAGTGTAGGGAAATCTTCATGACAACAAGCCTAAATTAATGAAGATTTTTTTAATTGCGGTTACCACTAGTTAAAAAAAACATAGTTTACTGCAACAAAAGTACGCATTTCAGCTCTCTGACAGTATCGAAGACTGATGAACACTCAATTTTTTATGAACAATTGAGCTTAAATATTAAAGAGCTACAAATAGCAGAGCACGCAACGGATAAACAGCAGGAATTACTCAACACCTCGTTAAGGCGCTCAGCGTCCTGCATCTTCTGCAGCATCCAACGATCAACTAACGTTTTATTTTCTGCCTCAGCATTGTTTGCTCTCAGAGTCATTGCTTCAAGTTGTGCTTTAAGGTCCTGGTGCTCACCCATAATCAATTCCAAAGCTTTAGTCTTTTCCGCAAGAAGTTCAGTTAAACGAGAACATTCATCCCTGCAGCACACCCATCAAAGAAAGTAATAGAGCAGTTACACTCCATCCGCGCATCCAAAGTAAACTTGCTGAGCTCATCTTAGGACATAAATAGTAAACTTTTATTTGGTAAATTGGGAAACTAAGATACTCGTTATGATCTTAAATATGAAGGCACTTTCAGAAGCTTGAAACAGAATCAAAACTTGGTAACATGTCATATTGCTAAAGAATTCTAACCAATCCCTATTGTGTTCTTTATTTCTGTCCCTTCTTTTTTTCATTTTGCTTTTCGCATTTTTTTTCCGCAAAAAGGTAAGAGTATAATTTAGAATGGCAAATGATTAAGAGGATGAGAATAACACCTTGATTCGTTTAGCTCGTTCTGAAGGTCAGTAATGATAGCTTCCTTCTCTTGAACTAAAGATTTTGATGCTCTTGATTCAGCTACTTCCACCACAAGCTGATCCGACAGACGTGCTTGAGCTTTGTAACATTGCTGAAGTTCCACTTCAAGATTTTCAGCTTTCTCTTTCCACTCTGAACCCTAAAATCATAGGAACTACATAAGCACAAGAACCCTTTTTCAGCAATATATACCTAGAAGAGAAGTGACCTAGTGCAAGAAATTCCACATTCGATGGTTGTAGTTAAAAATTCGTTGTAGAAAGCTGCAGTTGGTCAGTTTAACTTGCATCTCATTCGTTAAGCATGACATTAAGGGCGATAAGTAAATTCGACATCATGCATGGCAAGTGACTCATCACCTGGCAAAAACTTAAAAATATGAACTGTTAAAACTTAATAGTAAAGAGAAATATTAAACATATTACATACATTCTTAACGATTATGTTTTTCTTGAAAGTCAATGGAAGTCAAGAGAATCGACAGGAATACTATGTAAAACATATTCAGTTATCATGTCATAACAAATAGGAATACAAAGAATAACTTTCCTTATTTGATCAGCTCAATGCTCCTATGCACAGAGTCCTCTTATATGTTGTTAATACTCTATTCAACAAGAATTTTTCTCTTTTCTTTTCTAGTTTCACATTGTACCAAGTTCTGTCTTCTGGAGCTGAGTCTCGTTAAGATGAAAGCAACGGCGAAACCGCGATCATGAAGTCCTCCATTCATGGTGTTGAGGTTGTCAAGTAAGTAGGCTAGTTCACATTTCAAGTTAATGGCTAACTTTTGCCAAATCAGCATCATATTATTATCTTATCATTTATTTAGCACTATGATTTGAACAAAGATCTGGTAATGCTGACAGTATGACAGTCTTTGTCGGTAGTCTTGATAAGCTGGCAGCATGCGTGATTTCAAATTCAGTCATTTCTCATGGATGCCTCTCAGGATAGGATTAAATTTCATTTTGTCGCCCCCCCCCCCCCCCCCAATCCGACTTGAGCTTGAGGGAACATAGTCACAATTCACATACAGATTATTTCATTATTATCATAATATTTAAGAATCCCAAGAATTAGGAAAGTTTTCTTATTTTATTAGCTCAAACTCATATACAAAGAGCTCTTTCGTATGTTGTTAATCACATCAATTCAAACAAAAAAAAATTTACCTTCTGTTCTGTTTATGCATAAACATTAATGGTCTAAGCTTTCAATTTTCTTATTTGTTTAACTTCTATCTTGCTTGTTTTATTGTCTAAAGGAGCTGGAGGAGGTGGTAGCCCATAACTGATTGGGAACAAGGTCTTGATCCCCCAAAACAAAACAAAAAAATGATGGGGAACAAGGTCCATCCGTTTGTGACTTGGAATACTTGATTGTTTAAAGCTCAAACTTAGGAAATAGTGTATAGATGAATAATGTTTGTTTCAAACACTAAGATTGATACAAGATCACATAAAAGAATAGACAAAAGATACATCTAAGTTGAAAATTTTGGAAGTCCGCCATGATCCAAACAGACATAAAACCAGGGAAATCAACTAATGTACAGGCCTAATTATTAGCCATAAACAAAAAATTTAATGAAATTCTACCGACATAGAATGTTCCTGTCAAACAAACAAAACATAAATGAAAATGCCAAATTGAAATACGTCCAAGATACTGTATGCCGGACAACTCATTTACTGATTTTAAGTGTGAAAAGTATATAATCATCAACATCCATACAATCTCTTTGTTCAATAAAAACAAAAGGCTTTGTTGTAAATCATTAGTTTTGACAAAATTGTGAAACTTGCGTGCAGTAGATATGATCATTACTCAATGAAGTCATCACCCATCAAGCGTAATCAAAACATAAATCAACCAAATTACGAAACTCAGATTTAAAAAAAAAAAAAAAGGCAACTGAAGAATAGAGGGGGCGGGGACCTGCAAAACGAGAGGCCGAGTGAGGGCAAGGAAAGCAGGGGCATGAGCCCCTTCCTCCACTAAATGCCGCTTTCTTAGAGCCTTTAAAGCATCCCTAATTGCTCCAACAGCAACTTCTTCGTATGACCTAACACAAACAACAACAAAAAATCATCAGAATTCAACTAAAGTCACGCAAATCAGTTCTGAGTATTCTAAAACTTCAAAATAAATATTTTTACAGCTTACATATTTGATCAGTTGCCGAATCAGACACTCTATCTGCAAATTCAGATTCAATTTTTCCTGTTTTTGGCTTCGGCTTAAATATAAGAAGACGATGTTTTGCTGGGGAAGAAAGAGAAGATCGTTAGGGTCACCATAGGCAGCAGCTGACGTTGATCTTTTTGCTCACAAATCATGCCACGTCATCACGTCACTATCATCCCGAGTCGGGTCGGATGCTCCGTTTTATCCCTCTATATCAAATTTGGGGAAAATTGGAAAGATTAAATTCGTACCAATCCTCAAAGTTGTCCCCCGATATTATACGTTTTATGATTAATTTTACGTTTCGATCCAATCCCACGTGATACATGATAAACTCAAAAAGGAAAAAGTGGAAAAGAATTATCCTT
Organism: Nicotiana attenuata; assembly: GCF_001879085.1. NCBI lineage: Eukaryota > Viridiplantae > Streptophyta > Magnoliopsida > Solanales > Solanaceae > Nicotiana > Nicotiana attenuata. The sequence goes on from NC_031993.1 coordinate 8,142,893, forward strand.
TTCTTTGGCTGGAAAATTTAAAAAATTCTCCCACTTAATTTGTTTGTTCCCTTTGACTTTTGTTCAGGGGCGGATTTATATGGACCCAAGCGGTGTCATGGGACACCGCTTCGTCCAAATTTTTTACTATTTATATATATAAAAATAATAAGTAAAACAGAAATACAAGATAAAATCATTAAAAGTGACACCACTTACAACTAATGCTGTATTCTGGGCCGGGGCCGGGCCTAACGGGCCTGGGCTTTGGCGGCCTGGGCTCTGGCGGTCCCGGGCCAAACGGTCCCAAAGGATGGAACCGGCCCGTTGTGGGCCTAAGCCCACAAGTCCCGGGCTAAATGGGCCAGGCCTAAGTGGTCCGGACTATTTTTTTTTGAAATTTTTTTATCTAAGACATGTTATATATATATATATATATATATATATATATATATATATATATCGCAGACCCATGTATATATCATCTGCTAATACACGACCAATTAATGTTTGGATAAAAATCCTTTTCGGCATCATCCCATTCCGAGGACTCACAGAAATACCCCGGGCGGTGCCACAATCCGTTCGACGTACAACAATGTGTTGAACTACTTCAACAAGTCTGCGAGTGAGATATCCAGCGTCTGATGTTCGTACAGCAGTATCCACAACTCCTTTACGGGCTCCGTAGCAAGAAATGATGTATTCTGTTAAAGAGAGTCCTTCGCGTAAATTGCTTTGAATAGGTAAATATATTATAGAATTGTAACTTAAATCTTCTAAAGAGTCAAATTTAAACAAAAAAAAAAAAGAATTGCAAAGAGATATTCAAGGGAATGCATTATAATTATTATTATTACGACATTAACAAAAATGGCAATATCTTTTTTAGTCTTCCTCCCCCCAATGGAATGAGCACAACAAGGTGCTAATACCACCATTAACAGGACTAGTAGGTGTATCATCTAAATTCGGTTGCGTTTCATCTAAATCATCATTTTCCTCATCATTTTCAAAGATAGTTTGATTAGAATAAAGAGCATTCATAACTTCTTCATTTAATTGTTGACCTGGTGCAACATCATGGCAAAATTGACTATCGGAAAATTGAAAACAAGGGTATCACTATCAAGAATAACAGGTGGAGGAGGACGGGTAACAGGTCTGGGTCGGGGAGCCGGGGGAAGAGTAGTATCTTGGCGACTAGATTCACCAATTTTAGATTTTTCCTTACCACCAAACATTTTTTTCAAAGAAAATGCCATATTAATTATAATTATACAAACTAAAACAAACAAAATTATAATATTAAAACTTAAGAGTTGAAACGAGTTTACCGAATTGACGAACAACTTCTTGAAAATTGAATATCGTTGAAGACTTGAATACTTCAATTCACCAACTTCACAATTTTTCACGAAATTGCAATAATAAAGTAAGCAATTATAGAAGAAAATTAGAGAGAGATTGAGAGAGACTGAGAGAGATTGATGAATTTGTGAGTAAAAATAAAAGAATGAGGGGGTATTTATAGTTGAGAATAGGGAAAAAGTGTAATTATACAAAATTTGGGGTTAAAACAAAGTTTGAGGGCCAAATGGCTATTTTTGAAAGTGCCAAACGGCTAAAATTGCAGGCCAACGGCTACATTTTAAATTTCTGACCGTTGGCCCTTTTTTTAAAAAAAAAAAAATTTAAAAGATAGCCGTTAGGCCCGTTTGGCCCGGTTGAACCGGCCCGGGCTCGCGGGCTTTTTGGTAAGGACCGGCCCACTGTGGGCTTTTTGGACCGCTACAGACCGGCCCGTTTGCCCCGGGCTGGGCCTGGCCCACAATACACCCTTACTTACAACAAAACAGCTTAGTAGTCTAGTGGTTGACAGCTTCAAGTTTGTTGTGAAAGGTCTTGGTTTTCAACTCCCTTGGCTCCACAAAATATTTTTTGACTGTTACGGGCCTCTTACTAGAAATAGTGACACCGCTTGTGAAAAATCCTACGTATGCCACTGCTTTTGTTTTACATGATTATTTAGAAATGGAGTAGTTGATTATGAGTGTTACTTTGTCCATTAATAAACGAGATCATAATTGACTTTTTTTAAGAGAAATTAAATAATACTACCATTTTTATCTATAATAAGTAAAACTTTTTGTACTATTAAAATTTAATAAAACTATCTACAGAAAAAAGATGACAACATTTGAAAAATCTAGAAAATGAGGCTCAAACATGTTGAAAGAAATAAACTACTACACTGTTGTGGCTAGTATCAGAGCAGATCTTATATGAGATTAGTAATGGAGTAATGGTCAACTACATAGAAAGGGGGGACATAAGGGGAAATAGCCACTTTGTGACCAATAGACCAATGGAAAAAATTTATACTAATGTTTATATCAAGATGTATCATTTACATATATTTTTATTACTTAATCATAATTAATTATTATGCTTCGCACCTCATTTCTATTACCAATTAATTATGTTAAACTTATATGATTTGGGGATAAACACTGAATGTGAATAAATTATTTCATCAAATAAGAGTATGACATGTTGAGCTTAAAATGGAGAAACGTAGTCATTGAGAATTCATATAGCCGACCCCAACTTACTTGAGATTGAAGCGCGATTGTTGCTATAAATAAATTTACGTCTTCCGACAATGGTTACCAAAAAGAAATTCATTGTGGTGAAATGTTTTTCTTTCTTCACATTGTGTCCATACTTTTTACTTTCACCACAAGATATGATTCATGGTAGAGTATAACACTTGCATTGAGAATACAAGAAAATAAGTTGCCATTGCTATTAAAAGAAAACAAAATGCTGCAGTAAATAGATAGTTGTCCTACTGTCTATACTGATAGAGCAATAAACCCATCCTGAGGTTTAATTTGATCAGAGAGAGATTTCTATTGTAATCCCAAATTCCCAATGCCTTTATAGCACAAAGAAACTGCACATTTTAACAGATTGTGGTACAACAGCTCAGCAGAAGAACATTGTGTCCCTGATATTTTTGTGCAACTTTGGCAGTTGAGGCCCCTCAGTCTTCATAATTTCTAACATCTGAGCCGCAGCCAAACGAGCATAACGAATCGGAGCCACTGTAAAGATCAAAGGATGACAACTTAGTTGGCAAACTATTTCCTATTATTGGTTCTGCTTAAGTCATTCAGAATCAAGAGAGAAAAAAAAGTTGTAGCAATCCATTTTACTTAGGCTTGATAACTAGTTCTTACCTTCATATATAGCACTGGTGCATCTCTGAGACCTAAATTGTTAGGCAAACTAGAAAAGATCAGAGTAGTTCAAACAATGGGTAAAACTCAGGCATAAGCACGACGAACTTACACGTAGCATAAACAATGGACTAGTTCTTGTGCATCATCCGACGAGAAGCCAATCTCATCCAGCAAAACAAAGTAGTGACTAGGCCTGCTAGTCCCCTGAAATTTGGATTATGTTCTTTTACATTATATAGTGAATACAGGTATATTAAACCTTACTGAACAATCTATGTAAGTGACAAAGCGTTGCTTCAGAGTTTTCATCAAAAAACGTTAATTTGCTAGTAAAATACTCACAACTCTTGCTGCATGTGCACACATGTAGAAGTTGTTGTTATACAGCGGGTGACAAATTTTAGTATCAACGACTGTGCCTGCCATTAGACAAGTATTCAAATGTATTTATATTATGCTGGTGTTTTCACTAATACTTAAATTTGTAGGGGTTTGAAAGCTCACCAGGAGGAATATTTTCACTGGAATCAGGTTGGAACAACTTTGTGTGGTGTCTTCTTTGTGCAATAATTAGAGTGAACTTAGGAGACCAAGTCTCATCCAGGAACTTACAGGCCTATAGTGGTCCATAAAGTGAAATAAGAATCGCGAGCAACATGGCAGAATTTAAATATGCCTTGATCATAACGGATAACAGTACAAACCTTAATAATTTCCTCCACTTCGTTAATAATTTGCTTGAATTGACTTTCACATAAACCTTGCCTGAAAAATTTGCATTAGCAAAACCTTTTACAAGTCTTTTGACGTTCATATATGTGAGTAAAATCCTAATTAGCCCCCATCTCCTTGAGGTTTGCAAGGACTATACATAGGCAAACAAGAATGCAATCTCAAGATAATACTCAATCTGATAATGAGCGAGAGAATAATAGTATTATTATGATGGACGTAGAGGACATCAATTCAAGATTTTGGACCTGAATATAATAATTTGAGCAGGCTTCCTCTTCCCTGAACTTGCATAAAAATCCATCAGCAGCTCCCTAGTACAAACAAAAATATTTAGCCTAAGATGCTTCAGACGACCTATACCAAACTCCTGATATGAGTCCCAACTTCATCATCGTTCGTGTCCTATATGCTTTTCAGTCCAAGCAAACCAAAAATGAGATGAAGGGTTGTTGAAGGCATAGGAAAGAATCATACCTGATTATGCCCGTGTCCTCCCCTTCTGAAACTGGTTTAAAGAGTGAATGTATAGTTTCAGTCTTAGGAGGTTGGACACGAATAGATGCTGCATAAAAAGAAATCATTGGCCACTGTCTAGAACCGACCACCTAATGCACAAAAATAGGGAGATTACTATCAAATTACAGCAAGCTTTACTGTGCAAAAATATTCAGCCACAGAAGTTATAAAATGAAGGATGGCTACTTGCGAATGTTACAAGAATAGGACTTACTGCAGCAACGGAGGGTAAATCTGACCGTGCAGAAGCAGCATGTCTAACATCCATGCCTAAGATCAATGTAGGAACTTTAGAAACCAGGGGTATGGTCTGTGAAACTTCAGCTGATAGCATAAAATTTATACCACCAAGCTGCAAGAAAACCACAAATTAGAATTTAAAAACAAAAAAACATATGCAAATCAGGGAAAGGTATCCAAGCATGTATTATGTGTCCCCTACTCTTGCATTCATTTTTAAGATAACATTAGCAAGATAAGCTTCGTCAACTCTGTTCATTGCAATGCATTGGTGACGTATTCCAAAGTCCACAAGGCACTTTTTCTTCCACGGACCTAAGACAGTCAAAACAGTAAATTGAGTCATTCAAGTAACCAATAAAGTAAAAATTGTAGATCTGAATGTATACATTTCTACAACCATATAAAGCAGAAAACTTCGTAGGAAGAAAGCAGAGAATGAATCGAGGAGGATCCTTGCAAAATTTTGAAATTATTTGTTCAAACATCAGGTCCACTCGAACAGAGCCCGGTTTCTTTTTATGCTTAGGATTCTCTTCAAAAACAAATGCTGGGGGCCGAATGTGCTGCAACAAAGACAAAATTATATGCTATTCAGTGAATAACTAGAAAGCTTTGCATGTGTCAAGTATCTTGTAGAAGTCATTCATATCACCATTCCCTTCATTGCACCCAATTTTGCCAGCTCGGTGTATGAAGAACGAATGTCAAACCCAGTAGAGAAGTTAACCACAACCCAGAATTCAATGCCTTTTGGCTCTGCAAACTTCTGCATGAGAGGTTAATGATGTCCTCCTCAATCAGAACAAATAGATATTAGATAAAATAATGTGAATCACCTTGTCATTAAAATTCCAACGAGACCTTTTAGGAACAAGACCTACCTTGTTTCCCACCCTCAACTGAAATTGAAGCAACTTGGAAGTATGAGCCATCCGATATCAAGTTATAATGATAATAATAATTTTAAAAAAAAAAAGGAATTTAGATATCAAACTAAGATCCTACCAGTGGTGGAGATAAAATACGTCCTCCTACTTGAGTAAATGATTTATTAATTGAGATCCCACAAGCTCGTAGCATGGGGTCTGTGTCATAATTGTTGGTTTTAAGTTCCTAGTAAAGCAGAAATAATTTTCAGCATTATGCCTCAAGTCTGAAAATATAGATTGTCAAACGAGTAAAGGGGTGTGAAGCTACCTCATTAAGATCGTTGATGATTTCCATCCGTTTTTGGCTCAACTTCTTCAGTAGCAAGGATCGTTGGTATATGGATAATTCCTCTTTGTATCGTTGTAAGGAGACCAAAGAGCAGAGCTAATGGAATATCCAAGAAATTACATTAAGAACTGGGATAACAAGAAAAAACAGAAGCAAATAAAAACTACTACCTCAATAGGAATGAACTGGGGACGATGCTGACTCCCCACGTTGATGCATGGCAAGTTTGATGAATAACTGAGCTCTATTCCGCGTCTCCTAATAAAATAATCATAAACTGTCAACTCAACAGTCTGGACATTGTCATTTTGATCATGGGATCCCTTCAGTCTCAGAAGAAACCTGTTTAATAAACAGCATAATGGAAAGAGAAACAAATTATTGGAATGAAAAACGAGAATGAATTAAGGAAAAAATTTAGAAGCTGAAGGCTTTACTTCAACTCTTTGCAAGGCCTGTCACTAAGTCCAGCGACTTTGTGTTCTCTATTGGAGTGTGATAGCTTAATTCGGAGATTCTTTAAGATTCCCGTTGCCTGCAGTGGTAGAAAGTTGGATTAAACACATAATTTCAGCAAAATCCAGGAGAGATGTTGAAAGTTGATGTAACCTTAGTCCAGTCGATTTTGAAGGGATTATCCACATTTTGGTTGGCCATTAGAAAGTTAACTAGTGGACCTGGTTGTATAATTGTTGTAGTAGATACATCTGTCCAAGTTAAGTTAGAAGCATCACTAAAACTGCTAGAAATGGTTAGAAGGAATACAAGGGAAAATACATTAACTTACCAAGATTAAAAAATAATCCACCTTGGACAAATTGGAAACTCAAATGGAAACCTCGGCATCCAAGGATACCACCAGTCAAGTCCATGAAGTTCCTTATCTCGTTGGGGAAATATGATTGGCGGAGCAGAAGGCAATTCCTGTCGAGGACAAAAAAGGGGGAACACAGAAAGTGAAGATTGATTTAATGGCTAGAAATAGCTTGCTTTTGGTGAATTAGTATGCACCTCTTTGCATTAAAATGTTGCAAAATGGTGTCTAATGCTCTCAGAACTTCATTATTTCCTGATTTTACTCCATTTGGTGCATCAAGCATCGACTGAAATGGGATGATGGAAACAAATGTTATCTGTACTTTGAAAGTCTTGAATCCGGATATGGTCTTCTGCCTCTGTTGATCACCCTCGCTGAAGTCTCCATTGCCACTAAGGTTGCCATCTGTCTTATTGCTAAAGACAAAGCCAGCCATCCGAAAAGACCAAAAGAAAAAATGATTTACAGAAAAAAATGATGCTAGATGAATTATTACCCATTTGATGATCGAACGAAATGCTTAAAGCCTTTATATTACCTTTTCGACGTTGCAACATCAAGCACAACTGTGAACTCTAGCTTCTTCTTTGGTAGAGGACAAGCGGTGAAAAGGCTCTGTTGCCCGTCAGTAGCAAATGCTTGCTCTCCTAACTCTAAGCTGTATATCTCCCAGAGTTTTTGAATCACTTTTCTAATCAAATTCCTTCGGGTGACTGGGTCCCCATTTTTTTAGTGGACATTAACCTTTCACAAGTTAAAAGAGCCATATTTTAGCTCTGCAAATTTCCATGTACTAATCAAACCAAGATAAAATGAACTTACACTGTATGAATGTAGGTGGCTTGTGCCACCTTGAAAGCGTACTCTAAAATGATTTGTCAGCAGAAGTATCTTCTTTCCCTTGACCCCTGGACGAGGTCCGTTCATCTGGTTAAAATTTGGCCTTAATCTCTCGCTAAGTGATCCGCAACCTTTCCCTGGTTCAACTTGCATGGGAACCACATTTTGGGGGATTTCTTGGGGAGGTGGTGGCAAATTTGACAACATCCCTTTAGACGCCATTGACTGCTGCTTCCTAAATTGTGTAGAATAAATTGACAAAGTAGCAACACAGATAACGCGCTTAAGTGAATAGAGCTATATCATCTTATGAAAGCATAAAACAAATGAACAAACTAAATGACGAACTAGATTGTGTAGAAGCATAATCCTTACAAGTTATAGTCTATCTGGACAGCCATATTTCTTATTTCATCAGATAAATTAAATGGAAATACTCGAAAGAGGACAACATATTAGCTGTGAGGACAACAATCTGCTCTTGTATCATATTGAAGAAGAATATTACCTTGAGATGACCACAAGTTCTTTACGTAAAGACGAGAACGATTAGAAAATGGTGTTTCAAACACTTAATGGTTTGGGGAATGTGTTCTTCATTTATAGTCTAACATATACTTTAGTGAGAATATCAGAAACGTTAATCATGTTATAGTCATTGTGGTAAGAGAAGGTATTTACACATATGGTAAAATAGGAAGAGCAGCTAGTACAAAAGGGTAGAAGGTACAGGGATTCATCCTTATCTGTATAGTGCCATGACTATTGATGTTCTTGCCTCTTTTCTAGCCAAGACGTACTGTAGAAATTCTGGGCAGTTCCACATGTTTAATACATTTCCAAAAGGTTATGTATGATTTGAGACATTCTTGTGCTGAAGTCCTAATCCTTATTTCTGCAGGTTGAGTCGTGCAATATTCCAAAAAGCATTAAGGAAAACCTCTTTAACGTACTTGAAAATTTCCCAGTCACTAGGTACCACCTCTGTCCAGCAAGGTGCCGGGATGCATGGTGTCTGCAAGGCTGCAACTCCCCCCCCCCCTTCCCCCAACACCTTCATTCCCTAACTTCTCTCCCCCTTTTTTTTTTTTGACCAATAGACCTAATAAGCTTGCATGAAGGGAGCTTGCAGCAATGATAAAGTTATCTCCGTGTGACCTATGTTTGAGCCGTGAAAGCAGCCATTAATGCTTGCATTAGGGTAGGCTATCTACATCACACCCTTTAGAGTGCGGCACGTAATCTTTTGGGTGCGGCCCTCTTCGTGAACACGGGATGCCTTGTGCACCAGGCTATTTTTTTTTTTTTTTGACCTGATAAGCTTGCGTATACCTGGACTATTTTATTGACTACCTGCAACCTGATACCTTCCAGCAACACAGGTATCAGATCACTCGTCCGACTTAGCCCAAACTTTTTTTTTGGGGGGGGGGGGGGGGAGGGGAGGGAATCGGGGTGAGATTTTTAAAGGGATTTTTTCCTAACTATACCATATATGAAACCTTATTACCCTAAATGTGCATAGTTTGTTAATTACCCGCCCAGTCCACACTTAAACTACAATTTATATACCATTCGATTATTAGGCATTAAAAGGGCAGAATATTCCCTAAAAAACGCGCTAAAATTAAGGAGAGAATCTTGGTGTTAATTGATTCTACATTAAATTCAATTTTTAAAAAGGGAAAGGAGATTTCTCATCTGCGTATTTTTCTCCAGAACTACAATTCAAATTCTCGAGAAAAAAAATGAACGAACAATTCAAATTTTCGAGTTTCAACAACTCAAAGTTGAAAAAATCTGTTTTTCCATATATTTTCCATAAATTGTAGATAAATTGTAGAAAAAGAAGAAGACATATTTCCAGAAATTGTAGATAAATTGTAGAATTGTAGATAAATTGTAGAAAAATTGTAGATTGGGAAGACTAAAACTTCTACAAATCTTCATAAAAAACGCAATTATGTCGAAAATGTCAATTATGCTACAATTGAAATGGGAATTGGGATATTAAAATTCAATGTATCCAGTTTGTAGATATCTTGTAGATAAATTGTAGATTAATTTTTCTATAATTTTTCTACAATTTCTATAATTTATCTACAATTCAACTGCATTTATTTGTCCAAAGACTTTAGCATAGTTGAATGTATCTTCTTTAAAATGTCAAAACTACAAGTCACTATTCTGCATAGAACTATTTCATCACCTCTGTCTCTTCAGTCCTATTTGTCCAAAGACTTTAGCATAGTTGAATATATCTTCTTTGAAATGTCAAAACTACAAGTCACTATTCTGCATAGAACTATTTCATCACCTCTGTCTCTTCAGTCCTCTCTTCTTCATCTTTCAAAAAAAAAATAAGAAAGAAAAAACCCCATCATCACCATGACCAGTCACACACTGTTCGATCTCCTGCTGCCGCTTGCCGCCGTACCGACAATTGTCTCCGTCGTCAGCGCCGCCGGGCAGTAAGCACTTCTGATTTCCGAAAAATCACGAGAGAAGAGAGAAATTACGTGGTAAAGGTAAAACGTGGGGAGGGGGAAGTGGAAAAATACGGTCCTATAATTATGCCTAATATAAATGCACCCTTAATTATATCCCTTATTTGAACTATGGTATATAAATGGTAATTTGGTATACTGAAATGTAATTAACTCAAACCTTAAACATTGAGGGTAATAAGATTTCATATGTGGTATAGGAAGGTAAAGCTCGTCTGATAAAACAAGAACAAAATGCATGCCGCTTAATCAAACTCAGAACTGTAATGAGATGTCAAACTATATTTCTCACTTGTTCTTTTAACAACAGAAAGTAGAAGCACAAAGGAAAAAACAAGTTATGCTCCGTTGAACATTAACTAAAACACACCCAAACACCGGATAACCATAATTTAATTGTCAACTTGTTGCACTATTATACTCCCCCACAATAACTTGGACGTGATCATGAAATTTACAAATATCATTGACAAAATCAACCAGCTCTTATTCTATCTAGCCAGTCCACACTTTTTCGTGCTTTTTCCATTTGCTGGTCAATGCTTCTTCGAGGCTTCTCAAAAAATTCCACACTCCTCCTAGACCTCTCTACCTGATCAAAAGACATCCTTAGCTTAGAAATCTTATCTTCACTGAACTTGTAGTCATAGTTTTTCAATTTTTCGGGCTTATCTGTGCTTTTTCTTGGTTTCTCTCTCCGGTCAGTGCTTTTTCTTGGACCTTCAAAACAGTCAGTGCTCTTTCGTGATTGTTCAGGCCGGTCTATACTTTTTCTTGATAAGTTTCTTTGAGAAGGTGGTTTCTCAACAGTAGATACAAACTTCTTCAGATGTCTGATGTATTCGGGGTATAGTTCTAAGTCACAATGTGTTCCCCCTTTGAGCCATAGTGGTTCATATTTTTCCTGGCATAGCTCCCATAGTTGTTTCCCGTGGGAGCAGTCAACAACTTCATCAGAAGTGCCCTGCACGACATGAAGAGACTCATGTGAAGACTGTAAAGTTATTTACTATAGATCACATGCAAAGGAGGGAAAATAGGACAATGGAGTAGACAAATTGAATGACATGAGATTGATATCATCCAACTAATCTCAAATAGTTGGGGACTGACGCCTAGCTAATTAATTGATTGAACTGATCAACTTTAAACATGTTTCACTTCATAAGAAATGTGGCCTTGATAACTATTCTTCTTTTCCCTACTGGTGAGGGGGTTTTGGCGGGGTTGAAGAATAGAAACCATTTCACGTAGCTCCAGTAATGTACTGAACTGAGTGTCCATTGGATATTAAATCCTTTTGGATTCCTTCTTGATTGTGTAAAGGATGGTCGCTCAGGCAGAGCTGCTGTGAGAGCTAAACAAGATATTCCTAGTAAACTACGATAATGTTCCACTGCGCAGAACCATATTTCACCGTGTGTGTTTCTCATTATATATCCATATGTTGCCAGTTAATCAATTGAAGAAGCAATATAATCTCATCTATTGCACAGAAGACCACATTAAAGAGTAACTCACGCAAATATGCTGTGTATATGAGGGGATATTTACTTACATGAATGACCAGGACAGGACATTTCACCAATGGGATCTTGTCGATATTCTGCATAATTACAAGAAAAAACATGTTCAATGATGGATTTTTCATACATACTACTGTTTATAACAAATAAAAAACAAAATACAGTTAACCAGGCACAAGAAGGTGAATCTGAAAGAGTTGAATAGATCAATTGACAGCTATTTTACCTTATAGATGTCAAACCAATATGTGCGTTTGACTGGATACATGACCCTTAAGCCTGATAGAATGGGACTATGCAAAATAACTGCTCTTAATCGAGGCAAACGAACAGCGAGGTCAACGGTGGGACCACTTCCAACAGATTGCCCATAAAGAATTATGTCTTCCTGCTTTGCACCATAGCTCTCTTCAAGACACTTGTATGCAGCTTCAATATCTGCGTAAGTGTTGTGCTCACTTGGCTGCATAAAGCATTTAGAGATCAAATTCGGATCATGCTCCTGAGCACTTAATGAAATAATCAGCCTTATTATTCCAGGAAAGTTCTATTGCCAATTACCTTGCCAGATGACTGTCCATAGCCAGAGTAGTCATATCTGGATCATTTAAAACACAAAACAAAATGAGGTGATATATATCCAAGTTATCCTCCAATTAAATGATAGATCAATGGAGAGAAACTATTAGTCTTATTTACTTGTGCTAGATTCTATGAGGAACTCAGACGGAATACATGCCAGATTCTTGAACAGGGAAACTTACAGGAAAACTTACAAACAGAAAAGATGGTGTATAATGGTGAACTAGCCATATTGATCAAGCGTCTTCACTGCCTCTAGGTTCTACTTACTGAAACTGTTTTTATTGATAGAAGTTAGAGCTAAATTTAGCTAAGGCCAGACTAATAAAGGTTTCTAAATTTCTTTAAAAAAGGACACAAGACATAAAAATAATGTGAAAATGTAAGGAGAATTACACTCAATTTAAACATGCTTGTAAGGGGCGCTGGGCACATAAGGAAATTCCACCAAAAAGCTTGTGATGGTCACGAGAGGGGCTTTTTTGGGAAAGTCTTTCAGAAATGCAGTTCAGTATACCGCATTTTATCAAAAGAAATCTCCTAGAATGGAAATCGAACTATAAAGCTAAAATGAGAAGATTAAATACAAGCCTTGCCGGCATATGTTGGGGACCAAACTTTTTTGTCAACCTTTTAGTAGGGGATAGGTTACAATGGCTAGCAATACATCTACACTAACCCCTCAGTATTGCAGAATTGAAGTAGACAAACCAAGCCACACAAAATTCATAACTTACTACAGCAAGAACAATGCTGAAAGGAAACTCTTTTCTTCAAACTTAATCAGTCCTTGTTTCTCTCCAGTGATAAATCCTGATTCAAGTGCATCTTGAATCATAAACTCCTATTTGAAGTTATCAAAATAAAATTGTCCACAGCTGTCTCAGGAGATCCCCAAATTTTACAGCACTCATAACTAAGCAAAAGAGAACCACCACGGAATTTATTTATTTGTTTATTTTTGAACTTATTGTTTCTTCTTCAGAAATTAATCAGTACCAACTTTTCCCATCTAAGTTCCTAGTCAAAGTTATTGTTTCTTCTTCAAAAGTTAATCAGTACAATCTTTTCCCATCTAAGTTCCTAGTCAAACATTCCACCAGTTGTCAAAAGGAGAACTCTATTCGAGTATAGACTACTTGAAAGAAGATAATTCTAGACATTTTTCTCAGTTGGCAGAGAAGAAGATAGGAAAATTATCTGCCCAAGGTAGAACCTTAGGAAACTTATTTCCCTTTTAAGTTTTTAATCTTCTGAGTTTATGAAGATTCAGCGAAAATATCAAAATTCTTGCGCAAAAAGGATCTATGCCAACTGTACATCCAATTCATATAAAGTCATTCTTTTCCTCTAAAGCTTTATCTTCATCCCCTGCCAAAGAAAATTCCCCTGTATCTCCAAATACCAAAATTTCAAGGTTTTAGAAGGCACAACACCTAGAATGCCCCTTATCCAACTCCTGAACTGTTCAGAAAACTAAATGGAACACGAGATCAACCTTTGATCAAGCTGCAGATGAAGGCAGTGTATCTTCTTAGTTCTAAAAAGTATTGATTTCACCGTATCTAGCTGTTTATCCACACACATTGTACTTGTATATGACTTCATGAATGATCTTAAAACCATCGCATGAGACATTAGCATCAGATTCAACCGCCATTTTTTGTACGCTTTCTTTGCAGTTATGAAAGTTGGTATTTCTCGCATTTTTGCTTGTATATATATATAAATGAGGGAAATTGAAGTCCATTTTCAGCTCTAATTTTATTTCATCAGGTTTATGTAGTCATCAGTTCAGCTCCAGCACTTGGTTTTTCCCAGGTCGTTAAAGTCATCTTCGCAAACACCAGCGTGGTTACCATCCTGGACTAGAAATCTTTAGATCTAATAGTCTAATACTATCACAAACATAAAAATCCAGAAGTAACAAAAGAATCTCCAACAGACAATAGATTTTACATGTATAAGTGGGAAAGAGGGAAAGAAAATGCATTTGCGGAATAATGGTAAATAGTAGGAACTATCTAAAAACCTCAAAGAACCATTTAGGAATTAGGATTATACTTAATATATATCGTGATATTAAAGCATGAGATCACATAGGAAAAGATTCAATTAAAGATTAAGTCTTCCAAGTTTGACTACTCCTCAACAGCCAATAATCCACATCACTCAAGCTGATAAGACTAAGTCATCAAAATAAATGATAAGAAAGACAAAAAATGATGTATGGAAAACCCTGGTCCCTATCCTGAATTAAATCTCAATTCCTGAAAAAAGGTGCAATCTTGATATTTCCCAGAGGGACAATTACTGTAGCATTCTTTCTTCAGAGAACAAAGAGTCACGAAACTGTAAAACTTCAGATTTAACAACTATGAAAAAACATTAATTCAACAAAAAAGGAGTAATTTTGAAATAAAGGAAGAGAGGAAAAAGAGAATAATAAATACCCCATGAGATTGACTTTAAGGTGGATGCTAAGCTGGATGAAGAGCTCATACATCTGACCAACATCAGCGGCGTTACCGTGAGAGTAAAGCAAAGTGGAGGTGGCCATTGGGTAGCGAATGTAAAGGGCGACGATCTCCGTTCCCCGGCGAGTGGGCAGCTTCAAAACGTCGACATTTTCACGGTGGGGAAAAGTGTCTAACAGTAACAAACCAGTAACTTGGTCGGTAATAATCTTGTAGGAAGGTGGGCTCGGTGGAAAAAAAGCCAACTTCGCCGCCATAGACGACGTTACCCCACCCATTCTGTATCCTTTCTTTATAAAAACACACAATTCTTTGCAGTATGAATTTCAATTAGTTTATGTAAATGAGTAGAAGTTATTTATGAGTTTAGATGGATTCAGAGAAAAAGAAAAGAAGAAGAAGAGGACATTCCTTTCAGCAGCTTTGCTGTAGAAGATGGTAAAGTGTGTGTCTGTGTGTGTGTGTGTGTGAGAGAGAGAGAGAGGGGCCTTTTTTGCAGAGGGAAAAGAAGATAAAATTATGAGAAAAGTGAAAGAGGTGAGCCCCAGTTGTGATGTCTACTATTCATTACACTATGGCCACATGTGCATGCTTTACTTTATAGTAGTAGTACTACTCATTTTGAACTATAGTTATTCTAATTACTGTTCCTAATTATAATGCTTGAATTATCACTGAAAAAGAATGTGCCAACTGGGAAATGTTTCTTTCTTAATGTTTGTTTATTTACGTATTACTATATGTTGATACTCTTTTTCTTTGGCTTTTTTTGGGATAAACAGAAAATATAAGAATCCTCCTTGTTCTTTTTTGTCCTACTAACTGAGGCAGCTAAGGTCGTAGAATGAAATTAAATGTAACGTTACTATGTCATTAAACAACTTTTTTCCTTCTATTTTTGTCTATCCATTCATAGCTCACCTCACATCCAAACAATTAAAGGAAACAGATAAATATGCATATCCTCCTCTCTAGTTTTATGCCAGAAAAATATATTACTACTATGTATTTTTCTCCAAAAAACTATATGAAGCGGATAATAAGGAAACTGACTTTTCAAAGAGCCGCTAAAAGAAAAGATTAAAGCAAAAAGTAATAAGGAAACTGACTTCTCTTGTTGAATGAAGATACTCTTTTTTTAAAATTTATCTTAATAGTAGAAGACGATGTTACTTTTCAATAATATATTTATATTTATATTTATATTTATTAATAGAAAACATTGGTCTGAATTATATGTTTAGTTGATTACCTAAAATAACCAAGATGAATAAATAGTGGTTAATAAAACTTGGTGTAGTGCCCTTTAATACATACTGATACTACAATAGTAATAAAGGGCAAAGGTAAAACGGAGAGAATGGTTGACAGAAACTTTATGATAATTTCATTCATAGGATTCTTACAGTGGTTTAGTAATGATTGCTTAAACACATGTCTTCATTTTCAGCCTTGTCTTTTCCTTTTTATTGACTTGATTAATTACAGTGGCTATTAGTGAAAATATATATATATAGTGTATTAAAAGAAAAATTGATTGATGAAGACGGAAGACCGGACCTCGGGGGGTTGCTGTACACGTGTCCTCATATTGTCCAGTCGCTCCACTTTCGGCGGTTTATGCATTACTATTCCTGCAATCTGCACACCTGCTGCTGTTATTTATTTATTTTTGTCTTTTTCATTGTTGTTTTGGGTGGTTGTTTACCCTTAAAATTCATAAATATGTGATTTCACCTAATACCAATTGATAAATACAAAGAGTAATAATTAAATTAATAATAATATAAGGCAAATCAGTGTTTGAACAGGATTCAGCCCTCGAGCTTGAATACTCTCGAGCTAGTTGTGCAAGAACAACTAAAATGTAACAAGATAATGAACAAGAGAGTGTGAATTAAAGAGAGAATATTGTATTGCTTTTATCTGCCTCAATGTAAGGTCCTTACAAAATTATTAGAATCCTCTTTATATAGTAGAGGAATCATATCTATGATACAATTCTAATTATGGAAGTAAATTCCATGATTAGCCTAAACAATCGCCCTTGATTTGATCTGTTCCGGTATTTCCGTCGTGATCTTCGACCGGTTACGGATATCTCGCTTTTCCGTTATTGCGCTTTGCTCAAAGTCTGTCATATTTGGTCTCGATCGCTGCAGGCTTCGATCTCGACAGGCACCTCGATTCTCGAACTTGATACCTTGTCTTCGTGCCCTGGTCTGATCCATCACGAGGCTGACCCTCGATGCAATTCCCTGGTCTCGATCAAATAGTAAAATCGGGTAGGCCCGGTTTTAACCGTATAAAGATAGTCCCCTCATTTCTTGGAATGTAATGAGAAGAAACGAATTGAGCCTTCGATTTTGTACCTCGATGACGCCATCCTCGTGACGTAAGCGACGGAAGTGACCGAAACGTCCCGTCAGTACAGTTCCCAAAATTATTAATGAGCGTCAGTTGGCGGTAGGCCACTAGTGCCTTTGAACCGTCGTCGTGAATCCCTTAAATAGGTATTCTTCTCACTTCCTCAAACTTTACTTTGAATTTTTTGTACTAATCTTCAAAATCCTTTTGAGTTCTTCAAGTTTATCTGCAAATCTTCAAGTTTTTCATCTGTAAATCTTCCAAGTTCGATCATTAACTCTTTCTTCTTTCAAACAACAAACATCCCCGTTTCCCTTTGTTAATAAAGATAGAAATGGCAAAAATATCTAAAACCGTTCCGTAGAAGGAAAAGGCTTCCTCATCTAAGTCGGTCGGCGATAAAACACCGGTGGAGCCACGCCCTAAGGAGTGCATTCCCGAGAAGGGGTGTGTCCTTGATTCCGACTTCAAAGTCGAGAAGACTTCGTCGATCCCTGGTCGGTGCGAGCCTATGTCGAGATATATATGCTTGATAACGGAGAGTGACCTCGAGCAGGTAAAGAAAGACTGCCATTGGGAAGATAAAGAGGTGGTGATTTCGGCCCCCGAAAAAGACATCACCACCCATGTGAAAGGGTTTCTGAGTGTTTACACTTACTCTTTCACGCTGGGCCCTGTCGATCCCGTCATCATCGATTTTTGCCGCCAATACCAGATAACCCTAGGTTAGATTCATCCTTCCTTTTGGCGGATTGTCATTCTGCTCCAATTCTTTGCGAGCAAGGTCGAAGGGATGTCTTTCACCTTCGACCATCTTATCAGGCTGTACAACCCCCGTCGCTATCGAGGCGGGTTAATAAGGCTTCAGTATCAGGCTACCGAGGTGTTGTTCTCAAGCATAGACGAGGACAAGGACCGAGGATGGATGGGCCGGTTTGTTCAAGTGAAGACTTCCGACCTAATCCCGGCCGAGAAGATGCCATTTCCCGAGGAATGGAATATGAAGCGTACGTATAATCCCACCTATAGCTTCCATAGATTGTTTTGTTTCCTTTGCTTCTTCTCATTGACATCCCTTTATATGATGTAGCGGTCTCTTGGATGCCCGATGCAATTCCTAACCTCGAGAGCTAGGTTCGGAAATTAGCTTCGACTTCTTCATACGCTGAGCGCTCATGGCGTGATTCGGCAAGGGGCCAATGGGAGGCCAAAAATCATGGTAAGCTTCTTTTCATGTATTAGATGATCTTTTCTGAAATGTTTCTTTTCATACTCACTTGATTTCCTTTCATACAGGCCTTGGAGAAAATGCAGTCATGAGGCCCCCGTCTGAGGAGGAGGAGATTTCACCTCCGGACTCGAAGCCGGCGAAGGATAAGAAGAGAAAAAGGGTCTCGACCTCTGAGACTCCAAAGCCCAAGAAGTGTAAGGCTCGTAAGTCGAAGAAAGACACCGTCGTCCTGCCTGCGGATGTAATTCAACAACTAAGAGACGAAGAAGAGGAAAATGAAGATGATGGCTTCGAGCTGGTGGCCCGAACGAAGAGGAGCATCGAAGCCCCAAAGGCTGCTGAGCCGGTGAGGGTCGAAGAGATTCAACCCCGAACCGAGGAGATCTCGGAAGAGGACCTGAGCAAAGCCCCGAGTCGTCGGAGACTGAAGATGCCTCTCGCCAAAATGAGCAATCGGTGGATGTGCCTGAAGGGGCTGGCTCCGAGGCCCTTCAAGATGAAGAGAGCCCTTCAAGATGAAGAGAACGCTCCAAATGACTTGCTAGGGGCAATAGAAATTGGCGATTCGCCGATCCTCCCTATATTTTTTGAGGGGAAAATTCTGGAAGCCTAAGCCATGGGGACCCCCGGTGTGGAAAGAGCCTAGAAGGGGAGGACCTTTTCCGTGGTTGCTTTACGGGAGTCGAAGATGCTACCGACGTGAGTGAGGCATCGAGTCTCCTTGATGAGGCTCAACGACTTCTGAGCCGGGTAAGTCTCAGCTCTCCTTATAGATATTACGCTTGTATTTATTTCTTCTTGCCTAATTTCCTTTCTTTCTACATAGGCCTTGACACTTCATCGGGATGCGTTTTCTAAATTCCGGGCAGAGAGGCCGTTCAAAGGCCCACGGAGGAGAGAAATGCCCTCAAACTTCTCAGCGGGCAAAAACAAGAGGAGATCAAGGACCTCTAAGCCGAATTGGCCATAGCTCATAAAGAGCAAACCAACCTGATTGATCAGGCAATGAAATTTTTTAGAAGTTCAATGTATCAATTCGGGGATGATGACTAATACTTCGATCCTTCAGGTTCAGTAGAAGGTCGAAAAGATTGAACAGCTCCATGAGGAGGTCAACATGATGAGGATGGAGAATTTGGGGTGGAAACAAAACATGGACCACCTTGCCTCGGAGAAATATGCTGCTCGAGCCCAATTGTCATCGGCCGAACGTCAGCTCCAAAGCATTAAAATGGAAAGCTCAACCCAAACCAAGAAAATTGAGGAGCTCGAGGCTCAGTTGGCCGCCAAACTTGCAAAGGCTACATCTGAGGCAGAAAAAGTAAAGGCTGACGCGGAGGCAATCGTGGCCGTCTACCGAGCTGATGCTGAAGCTGCTCAAGCTCGAGCAAAGAAAGTTGCTGATACCGCTCAGACTCGAGCATACTGGGCTGCCGAGTATGCCAAGTACCACACTCGAAGAGAGACTCTTGATGAGATTCATGCTCGTGGCTTTAACCTTGCTGTCGAGATCGAGAACACGAAAGAGCTCGAGGCCGAAGCCAAAGCGTTGATTTCTTCCAATGATGATGGTTCCGGGAGCGTGAGTGGATCTGAGAGCGAAGGGGATTCCGATGGCGAAGGTGTAGCTCCCGAGGAAAATTAGGCACTTAGAATTTTTGCTTTTTCAAAAGTTTTTGTGTAGGATCCTAACCGATCCATGTAAATATTTTTCATATATAAAAGATCTCTTTTCTCTTTGATTTGTCTTTATTTCGATTTCCGCCTCGTACAAATTCTCTTTTGACCATGTCTTGAAAATTATCATAAGTATGAGGCTTAGGCAATTTGATCGAAGTCGGACTAGTGTAGTCTTTATAATCGAGCGAGTATTTGCTCGAACTCGAAGTAGGATGACCCTTAGGGTTTAGTTGAGTGAGGATGACTTCTCGAACTCAAAAATAAAATGTCCCTTAGGCTCTTGAATTAGGCTGCTATGGCCTAAAAAAGAATGGCTTTTCTCCCTTTTCGGCTTAAAAAGTGAATCACATAAAAATTTGTTATGCCTTAGCACGAGATAAATCTGTACCCATTAGGATCTTCGAGGGTTATGTTACTGAAACCCTTTACTTTGTTATAGCTTAGCATAAGTTTGTTCGAGAATTCGAACAATTTGGTACCCCTTAAGGTTTTTGAGGGTTGATGTATCGAAACCCTTTGTAATTTTGCCGAGGGTAGCCTTTTTAACCAGCTTTGTGAAAATATTAGAGGGCCTATTTTATTACGGAATTCGGACGTCTCCGAACCGTGTTAGATTGGCCGTACCCGTTAACTTGAGATTTGCCTCTTAGGCTTGTTCCTCAATTATACTTCAAACTTGTTCGAAGTGTCAGCCCGAGTGGGGTGGCCGTGGCCTATAAAAATGAGGGTTTCCTTTTTAAGGTCTTATGATCTCGAGATTTTAGTAGTTCGATTACATCGATTTTTCGGACGGCAGTCCCTGAGTACGGGGTAAGTTGTTCGAACTTCAGTTATGATCGCCCTTAAGCCTGTTTCTATAACAGACCAAAAGCAAGAAATTGTAAAGTAAAATTTTCTCTAAGGCATGATATATTTGGCAAGGAAAAATACTTCTCTCAATAGATTATACATGCGTACATGTTTGTCTTTAGGGCTCGAGTAATCTACATGGGCACGGTTCGTTTGACCGTTTGGCCCTTATAAAGTTTTACCTATCGAGACCCTGTTGACACGAAGTACCTTCCTTGTAACAAAGTTAACATCTGAGGGTGATGCCACCCAGTATTCGAGGTTGATTGTAAAGAAGCCTCGGATACTGCTGAATCGCCTCAAGGTAGCATAAATAATGGTTGCCTCGTTAAAAACCTCGCCGGAAAAACCCATTTGGGCCAAAACCCGGTCAAAGGGAAAAAGAGTGCAACGCATGCTTTCAAACCTTAGGATTTTTGTGTTGAAGAATTCCTCAATGCCTGCAATCGAACACCTGCAATTGGTTAGTATAAAATATAATGAAAATGGAGAAGGTTGTACCTTAGCAGTAATATCTTTTGAGGAGCGATACGTCCCAGTTGTTTGGTAATTGCTCGCCGTCCATTGTGCCAAGTTTGTAGGATCCTTTTCCGATGATATCCAGGACCTGGTATGGTCCTTCTCAATTCGGGCCAAGTTTTCCTTCGTTTGGGTCTCGAGTATTGAGGGTGACTTTTCTCAGAACTAAGTCCCCGATTTTAAAGTGTCAAAGATTGGCTCTTCGATTGTAATACCTTTCGATCCGCTGTTTCTGTGCGGCCATTCGAACGAGGGCGGCTTCCCGTCTTTCATCTAGCGATTCAAGGCTCTTATTCATAGCCTCATGATTCGACTCTTCCGTTGCATACCGAAACCTGAAGCTAGGTTCCCTGACTTTGACTGGATCAGAGCTTCGGCACCATAGACTAAAGAGAGCGGTGTTTTCCCCGTACTGGATTTCGACGTTGTTCGATATGCCCAAAGGACTTCGGGCAATATTTCTCTCCATTTTCCTTTGGCTTCGTTCAATCTTTTCTTCAGATTTTGGATGACGGTCTTGTTTGTCAATTCGGCCTGTCCGTTCCCACTGGGATGATACCCTGTTGACAAGATCCTTTTTATTTTTTGATCTTCGAACAAACTTTGTCACTTTGCTGCCGACGAATTATTTTCCATTATCGCATATGATCTCGGCAGGCATTCCGAATCGGCATATAATATGGTCCCAGATGAAGTCTATGACTTCTTTTTCTCTGACTTTCTCGAAGGCCTGTGCTTCAACCCACTTAGAAAAATAATCAGTCATAAACAAAATGAATTTAGCTTTACCTGGGGCCGACGATATCCATCCCCCATTTCATGAACGGCTATGGGGATAAGACTGAGTGGATTTGCTCTTTGGGCTGGCGGATCATCGGCACATACCTTTGAGATTTGTCGCATTTTTGAACAAATTCTTTAGTGTCTTTTTCCATATCGGCCCAATAGTATCCTGCTCTGATGACTTTGTGAACCAATGACTTGGCACCGAAATGGTTTCCGCAAGTGCCGTCATGAATTTCTCGTAGAACATAGTCGGTGTCTCCTGGTCCCAAACATTTTGCTAACGGTCCATTGAACGTTCTCCTATACAGTGTTCCATCTTCGGCCAAAGTGAACCGTGCGGCCTTAGTGCGTAGAGTCCTTGATTCTTTAGGATCCGATGGAAGCTTCCCGTTCTTTAGGTATTTAATGTACTTATTCCTCCAATCCCAGGTTAGACTTGTGGAGTTTATCTCGGTGTATCCGTCTTCGACCACTGAGCTCGAAAGTTGTACGACAGTACCCGAGCTAAGCTCATCATCTTCGATCGACGACCCCAAATTTGCAAGGGCATCGGCCTCGCTATTTTGTTCTCGAGGTACGTGCTGTAGCGTCCATTCCATGAATCGATGTAGAGACACTTGTAATTTATCTAAGTACCTCTGGATTCGATCTTCCCAAACCTTGAAAGTTCTGTTGACTTGATTTACCACAAGTTGGGAGTCACATTTGGCCTGGATGACCTCCGTTCCCAAGCTCTTAGCTAGCTCGAGACCTGCAATCATGGCCTCATACTCGGCCTCATTGTTAGTCAATTTCGAATTTTTGATAGACTGCCTAATGTATTTCCTGTAGGTGGCTTTAAAACGATGCCTAGCCCGGACCCCTTCACGTTCGAAGCTCCATCCATGAAGAGGGTCCACACCCCCGATGATGTACCCGATTTTAATAATAGTTCCTTTTCGACCTCGGGTACGAGGACTGCCATGAAGTCGGCCACAAAGTTTGCCAAGATATGAGACTTGATGGCCGTTCGGGGATCTCGACGGCCCATTTGGCCAATCGGCCCGAGAGTTCGGGCTTATGCAAAATGTTACGAAGGGGTAGGTGGTTACAACACAAATTGGGTGACATTGAAAATACAGTTTTAGTTTCCTAGAGGGGCTTATTAAAGCAAGTGCTAATTTTTCTAAGTGTGAGTACCGGGTCTCGGCTTCACCTAAGGTCCGACTAACATAACAAATAGGAAATTGCATACCTTGTTATTCTCGAACTAAGACCCCACTTACCGCTATCTCCGAGACCGCTAAGTACAAGTAAAGTTGCTCATCCGCCTTCATGGTGTGAAGAAATGGCGGGCTCGACAGGTATCGTTTGAGTTCCTCCAAAGCCTGTTGGCATTCCGAGGTACATGCGAAAATTGCTCTTTCTCTTAAGCAGCGAGAAGAACTGGTGGCTCCTATCTGAAGACCTCGAAATAAATCGACCCAGGGCGGCTATGCATCTTGTTAACCTTTGTACAACCTTGAC
This sequence comes from Nicotiana attenuata, assembly GCF_001879085.1. Taxonomy (NCBI): domain Eukaryota; kingdom Viridiplantae; phylum Streptophyta; class Magnoliopsida; order Solanales; family Solanaceae; genus Nicotiana; species Nicotiana attenuata. Next base: position 8,166,519 of record NC_031993.1, read on the forward strand.
ATTGTCAACAGTTGTGATGTCTTCGATTGCCTTAATTTTATTGGGGTTGGTTTCGATCCCCCGATTTGACACCATAAATTCGAGGAACTTGCCCGAGCCGACCCCGAATGCACATTTCTCCGGGTTAAGCTTCATGTTATTATTTCTCAGTATGTCGAAGGTCTCCTACAAAGGTTTCAAATAGTCCTCTGCTCGCAGGGACTTAACTAGCTTATCGTCTATATAAACCTCCATTGATTTACCTATTTGCTCTTCGAACATTTGATTTACTAGGCGTTGATAAGTAGCACCAACATTTTTTAGTGCAAACGGCATTACATTATAGCAATAGGTGCCGTAATTGGTGATGAACGAAGTCTTTTCCTGATCCTCCGGGTTCATCTGTATTTGATTGTACCTAGAGTAGCATCGAGAAACCAAAGGATCTCGTGGCTGACCGTGGCATCGATCATGCGATCGATATTCGGCAAAGGAAAAGAATCTTTAGGGCATGCCTTGTTTAAAATCTTTATAGTCTACGCACATTCTAAGTTTGTTTCCCTTTTTAGGGACTACAACTACGTTTGCTAACCATTCAGGATATTTTACCGCCTGAATGAATCCTATATTGAGAAGTTTGCTACCTCGTCCTTAATGAATGCATGTTTTACCTCGGACTGAGGTCTTCTTTTTTGTTTCACCGGGCGGAACTTCGAGTCCAAGCTCAGTCGATGCGTAGTGATCTCCGGTGGGATCCCTGTCATATCTAGGTGGGACCAAGAAAAACAATACATGTTATTAAAAAGGAATTGAACGAGTTTTTTCCTGAGCTCGGGAATTAACCCCGTGCCCAGGTATACCTTTCGATCGGGCATATGCTCGATCAGTATGATTTTTTCCAGCTCTTCGTCCGTCGACTTTGATGCATCGGAATCATTAGGGATTATGAAGGTTTGAGGTATCATATAATCATCATCCTCGAAGGTTTCCTGCTCCTCCGATCGGGCCGAGGCCGGTGACTGTGGTTGCTATTTGACCTCCTTCGACTCTGATCCCTTTGTTGACGACAACGCCGATACTGGTATTACCTCATCAATTGCAAACATTTCTTTGGTGGAGGGTTGTTTACTGTACACCGTTTTGATTCTTTCCGATTTTAGGAATTTCAAGACTTGATGAAGCGTTGAGATTACTGCTCTCATATTATGAATCCAAGGTCTACCAAGTAGTGCGTTGTATCTCATGTCGCCCTCGATCACGTGGAATTTTATTTCTTGGATGATCCCGGCCACATTTACTAGCAGAATGATTTCCCCTTTGGTGGTTTCACTTGCCATGTTGAAGCCGTTAAGTATCCGAGATGTGGGCATGATTTAACCTTGGAGGCTGAGTTGCTCTACGACCCTTGATCGAATAATGTTTGCCGAGCTACCTGGATCAATCAACACATGTTTAACTTGAATTTTATTCATAAGTATAGATATTACCAGTGCGCCGTTGTGAGGTTGTTCGATCGCTTATGCGTCTTCATTCAAAGACACTGTTTCTTCTGGTATGTAGTCCCGAGTTTGTTTCTCCCTTGTGATTGTCACTTTGGTGCGTTTGAATACCGGTCCTTGAGGGATATCGACCCCACCAACGATCATGTGAATTACGTGTTGTGGCTCTTCCTGCTCGTTCTGCCTGTTCGAATCTCTATTTTTGAAGTGGTTCTTGGCCCGATCACTTAAAAATTCTCGAAGGTGACCCTCGTTGAATAGACGGGCTACCTCCTCCCTTAACTGTATGCAGTCTTCGGTTTTGTGACCATGGGTACCATGGTATTTACACATTTTATTAGGGTTCCTTTGAGCTGGATCGGTCTGTAAGGGTCTGGGCCACCTAGTATCCTTAATCCGACCAATAGCTAATACAATACCTGACGCATCGATGGTGAAGTTGTATTCTGACAGTCGAGGTGCCTCTTTGGGCTCAGCATCCTTATCGAAACCACTTTTTCTCATAAGCCCCCGGGAACTTTGTCCTCGATCATTGCGTATGGGGTTGCGTCCAGGCCCGTTATTTCTCCGATCTCCACTGTATGGCTGGTATCTATCTTTATTCGTCCGTGGTTCCCGATCGACGTCCCTTTTAACTCTGTCCACGGACTTGTTGGGATAAATCGAACCAACTGGAGTTCCCAGTTGATCATCTTCGACCCTAATTTTCGATTGATTCCAATTGTGTATATCGGCCCAAGTGACAGCTGGATATTCAATCAAATTTTGCTTCAACTGTTGTGAAGCTATGGAGCTCCGAGTGTTGAGACCTTGTGTAAAAGCTTGAACAGCCCAGTCGTCGGTGACTGGAGGCAAATCCATTCGATCCGTTTGGAACCGAGATATGAATTCCCTGAGTATCTCGTTATCCTTTTGTCTTACTTTGAAGAGGTCTGATTTCCTTGTTGCAACTTTAGTGGCTCTAGCGTGGGCTTTCACAAAAGAACCTGCGAGCATAGAAAACGAATCAATTGAGTTGGGTGGTAAGTTATGATACCATATCATGGCACCCTTCGAGAAAGTTTCTCCAAATTTCTTCAATAGAACGGATTCAATCTCATCATCTTCTAAGTCATTTCCCTTTATTCCGCATGTGTAAGAAGTGATGTGCTCATTACGATCGGTGGTCCCATTGTATTTGGGGATGTCTGGCATATGAAATTTCTTAGGAATGGGCTTCGAAGCCGCACTTTGAGGGAAAGGCTTCTGCACGAACTTCTTCGAATCCAAACCCTTTAGGATCGGGGGTGCCCCCGGTATTTAGTCAACCCGTGAGTTGTATATTTCTACCTTTTTGTCATTAACCTCGATTTCCTTATCACCTTATTCGATCGGTTTAGTGAGCTCTTCAATCATCTTCATAATGGCGGCGTCAGTCCCCGATTCATTGGCATTCAATTTCTAACAGGCTCGACTCTATGAACAACCTCTTGCGATGTTTGGAGCTCGATTTTGATTTTGGAGTTGCGCTATCGCGGCTTGTTGAGTTTGCAACATTTCGAATATCATTCGAAGGCTAATTCCGCCCTCTTCACCGCTCTGTGCGCTCTGATCGGCTGCTCGGGCATCTCTACGAAAACTATTTCCAGGGTCGACGCCCAGATTTGCATTTAGGGCGACATGCGAACTGACATAGACAAGGTCTGCGATCGGTACTGCCTCGTGACCAGCTTGAGGCACTTCGATCCCTGGGGCGGCTACATTACCATTTACTCCATGGAAACCGAGGCCGTCATCGGCGTGAGTGGGTACTGCTTTCGAGTTAGACATGTTGATCTTGAAATCAAAAATACTCACAAGAACAAGCGTAAAGTAGTGTGTAATTATGGGAATTAATACCAGGCAATCACTATTATCCTTAGCCCCACGGTGGGCGCCAAACTGCTTACGCTTAAAATTAGATAACAATTAAACTTATAATGTGGTTTTAAGGATACGTTATTTCACCTAATACCAATTGATAAATACAAAGAGTAATAACAGAAATTAACAATAATATTAGGCAAACAAGTGTTTGAACAGGATTCAACCCTCGAGCTTGAATACCCTCGAGCTAGTTGTGCAAGAACAATTAAAATGTAACAAGCTGATGAACAAGAGTGTGTGAATTAAAGAGAGAATATTGTATTGCTTTGATCTGCCTCAATGTAAGGTCCTAACAAAATGATTAGAACCCTCTTTATATAGTAGAGGAATCCTATCTATGGTACAATTCTAATTACGGAAGTAAATTCCATGATTAGCCTAAACAATCGCCCTTGATTTTATCTGTTTCGGGATTTCCGCCGTGATCTTTGACCGGTTATGGATATCTCGCTTTTCTATTATTGCAATTTGCTCGAAGTTTGTCATATTTGGTCTCGATCTCGACAGGCACCTCGATTCTCGAACTTTATACCTTGTCTTCGTGTTCTGGTCTAATCCATTACGAGGCTGACCCTCGTTGCAATTCCTTGATCTCGATCAAATAGTAAAATCGGGTAGGCCCGATTTTAATCGTATACAGTCGTAACAAATTCGTTATTACACTATGCATGATACTTATTTTAAAATGTTTTAAAATATTTGGCACTATTTTATTTTTATTAAAACTTTAAAAGTGAAAGGCAACTGAACTATTCACACTTTAATTTATGTGATATTTTTGATTTCTTTTCAGCCACCATTTTGTATTCTCTAACATTACTAATTTATTGTATATTAATCAGGCATCATCACATAAATATCAAATAAATGAATACTATGGCGTTACTTCATACTTCTCAAAAAAGTTTAACGAGTTTTGACACACAAGAGTCAAAATATTTGATTTTCAATTTTAGTGTGGATATTGATTTCACATATTCTTGAAAATAGAAGCTTAATGCAAATCTTCTATGAATCATTAGCTTATTTCACGGGCAGAATGGGGTTCTCGAATGCTAATCATATCCTTTTTTCAGTCCGCACTTCCGCTTCGTTTGATCACTTTCTTTTACTCCGTTACAACTTATCTACAAATATTTATTTCTCTGTTTTTTTTAATAGATAACTCTTTGCTTATCTAATCCTTGACGATTATTAAAATTAAATACCCATTTTGCAATATGACAATAGTTTCCTTTAATCCTGCAAGGTTTTGAGGATGGATGTAATCTCTACCCAATGCATTTAAGCTATAATTAAATTCTTATGCTTTTAAATTAGGACTTTACATTTTTAAACTTAGGAGTTTGGTCATTAAATGTTCTTTAATTTCGAGCAATCAAGCTTTGAAAACCGAAGTATTTCAATGATTTTCTTTTTTCCACTACGAATTTAAAGAGAACTTTAGAAATATTATGATCCTGCATCATCCTATGTTTAGCTTCTTCTTCTTATTTTGTTTGTTCTTTAGTTGCATAATATATAGAGGGCTTGTTAATAATTCAAGATACAAGCATGCATTGCTTATTCCACTCATAATAGTTGAACTTATGCCCAAATTAACAGTGTGGCAGATAATTCTTATAATAACTTTCTTTTCTTCACATATATAATTAAGTTATTGATGGGCAAAGTTACTCGGTAATTATGTTAGCTGTATTGGTGGAAAAAAGGCATGACACGTGGACCATCAATAGGGTGATAAGTGGCGTTGTTAATTAGATGAGTTGAAGAATGCGGAAAAGGCACGGGACAAACACTGTTAGTTAACTGTATTTGTAAAATAATTCTGGAAATATAAATGAATATAAACAGAAATGAACATAAACAGAAATGAACAAGCAAATAATAGAAAATCAATTCGAACCCACTGAATTCACAGTGTTTCCTTAAGGAATTTAATCCCCTCCTAGTACCCAAGGTTATGGATTATTTCCTCCCAGGATAGAACGAATTACGCACTGGTGTAGTGGTACTTCAAACTCCAGTGTTTCAGCGAACACAAAATTCGGTAGCAAATCACACTTACTTTTTGCTTTGTTTGATGCTAAAAGTATGCAGAAGAAGGAGAAGAAACTCAGAAAATCGTAGTGAAATTCTGAGCAGAATAGTGTTGTATTTATAGCCAAAGTTGGGCTGAAATCTGAAGAGGTGCAACTCTTCAGATTGGCTGTTTACGCAAAATGCCCAAAACATAAATGCCATTATATAAATGGCCATTTACTCAACAATAAAGAGGGAAAATTGAAGAGGGTAGTTATTTTTCTGTTACCAAAACAGAAAAATGGATTGGATTTAATGAACGATTCTTTCTTTCTGCAATCCCATTGGATTAGGGCGTGTAAGGGGCTGTTGTTTGAAGAATAATTCCATATTCTAAACATATTTGTTCAAAAGGAGATTCATATTCACCACCCCTATCACTTCTTATCATTTTGATTTTCTTATTAAGTTGCGTTTCAACTTCATTTTTGTATTGCTTGAATGCGTCTATTGCTTCATCTTTACTATTAAGTAAGTAAACATAGCAATATCGAGTACTATCGTCAATACAAGTTATGAAATACTTTTTTCCACCGCGAGATGGTATTGACTTCATGTCACAAATATCTGTGTGAATTAAGTCTAAAGGATTTGAATTCCTTTCAACCGACTTATAAGGATGTTTAACATACTTAGATTCCACACATACTTGACATTTTGAGTTGTCACATTCAAAATTGGGCAATACTTCCAAATTAATCATTTTCCGTAAGGTTTTATAATTGACATGACCCAAACGTATATGCCATAATTCATTTGACTCAAGTAAGTAAGACGGAGCTAAAACTTTATTATTATTTTGAACAACCATTACATTCAACTTGAAAAGGCCCTCAGTGAGGTAACCTTTTCCTACAAACATTTCATTCTTACTTATTACAACCTTATCGGAAACAAAAACACATTTAAAATCATTCTTAACAAGAAGTCCAGTAAGACTAAATTCTTCCTAATCTCGGGAACATGAAGGACGTTGTTCAAAGTCACCACTTTGTCGGAAGTTATTTTGAGAAATATCTTCCCACTTCCTTCAATCTTCGCCTTTGAAGCATTTCCCATAGAAATCGTCTCATCAGGTCCAACAGGAGCATAAGAAGCAAAAGCTTCTCTAACAGCACAAACATGGCGAGTGGCTCCAGAATCAATCCACCACTCTTTAGGATTACCCACCAAGTTGCATTCGGAAATCATGGCACATAAATCATCAACATCATCATGCTTTTCAACCATGTTTGCTTGACCCTTCTTCTTGTCTTTCTTCGGAGCACGACACTCCGTAGATTTGTGTCCGATTTTTCCACAGCTGTAGCAGTTTCCACCGAACCGCTTCTTGCTTGGGTTGTATTTCGGTCCAGAAGCCTTCTTCCTCTTTTTGTTCTCTTCAACAATATTTGCTCCCATTATTGTTGAGTTTCCACGGCCTCTCTTTTCAGCAGCTTTGTTGTCCTCTTCGATTCTCAACCGAACAATGAGATCTTCAAAGGACATCTCCTTGCGTTTGTGTTTCAAGTAGTTTTGAAGTCCTTCCACAAAGGAGACAACTTCTCAATCATTGCTGCTACTTGAAATGCTTCATTGATGACAAGAACTTCAATGAAATTTCTGTTAGTAAAAATACTAAGATTATTACTTTCAACATCAATATTAATTTGATTTATACCTTCAGCAAGGAGATCGTGAATAATCATTTGCAATTCCTGGACTTGGGTAATAACAGACTTGCTATCTACCATTTTGTAGTCCAAAAACTTTGCAGCAACAAACTTTTTCAACCCGGCATCTTCGGTTTTGTATTTCCTTTCAAGCGCAGTCCACAGTTCCTTTGACGTTTCCACGCCACTGTAGACGTTATACAAAGCATCTCCAGCCCGCTTAGAATATAATTCTTGCACAAAAAATCTGAATGCTTCCACGCCTCAATCACGAGAAAGCGTTCAGTTTCTGGAGTTTCATCGGACAATACAGGAACATCTTCCTTGATGAACTTCTGGAGACTTAGAGTAGTCAAATAGAAGAACATCTTTTGCTGCCAGCGCTTGAAATCAATCCCGGAAAATTTTCCGGGTTTTTCCGCCGGTGCCAATGCTGCCGGTGTCGTTCGGCTTGTTGAGGCATTGGCAGTCACCATTGGAACAGCTTGGTTCTCATTCTCATTAGTCATTTCTGTAAAAGAATGACACAAACGTTAAAATCACGTAGATTTTAATAGAGTACAAAACCACAAAGGTTTTACTCTTCCAGAAACAGTAAGTACAAATACAGAAAATAAATTAAATTCCTTAAGCTTGTTAGTTAACTGTATTTGTAAAATAATTCTGGAAATATAAATGAATATAAACAGAAATGAACATAAATAGAAATGAACAAGGAAATAATAGAAAACCAATTCGAGCCCACTGAATTCACAGTGTTTCCTTAAGGAATTTAATCCCCTCCTAGTACCCAAGGTTATGGATTATTTCCTCCCAGGATAGAACGAATTACACACTGGTGTAGTGGTACTTCAAACTCCAGTGTTTCAGCGAACACAAAATTCGGTAGCAAATCACACTTACTTTTTGCTTTGTTTGATGCTAAAAGTATGCAGAAGAAGGAGAAGAAACTCAGAAAATCGTAGTGAAATTCTGAGCAGAATAGTGTTGTATTTATAGCCAAAGTTGGGCTGAAATCTGAAGAGGTGCAACTCTTTAGATTGGCTGTTTATGCAAAACGCCCACAACATAAATGCCATTACATAAATGGCCATTTACTCAACAATAAAGAGGGAAAATTGAAGAGGGTAGTTATTTTTCTGTTACCAAAACAGAAAAACGGATTAGATTTAATATTAATATTTAATATTAATATTCTGTTATTAAAACAAAATATTTAATAACATTTCTGTTAATAACTATTAACAAATAAATTTGGTCCAAAAAGTTAATCAATCAATCGATCATTTGACCGAATTCGAATCCGAATCTGAATCTGAATCCGAAGCCGAAGCCGAATCCGTAGCCGTAGCCGTAGCCGTAGCCGTAGCCGAAGCCGAAGCCGAGTCGAGCGAGCGACGACGACGACGACGACGCGAGGCTTGCCTTCTTCTCAACTCTTTAAGAGCTAGAAGAAGAGCAATTGCTTATATACCCATAAAAAATCTCTTCCTCTTCCAATATGGGACAATGCCCATTTGCCAAGGGGGGAACTTAAAATTTTACTCAAAAATTTCATTTCCCTCCATTTCCCATTCACCCTCTTTTAAGTATTTAATATATTAATTAAATACATTCAAAACCCAACAAACACCCATGGAGTTACATTGAGGAAAAAGTCGGACCTGACAGCTGTAAAAAGAGAAACATAAACGAAATGAATAAAGGCGGTAAAGAAGGAAGATACACGAACCTAACATAAATAAGGAAGGGAAATCAGTACGGTTATAAGGAATCTTTAGCCATAAATATTTCCTTTACAGTTGTATATGAAAACGGGCAATCAAGGCAATTAATACCATTAGTGAGCCCCAATTATAAGGGAACCATTATAATTGTATACTCCTATCTAAAGACTAAAATCTCATTTGTAGTGATTTTGAACCTGTTCCATATTTTCTTTGTCATTATGTTTATTCCTTGATTTATTCTACAAATTATAAGGAAAGTGAAGGAAATTTTGGTTATCAGTAACCTGATTTCTTCTAGATATTGACTTTGACCAAGAAATCTATTTTTGGGTTAAACAAATTGGTTTCGTTGCCGGGACTTTGATAATCTGTTCATTTTCCAAACCCCATTTTTAACAACCAAATATGTCAACCGTTAACGAGAACGATTAGCTGAACCAACAAGGTGGGACTCCACCACACCACACACCTACAGGATCCCCTCGACAAATCTCGTGGGAGTTCACCTGAACAGTCTGCTTCGCGCGCTGATGATTAATATGGAGACGACCAAACCGTGGAGCAGGATGCTCTAAAGCAGTTGATTGCAGAATATGTGAACAGTGTATTGCAGGCATTCGTTAGAGGATTACCCAATGCGACGCAAACTCCTCCACCAGTCAATACAACAACTTTTGATAACCCGCATTCAGGGCTTGATAACTTTGGAAGTGGAGAAATTCCTAATGAGTCTCGTGGTGGAGGTCAGGTACACCAAATAATTCTAATTTACAAAGTTTAATGCTAACTTTGCAGAAACAACTGAAGGAGCAAAACGATTGTATAGAGCAAATACCCGACGTACCACCCGTGATCAAAGGTGTAGACATTGACAAGTATTCACAACAACCATGAAAGCCAAGCGCAACACCTTTACCAATTCCCAAAAAAATTAAATGCCTGATATTCCCAAATATGATAGAACAACTGACTCCTACATTCACGTAACTGCATTTACTACAGCGGTAAAAGGCAATGATTTAACCAAGCAGGAAATCGAATCAGTTTTAGTTAAAAAGTTTGGTGAAAAACTCACAAAAGGAGCGTTAACACGGTATTCTCTTTTACCTAAAAATTCTATTGATTCTTTTGCTGAGCTTGCAAATTCTTTTATAAAAACACATTCGGGAGCTCAAAAAGTTAAAAAAGGATGGAAGACATCTTTCCAGGAACTGAATTTTACTTGTTGAGGCACGGAGATCTTCTTAAGCCTGGGTAAGCGTTTGAACGAAATCACCCGCATAAACCTCTTTTTGATTAAAGAGTTCTTTCAAACTCCTTATCTCTTCAATAGCCTTGGGAAGTTGTTCAGCAAAGGAAGAGTCCAACCTATCTTTGTCTTTTTCAACTTGGTTAGAAGAAGCTTCAAAACCACTAACTCGGCGGAGATCATCCTCAGTTATTGTTCCAGAGCTCCTTTCTCCCCTGCAAGAACATCCTTCTCCAATTGAAGGCCTTCAAACTGTTCTCTCCACTTGTCAGCCTCGGTATGTAACTCGATTAGTTGTTGATCAGTTCGAGAGATCCTTTTAATGAGCTCAGTGCCTATCAGATTAATCTGTCAAAAAAGGCAAAAGATGAGGAGTCACAAATGAGGAAAAGGAAGAGGAAAAAATATATAAATAAGGTTATACCTTGAGAGAGGAATGAACAATGTCATTCATTAAAGTCAAACAACTATGATCCTCCAACTTCTTCTTCTCCACTGGTCCCAACGCCTTCAACCACACGTCAGCTTGTCCAGATATTCTCAATAAATTTCCACCCTCGGGGACTTCAGTTACGAATTTTCTCATACCTTGACTGTTGTTAGAAAGCTCAGCTTCTACATGAGGAGCAGCAGCGGGAGCAACCATTGTGACAACATTAGGCAAAGATATGGGGGGGGGGGGGGGTACGTAGCGGCGAAACTAGAGAGAAGCGAGTGCGAACTCTCGGAACGACGCGACGACGTCCGTCCT
>NC_031993.1:8177385-8206014 GCF_001879085.1 Nicotiana attenuata
GGGGTTAACAGCGGGCAAAACTTGAAGAGAAGCGAGTGGCAACTCCTCGGAAACAGGCACGAGTCCCTCTTCGCCCTCAAAGCCATGAGGGAATAACCTTTCAATAGGACTAGAAGGGGGATTGGCTAAGTTATTAGTATCTTCATCAGAAATTTCTAACAGAACAACTTCTGGCTCATCAACGAGTATGAAGGGAATTGAACTTAATGGGGGATCATGAGAAACAACGGTTTCATTGTCTGAAACCACGCGTCTTCTTACACGTGGTTTTCTCACCAAGAAACCCTCTTCAGCATCCTCTTCATAAGAACTACGGGCATCAATATTTTTTCTCTTGGAGGACGAGGCACTCAAAATCCGCTCTTGAGCGAGACTTACAAAAAGCCTAGTTGAGGGAACAGACGTGCGACTAATGCCACGAATAGCAAACCCTAATTAGAAAAAGGGGGGTGATGAAAAAGTGATATATGAACGAATAAAGAAGGAAATAAACCACGAGAATAAAGAGTACCGTGAGTCTTCACTTTCCAACCAAATTTCTATGGGAGAGAATGTAACGACTCGACCGGTCGTTTGATCTCTAGCGCGTAGTTCGGTGGTTTGAGGCCATGAGCAGCTTCACTTCAGGTATTATGACTCGTACGCGTGGTCGGAATTGAATTTTGGGAAGTTCGGAGTTGATTTCGAAAGAAAATTCTCATTTCGGAATCTTTAAGTTGGAAGAATTGACTAAGGCTAGATTTTTGAGTAAACGACCTCGGAATCGAGATTCGACGGTTCCAGGAGGTTTGTATGATGATTTCGGACTTGGGCGTATGTTCGGATCGGTTTTTGGGTGACCCGGGAGAGTTTCGGCGCCTATTGTGAAAGTTAGCATTTTGGAAGAATTTCATAAATTTGGGTTGAAGCACATTTCAATGTTATCGATGACCTTTTGGGATTTCGAGTCAGGGAATAGCTCCGTATGGTGATTCTGGTATTGGGAGCGCATCCGGAAGTGGATTCGGAGGTCTGTAAGTCATTTTGGAGTCATTTGGTGAAAGTTAGAAATTTGAAGGTTTTTGAGAAGTTTGACCAGAAGTGGACTTTTTGATATCGGGGTCGGATTCTGATTCTGAAAGTTGGAGTAGGTCCGTAATGTTGAATATGACTTGTGTGCAAAATTTGAGGTCAATCGGACGTAATTTTATAGGTTTCGGCATCGAATGTAGAAGTTTGAAGTTCTAAAGTTCATCAAGCATGAATTGGGTTGCGGTTCATGATTTTGATGTTGTTTGACGTGATTTGAAGGCTCGACTAAGTTCATAACATGTTTTGGGACGTGTTGGTATAATTGGTTGAGGTCCCGAGGGCCTCGGGTGGATTCCGGGTGGTTAACAGGTTGAATTTGGCCTTGTGAAGAGGCTGAGGCTGATGTCATCTGGTGTAACCGCACCTGCGAGGCTTTGGCCGCAGGTGCGGAGGGCGCATAAGCGACATAGGAGTCGCAGAAGCAGAACAGGGCGTCCAGGTGACGGATTGCAGGTCCAGTGTTTTGATCGCATCTACGCAAGCACAGAAATAAGGAGTTGGGCGCAGAAGCGGGAGAGGACCGCACGAGCGGAACTCTGACCGCACCTGCGGAGCTGCAGAAGCGGATGTTGGTCCGCAGGTGCAAAAGACGGGCTGGGCACTGAGGTTTCTTAAAAACGGGATTTGGCCCATTTTCTTCCACTCTCTCTTGGTTGGACGATTTTTTGAGAGCTTCAAGTGGAGGTTTTTCATCATCTATGTCAAGGTAAGTTAATCTCACCTCTTGTAAGTTAAATACATGGTTTTATTATGGATTCAAGCATGAAAATTGGTAGAAATTTTGGATTTTTAAGAAAAACCTAGAAATTGTTTTTTTTTTTGGATTTTGACCGCGAATTTGGGCATGGAATTGAAAATAAATTATATTTTTGAGTTCGTGGGGTTATGGGTAAAGTTTATCTTCAAAAAATTTTGGAATTCGGGCACGTGAGTCCGATGGTGATTTTATCGACTTTTCAAGCGAAGTTGGGAATTGTTGTAAATAGGATTTTAATGAGTATTTGAGTATGTATTTATGGGTTTGCACAATTATTGACTAATTTTGGAGCGTTGGGCATCGGTTTGACTCGTCGAAAGGGCTTTGAAGCCGGTTATGCAACTTCAGAGCGAGGTAAGTCTCATTTCTAACCTTGTAAGAGGGAATTAACCCCATAGGCGAATTAAATTAATACATGCTTCTATTTGTGGGGGCTACGTACGCACGAGGTGAAGAGAGTTCGTACGTAGCTACTAATTATGGCTATGTCCTAGGTTTACACCATGATTTGTTGATACTGTTATTTGATCTTGTTTATTACTTGCCTCGAAAGGAATTTAGACCGAGTATGCTTATTAAATGCCTTGAAAGAGTTGAAATTGAGAATTTTGGGAGTTGAAAGTTTTCATGTGGATTTCATGTGTTCAAAAAAATTAAAAAATATTATAATGATAATTATTTGAGAAATTTATGTGCAACCGCTTCGCAATATACTTCCACGAGCGGGGTAAATTTCCATTACTCTCATGGGAGCGGGCCGTTCGCCTTAGCAGGTTAAATGGATGCATCTATGGTTCGTGCCGTTCGACCCTCGGTAGTGCACAGTTTATATTTATAAGTTGGTTCGTGCGTTCAACCCTCGGCCGTGCACATTTTAAATATTTATGTTGGATCGGGTCGTACGACCTCGACATGACTTGCGCATGATTAAATTGCTTTGGAATTTATAATAAATGATGTTGCCTCATTGCCCTGAGATAAATTGTTAAATGATGAGAAATAAATTTGGAGATTTCTTAATTATAAAAGAATTGCTTACTTACTTCAAAAGAATGAGCTTACAGTCGTTTTATATAACTCATGTTAAAATCATATCATTTACATTTATGTATAGCCCATAGTAAGTGTCAGAGTCGACCCCTCGTCACTACTTCTTCGAGGTTAGACGGGATACTTACTGGGTACATATTGTTTTCGTAGTCATACTACACTTGCTGTACATTTTCTTGTACAGGCACATGTATGTCTAGTGGCCTAGTGGGCGCAGCGGCATGGTTGATACGGGGACTTAGGTGAACTGCATCTTATGTTACGATCCACAGTCAAAAGAGTCTCCTTCAGAGTATTTATGATTTTCTCTCCTGTCCAAATGTTGTATTCCGAACGGATGATGTATTTTATTTTATTTTTTTTCCTAGTTGATGTTCATGCACTTGTGACACCGGGTTCTGGGGTGATTATGGGTTATTCAGTATTGAACTTTGTAAAAACGTTATTATTTACTTTGAAATTTCCATCTTCTACTATTTAATTGGAGGAATGCTATGATTTCATAAATATTAAAATGAGAACCAAAGTAATTATTTATTGTTGGCTTGCATGACAGCGATGTCCAGCGCCATCATGACCTTTAATAGATTTTGGGTCGTGACAGAAATTTCCAAGATCTTTTTTCCATGGAAGCGGCGGTTAACATATTTTCTACCCAAGCACAGAAGTCAGGAATTTCTTCGAAAACCTCCATGGTTGCTGAAAAAAAATGAATATGCGATTGTATAAAGAAGCTCAAGGCATTAAAAAAAGAAGGAAGAGAAAACTTATGTGCAAAGTTCCATTTTTCAGGAAAAGGCATGTGTTCTTCACCCACTAATTCACTAGTGGGGGTAACAACAAAACGGGTGTACCAGCCACGGTCACGGTTATCTTTGGAACTGACTAAAACCTTTTTACTTCTAGCCACGAGAGAAAATACACCTTCACGAAATAGCTTAGGAGAGTAAAGATGAAGTAAGTGACGGAAAGTAAAAGGAGGTGAGACTAAATCCGACAAATAGCGAAGGCATGCTACCGCCCTCCACACAGTCGGACCAATTTGGCCAGGGCAAACATTAAAATAATGACATAATTCGATGATCACTGGGTCAATGAGAGGTTTGAACCCTAAAGTAAAAGGGTAGGTATAAACGAAAGAGAAGCCAACATGGTAAGAAGTGATTCTCTGGTTGGCACCATGAATTAATAATGGGAAATTTTATTTCCAATGACATTCTTGTCGAACTAAACAAAGAAGACCAGGAGTGATCAGACTTGGTAGTGTTCAGCAGGGTTAAGTGAAGCTATAGAAGAAACTTGATTTCTCATGGCTTCACGATCTGATACGAAAGAAAACTCTTGAGGAATAATCTCAGAAACAATAGGCTCATACACAGGCTCATTCCGATCCCCATTTTTAGAAGAAGATCTAGGGGTTAAAGAAGCTCTAGGTCTAGAAGAATATGGTTTGGCGAAACTAGTTTGAGAAGTAGAACTGCGAGTAGATAATGAACCAAGACTGCATAGTCTACCATCTCTCCTACTCCTAGTGGGAGCAGTAGAAGGAGCAAGCTCATCGACGATCACAACTTTGCGAGGAACTGGTGTTGAAGAAGACATGTTTAACAAAGAAAATACAGAGAAAAGATATAAAACTATGAGTGGCTGAGATGATGGATACCGAGAAGAAGGAAGAAGGCTTCCCAAAATCAAGAAAGATGAAGTATTTATAAGGAGGTGCAACCGTCATCAAGGTTAATCATTATGAAGTGTCATAATAGAACCGTCACTTCGTGACTAATGCAGCCGCAGAAAAAACCCTAAAAAAGCGCTGAGAAATTGCATAACCAATCAGGAGAAGCCATGTGGTAGGGGCATTAAATGAATGTGACATACGTCACATCGATTCTGCAAAGAGCATAATGATACTCGAGAAATGGCGGCAAAGAATTCCCGTCGTAAATACTTACCACTTCCAGAATATTTAGTTGGGAATATTCAGAAAGTGGGGGGACTATCTGTATTAGTGGAAAAAAGGCATGACACATGGACCATCAATATGGTGACAAATGGCGTTCTTAATTAGATGATTGAAGAATGCGAAAAAGGCACGGGAGAAACATCCACGGGGTTATATTGACGAAAAAGTCGGACCTGACAACTGTAAAAAGAGAAAGAGAAACGAAATGAATAAAGGCTGTAAAGAAAGGAAGATAGACGAACCTGACATAAATAAGGAAGGGAAATCGGTACGGTTATAAGGAATCTTTAGCCATAAATATTTTCGTTATAGTTGTATATGGAAACGACAATCAAGGTAATTAATACCATTAGTGACCCCGAATTAAGTAAGGAAACCATTCTAATTGTACGCTCCTATATAAAGACTGAAATCTCATTTGTAATGGCATCGGATAATTATTGAAATTTATGCAATCATTCTTTACTTTATTCTCAAAGCTCTAGACCGTAATTTTGGGAGTGATTTTCAACCTGTTCCATATTTTCTTAGTCATTTATTTTTATTCGTTGATTTATTCTACAAATTATCGGGAAAGTAAAGTAAATTTTTGTTATCAGTAACCCGATTTCTTCTAGATATTGACTTTGACCGAGAAATCTATTTTTGGGTTAAACATTAGCCTGAAATAATAAATATTTGACAGAAGAGTCGAGATGCGCGCAAGCTAACCTAAATACCATCCTTATTCATAATTTTTTGTAGCTCGTCTAACAAAAATATACTACTTTCTTTATTCCACCTTGTTTGCTACTATTTTCTTGTTAGTTTCTTTTCAAAAAGATTGACGCATTTTAATAATTTCCTAATGAGAAGGTTTTATATATAGTAACGCAAATGCTATGTTATGTTTCAGATCACAAGTTTTAAAAGTTTTATAGCCACACAAATATTATAGAATATTTAGGATCACAAGTTTTAAAAATCTCATTTTTTTTATTAAATTTGTGCCAAAACAAAATAAGACGAAGGGAGTAGCAATTTTCTATCTAATTGTGGGGTTTTAAAATGTTAATCCTAGAGATCTAGAGGAGAAGGATATTGGCGAGAAGCTGATAGTCAATTTTGTTGGGAGAATCAACGGTTAGGTGGGTTTTCCAGGTTTCCAGCTAAGCAAGTGGGGATTGGCATGAAATGTTCACCCCATTCTATGTATTTGTTGTTTGTGACTTTGCCAAGTTTGCATGTTACAGATCCTAAATTCCTGATAAGTCTCTCTCTTTATCCAATGTCTTAATCAAAAAAATCGCATCTACACTTTCCTTTGGTCCCCCCCAAAGGTCTAAACTAAATTAGGACACAAATCTCTAAGTCTCTCAACCCCACCCAACATGAGACCATATATTATACACTACCATATACTAAAAAGAATGAATGTAGGAGGGAGAGAGTATGTTGGCCAAGTTTTGGACACTTTCTTCGATGTTGATGAACTATTTCTACTACTTCACATGTCCCTTCTTTCTCTACTCAATTTCAAGAGTCTTTTTCAGTTTTTTCGTTTCCTCTGTCCAATTTTAGCCATTACGCAACTCTCCCCCCCCCCCCCCCCCCTATTATGCGATTATGGGTAAACTATGGAATTAGCTTTTTATGATAATACTTTGTGTTTAAGTGTATGAATTAACTTGTAATAACTGATTAAAACCTATATTATATCAAGAGTAGGTATCTTAAATAATTTAATAAGACTATGAGACAAAAAATTATCTGTGAAGTTCAAATTAAAGCAATATGAACTATTTTTTATAAATAAATTAGGTGTAAAGAGGAATTAGGTGTGAGATAAAGATATGGGAAGGGGGACCAAACAAACCCTTAATCACATGAGATTAGTGCTATTCTCTGGCTAACTATCTATGAAGAAAGGATTTGAATTCCTCCTTAATCCAATTCCTAGTATTAATAAGCCAACCAAGGGCAGGGCAAAATTTTGTCACGCCTAATCCACAAAACGGAATGACCCTTTCCTAAGTGTATTTAACTTGTTCATCCTTCTCACACCTCCAGACTCCAGTACCCTGTGACCCTGCAACTTATTTTTTTAAAATTTAATATTCAATTTGAATCTATAATTATACCTATAGGGGTATATTCAATTTTAATAATTGCATCATACTTTACGGACTATAGTACAAATTATCGATTACTTCAGTCCTGTTGATGAACAAAATGACATGAATGATTACATCCCCAACTTATGGGCTACGAAATTTATGCTGTTGGACCAGCTTCTAACTCCGGGTCAGTTCGGCCCAAAACATATAATCATATAGCTGAAGGCCCAACGAGACCAGATAATGTCGTGTGTTTCTGCATCTCAAGTGACGAAGAAGTACCGTTTGCTGTTTTAAACGGGTTTAGATTAAAAGATAGTGAAACATAGAGAAAGATTAATTTCTCTTCTTCTTTTCTTATGAATAGAGTTTTGGTAGTGAAGATCAATGAATGTGTACGGTAAAATCAGGTGCCCCGATTTTGTGGACTCGAAGGCTCACAACAAGGAACAGAAGGCTCGCGTCGAGGAATAGACTCACTATGGACCGAGTTCGAGCCCCAAGGCATAACACGAGGCTCGAAGATTTAAGTTTTCGAGGAACGTCGGAGCCCAGTGTGATCAACCCCGAGATAATGCCGTTATGGATTTGTAACAGAATGAGCAAGATTCCTGCCACGTCCCCAAGATCATGGCGTAAATTCCAGAATGGATTTGTACGAATCCGTACTAGGCGGTTAGACAGTTGTCCCAATAAGATTCTTTACTGTAAATAGAAATGTACCTTATTTAGGGTTCCCCTATTATATAAAGGGTACCCCAATCATTTTGTAACCATCATCAATCATTGGCAAAATAATATATTCTCTTACTTTCTCGTTCATTGTTCATCAGAATTGTCCTTTAACTTTATTGTTCTTACTTTACTGTTCTTGACCTACCTCGAGGCCACATTAGCTCGAGGTCAAGACTGGCTTGCACACTGGTTTGATTTTACTTATTTCCTTCATTTATACGTTAGTTTTCTTGGTTATTAATTAGTATTGAACTAAATCACATATCTTTAAAACCATAAATCAAGTTTAATTGTTACTCGTAGTTTCGAGGTAAACAGTATGGCGCCCACCGTGGGGCTAAAGATAATAGTGATTATTTCGGTACTGATTCTGATAACACGTGTTATTTTCACACTTGTTCTTGTCAAGAATTTTTGTTCTCAGGTTAAAACATATCAAACTCGCAAAACGCACCCGTACACGGCGATGAGGGTCTTGGATTTCAGGGGGAAAACAACAATGTAGGGTTCGGTGTACCACCGATTAACCCTGGGGAAGTTCCAAATGGGGAACCAGTCGATGTTAGTTCGCACATTGCTTTGGATGCGGATTTGGGCGCAGACCCCGGAGGAAGTGAAGCCCGATCTGGTGGTCAAGGAACACAGGGTATAGGAGACGGGGGAGTCAACCTCCAAGTAATATTCGAGATGCTACAAGCTCAACAGGTTGCTATCGCTCAGCTTCAAAGTCAGCACAAACTCCAAGTGTAGTCGAACCAGAAAACACTCGACGTACTGAGCCGATACCGAAAAGATCAAACGGTAATGGCTCGGGGACTGATCCCATAATTATGAGGATGCTCGAGGAACTCACCAAGAGAATCGAGTCCGGGGAGAAGAAGATTGAGGATAATGACAAAAAAGTAGAGACTTATAACTCCCTTGTTGATCAAAAATCGGGGGCACCCCCGGTCTTGAAAGGTTTGGATGCCAAAAAGTTCATACAAAAGCCATTCCCTCTGAGTGCGGCTCTGAAGCCCATTCCTAAAAAGTTTCGCATGCCCGATATACCTAAATACAACGGGACAACCGGCCCTAATGAACATATTACCTCATACACTTATGGGATTAAAGGAAACGACTTGAATGATGATAACATCAAATCAGTATTGTTGAAAAAATTTGGGGAAACTTCGTCAAAGGGAGCTATGATTTGGTATCACAACTTTCCCCCGAACTCTATCAATTCGTTTGCTATGTTAGCAGACGCCTTCGTGAAAGCACATGCCGGGGCCATAAAGGTGGCGACAAGGAAATTGGACGTTTTTAAGATAAGACAGAGGAACAATGAGATGCTAAGGGAGTTCGTATCCCGGTTTCAAATGGAGCGAATGGAATTACCACCGGTCTCGGATGATTGGGCAGTACAAGCTTTTATGCAGGGTTTGAACAAGTAGAGTTCGATCGCGTTACGACATTTGAAGCAAAATCTGATCGAGTACCCGACTGTAACGTGGTCAGACGTACATAATCGTTACCAATCGAAGATCAGGGTCGAGGACGACCAGTTGGGAGCCTCCTCGGGTTCAGTTCATCCTAATAGATTGGCAGTTAAGGCCCCGAGGGATACGGACATGGTACCAAGATCAAACAAAGAGCGGTATCAGCCATATGTCGATCGGAGAAACAGCGGTTCAGGGTGTAACGCTCCTTGGAATGATCGAAGAAATGATCGAGGTCAAAGCTCTCAGGGACTTATAAGTAAGAATGGTTTTGATAAACATACAGACCCCGCAGAAGCACCTCGATTGTCGAAGTATAATTTCAGTGTAGATGCATCGGGGATCGTGTCAGCTATTGGAAGAATCAAAGACACCAGGTGGCGCAGGACTATACAAACCGATCCTTCTCAAAGGAATCCAAACTTGATGTGTAAGTATCATGGCACATATGACCATAGGATCGAAGACTGCAGGCAGCTGAGGGAGGAGGTAGCTCGGTTGTTCAACAAAGGTCATCTTCGGGAATTTCTCAATGATCGAGCTAAGAACCACTTCAGGGAAAGAGATGCAAACAGAAAAAATGAGCAGGAAGAACCACAACACGTAATTCATATGATCGTTGGCGGTGTCGATGTTCCACAAGGGCCTATATTCAAACACACCAAGGTGTGAATCTCCAGAGAAAAACGGACTCGGAGCTACGTGCCCGAGGGCGTCCTATCCTTCAATGACGAGGAGGCGGAAGGCATATCTCAGCCGCACAATGACGCCCTGGTAATTTCTATTTTGTTAAATAAAATTCAAGTCAAACGTGTTCTAGTGGATCCAGGTAGCTCAGCAAACATAATCAGATCAAGGGTCTTAGAGCAGCTCGGCCTACAGGACCAAATTGTACCTGCATCTCGAGTCCTAAATGGCTTCAACATAGCAAGCGAAACAACGAAGGGGGAGATAATCCTACCAGTGAACGTGGCCATGACCATCCAAGATACAAAATTCCATGACATTGAAGGCGGCATGAGATATAATGCACTTCTCGGGAGGCCATGGATCCACAACATGAGGGCAATACCTTCAACCCTTCATCAGATGATGAAATCCCCAATAATGGATGGTGTGAAAATGGTCTACGGAGAACAGCACGCTGCAAAGGAAATGTTTGCAGTCGAGGAGGTGATACCGGTACCAGCGCCTTCGACCTCAGAAAATTCAAGCACCAAAGATAAGCAGGCGGCCAAATAGCAATCACCGCCCCTAGCCTCGATCGAGTTGGAGCAACAGGTAACCGAAGAAGAAGAAGAAGAGGATCTCCTTACTCTTCGAACTTTCATTGTTCCCGAAGAGTCCGATGCAATCAAGTCAACGGTGGAGGAACTGGAACAGGTCATACTAATCAAATACATGCCCGAGAGAAAGGTATACCTGGGAACGGTGTTAACCCCCAAACTCAGGAAAAAACTCATTCAATTTCTAATTGATAATATAGATTGTTTTGCTTGGTCCCATTTAGACATGACAGGAATCCCACCGGAAATAAAAACATACCAGCTAAGCCTCGACCCTAGGTTCAAACCGGTAAAGTAGAAAAGGAGGCCCCAGTCCTAGGTGAAACATGCATTCATAAAGGATGAGGTAACTAAACTTCTTAAAATAGGGTCTATTCGGGAGGTAAAATACCCCGAATGGTTAGCCAACGTGGTTGTAGTCCCTAAAAAGGGAAACAAACTTAGAATATGTGTAGATTATAAGGATTTGAACAAGGCATGCCCTAAAGACTCTTTCCCCTACCTAACATCGATCATATGATCGATGCCACAGCCAGCCACGAGATCCTAACCTTTCTCGATGCCTACTCCGGGTACAATCAAATTCAGATGAACCCGGAGGACCAGGAAAAAACCTCATTTATCACTAAGTTTGGAACATACTGTTATAATGTAATGCCCTTCGGGCTAAAAAATGCTGGAGCAATATACCAACGCTTAGTTAACAGAATGTTTGAGGAACATATAGGTAAATCAATGGAAGTTTACATTGATGATATGTTGGTTAAGTCCCTGCACGCAGAGGACCATTTAACTCATTTGTAGGAAACATTCAAAATCTTGAGGAAGTACAACATGAAGCTTAACCCAGAGAAATGTGCCTTCGGGGTCGGTTTAGGCAAGTTCCTCAGATTCATGGTATCAAATCGAGGGATCGAAATCAACCCCGACAAGATCAAGGACATCGAAGATATCACTATCGTAGATAGTTTGAAAGTCGTACAAAGGTTAACAGGACGAATAGCCGCCTTGGGTCGATTTATTTCGAGGTCATCAGATCGAAGCCACATATTCTTTTCCTTGCTCAAAAAGAAAAAGGATTTCACATGGACCCCGGAATGCCAGCAAGCATTGGAGGAATTAAAGCGATATTTATCAAGCCCACCTCTGCTTCACACTCCGAAGTAGATGAAAAGCTTTACTTGTATTTGGTAGTGTCCGAGATAGCGGTAAGTGAGGTACTGGTTCAAGAGGAGCAAGGTACGCAATTCCCTGTTTATTATATAAGTCGAACTCTAGGCGATGCTGAAACTAGATATCCACACTCAGAAAAATTGGCACTTGCATTAATAAGCGCATCTAGGAAGTTAAAGCCATATTTTCAATGTCATCCCATATGTGTGTTGACCACTTATCCCCTTCGAAATGTTTTGCATAAGCCCTAACTATCGGGCTGGTTGGCCAAATGGGCCGTCGAACTTGGCGAGTACAATATCGAGTATCAACCCCGAACGACCATCAAGTCTAAAATCCTAGCTGAATTCGTGGCCGATTTTACGTCGACCCTCGTATCCGAAGTGGAGAAAGAACTTCTGCTAAAATCGGGTACATCATCGGGGGTATGGACCCTTTTCACGGACGGTGTCTCGAATGTGAAAGGGTCCGGGCTTGGCATTGTTTTGAAACCAACAACAGGTAGTATTATTAGACAATCTATCAAAACTTCTAGGTTGACTAATAATGAGGTCCAGTATGAGGCCATAATTGCAGGTCTCGAGCTAGCTAAAAGCTTGGGGGCAGAAGTCATTGAAGCCAAGTGCGATTCCCTGTTGGTAGTGAACCAAGTAAACAAAAGTTTCAATGTTCGAGAGGATAGGATGCAAAGATACTTGGATAAGTTACAAGTAACCTTGCACCGCTTCAAGGAGTGGACCCTAGATCATGTGCCTCGAGAACAAAACAGTGAGGCCTATGCACTTGCTAATTTAGGGTCATCAGTATAAGAAGATGATATTGTTCCGGGGACTGTCGTCCAATTATCGAGATCTGAGGTCGAAGAGGGTCATGCTGAGATAAATTCTAAGAGTTTTACTTGGGATTGGAGGAACAAGTATATCACTATTTGAAAAATGTAAAGCTCCCATCGGATCATAAAGAGTCAAGGGATCTACGAACCAAAGTTGCTAGGTTCACATCATATGAAGATGGAACATTGTACGGGAGGACTTTCGATGACCATTGGCGGTATGTTTAGGGCCGCGGGATACTGATCATGTTCTATGAGAAATCCACGAAGGCACTTGTGGGAATCACTCCGGCGCCGAGTCTTTGATTCGCAAAATTATCAGAGTAGGGTATTACTAGGATAGCATGGAAAAAGACACTAAGGAGTTTGTTAAAAAGTGTGATAAATGTCAAAGGTTTGCACCGATGATTCATCAGTCCGAAAAGCAGCTTCACTCGGTCCTGTCCCGTGGCCTTTCATGAGATGGGGGATGGACATAGTCGGCTCTCTGCCAACGGCCCCAGGTAAAACTAAATTCATATTGTTTATGACTGATTACATTTCTAAATGGGTGGAAGCACATGCCTTCAATAAGGTCAGAGAAAAAGAAGTTATTGACTTCATCTGGGACCATATCATATGTTGATTCGGGATACCTGCCGAGATTGTATGTGACAATGGAAAGCAATTCGTCGGCAACAAGGTAACGGAGTTCCTCAAAGCACACAAAATAAAGAGGACCTTATCAACACTGTACCACCTGACCGGGAACGGACAGACCGAGTCAACAAACAAAACTATCATTCAAAACCTAAAGAAGAGGTTGGACGATGCAAAAGGAAAATGGAGAGAAGTTCTACCCGAGGTTCTTTGGGCACATCGAACAACATCGAAGTCTAGCACGGGATCAACCCCATTCTTGTTAGTATATAGCTCCGAGGCCTTAATCCCGGTCGAGGTCGGGAACCCAGCGCCAGGTTTTGGCATGCATCGAAGGAGTCAAATCATGAGGCTATGAATTCTTGCCTCGAGCTATTAGATGAAAAACGTGAAGCTGCACTTGTTCGGATGGCGGCGCAGTAACAAAGAATCGGGAGATATTATAATAGGAGGACTAACCTTCGACACTTCGAAATCGGGGACTTAGTTCTACGGAAGGTCACCCTCAATACTCGAGACCCGAATGAAGGGAAACTAGGCCCAAATTGGGAAGGACCGTACCGAGTCATCGGAGTTGTCGGTAAAGGATCTTACAAACTTGGCACGATGGGAGGCGAGCAACTGCCGAAAAATTTGAATGTATCACTACTCAAACAATACTACTGCTAAGGTATGGCTTTCTCCTTTTTTTCCATTTGAATTTAAAACTAACTCATTGAAGATGTTCGATCGAAGACATCGAGGGCACCTTTTTATACAAAGACCTTAGGTTTTAAAGCACGCGTTGCACTCTTTTTCCCTTTGATCGGATTTTGTCCCGAATGGGTTTTACCGGTGAGGTTTTTAATGAGGCAACAACTATGTTCTACCTAAGGAAAACTCAACAGTATCCAAGGCTTTTCAATCAACCTCGAATACTGGGGGGCATCACCCTCGGAGATAATATATTTTTGAGGAAAATACTTCATGCCAAAGAGGGCCTCGATAGGAAAACTTTGTAATGGGCAAAACGGTCGGATAAACCGTGTCCATATTGAATAACCGAGCCCCGATGGCAGAACATGTACACATGTATCAATTATTCAAAGAAGCATTCTTTCTATATCAAAACACTTTGTGTCTCAAAGAAGTCTACTATCATACGAGCTTCATAGTTGTAATTCTGAGAGAAACGACTCAAGGGCCAAAACGCAAATACACCTCGAATACTCGGGGACTGTCATCAAAAGTCAACACATTCGAGTCATCTAAACTTGAATTTGTAAGACCTCAAAGAGGCATCCCCTCGACATAAAGTCCAAGGCCATCATACTTGGGGACTAACCTTTCAAACAAGTTCGAAAGGTTATTGGTAAATAAGTCCAAGAGACATACCCGAAGGCTACGACCATATTAAAGGCTACGACCATATTAAAGACTACGATCATATAAAAAGGCTACGGCCGAAATAATGCGGCTCGGAGACGTCCGACTTCCACCATAAGTTAAAGGCCTTCAAACACTTTGAAAAATCGGTTAAATAAGGCTACCCTCGGCAAAAGCAAATAGGAAAGGGCTTCGATCAAATCAGCCCTCGAATAATTTAAAGGCTTCGATAACGTCAGCCTTCAAAAAAGCCTCAAGATGAATTAACACAAACGGGTTCTGATCGATTGAACCCTCGAAAAACCCAACGGGTATAAAATTACATGCTAAGTGTTGATACCCAATTTTTTCCTATATATTTTAAATATGCAAAATACCTTCAAAATAGCATATACATGCATATATAAGCATGCCCAAGGTTTTATTTATTTTTCCCATAATTTTAAGGGTTTTAAATTGATTTATTTTTTTTCTTTTCTTTTTATCCATAAAATCCCCAATAATTATTTCCAAAATTGTTATTTTGATAATTCATCTATTGGATTTCTATATTTATGCCAAAATATGACTAAGGTAATTTTTATAATTACATTTAGTATTTTTAAAGTTAAATTGCACATAATTGCAATATTAGCCCTTTTAAGATTTAATTATGTTTTATATGCATAAAATTGGATACTGTATTTTTAAATTGCTATATGTATTATAAATCATTTTAGCATTTTAAATTATTTTTTCAGAAATTATCTACTATTTTTTATAAATCAAATGGGAAAAAATGGCTATTTAACTTATAGCCAAAATTGGCTTTCAATTCAAGCCTAAATCAAACGGACCCCCAACCCAACTAAAAAATCCACCGGACCCAAGCCCAAAACCAAGCCATACCCGACCCACCTACCCCGTTCAATCTTGATCGTTGATCATTAAGATCAACGGTCCCCATTCCCCCTTCCTAAATTAAACCCTAAAGACTACCCCCCCTATCTCTCATTTCCCCCTCTCATTCTCTCTCAACCGGTCTCTCATCTCTCTCTCCATCTCTGGTTCTCTCTAGAACCTTCTCCTCTCCCCTCCTCTCCGATGAACCTCATCCAGCATCTCCGACATCTCCTTGCCTGAATCCATGGTGGCCTCGCCACCTACTGGCCTTGTGGCTCCCCCTTGAACGTGTGTCATTGTTTTGAGGCCTTCAAGTGAACCAGAGGCGGTTCACTCGCCTCCCATGGTTTCTCATGCCATTTTCCGGCCATCCATGGCCGTTCGAGTAAGATCTATGACTTTTTCGGCTAAAACCAATAACTTTTCAAGGTTTTCTCACCTTTTCTAGGTTCTCCGAAACCCTAACTTTAAAGATTTTCCGATTTCTTATAGATCCGTTTTAGATCTGTGTATATTATGATCTTTTAAGTGTTTTCCTCAAAGGTTGTTCCCGATTTTTCCAAAATGGCTCTTCGTCTTCGAGACTAGGGTTTCTTAACCTCTTTTAAATGACTTCTCCTCTGATTTTCAGTATTATCGTATGATTTTTTTACTATGTGAAATGGTTTATTTATGTTTTTCTTCTACTTGATTCATCACGTTGAAAACCCTAATTATTTGGGTTTTTATCCGGGGTTCTGGAACCGTCTTTGCTTATGTGATTTGTATGTATAGCTGTTTCGATTGATTTCTTTATGGTTATGCCTTTTTCTTTGTTTATCTTGACCGATTCTAAGTTCTTACCGCTTTTTAACTCAACCCTGTTAAAACCCTAATTTCTTAAAGATTTTCTTCACTTGTTACTGTGAGTTTTAAAGAACTTCTTTACCTGTTTCTGTGTGTTAGATTGGTTTCTTCACTCTAGTTCTATGTGTTAGCTGTAACTACTTGACTTTGTTAAAGTCTCTGTTGACCACCATGCTTCGAATGGGTTCCTTTTTGCTACTGAGTCCTTAGCCTACTCGTGTCACTTCTGTATGATTGTGTTCATCTAGTTTATTCCTCTATCGATATGGCTGACCTTGCATGTCTGATACGCCTGTTCATTCTTCTCTATTTATATGTCGAAGTGCAATATCATGACTCCCTCTTGATTGATCCTGATTTCCTTAAATTACGGTTTGATTGCAAGGTTTTCTTATAAACCCATAAAATTTTACTCGTTTGTTTAAGTTGATTGATTCCACTCCCTTATTTGCTGTGGTGCTTCATTCTTGCTGAATCCTTTCCTCAAACTGGTGTAATCTGTACTTAGACTCAATCATATGCTCTATACTTTTACTACCCCTTATATGGTAAAAAATCTTTCTCAACTGATTTTCTTTCCTTAGTTATCCCTGTTAGTATCCGTTTAAACTGTAATTCCTTGATTAAAGGAAGTACCTGTATTAATTGGATTCTAATTATGATTACTTCCATAATTGTGCTAAACCTTTACTTGTTACCTTATTTTCTACCTATTTTCAAAGCTATAAATACCCCAAGTCTTTCATTAACAAGACGAACCATAAGTTCAGAACACACACATACACACTCAAAATTCTCTCTTCTTTTTCTACTACTTGTGCTATTGCTTGTCTAGTCGGCTGAAAGCCAAGGCTAGGCTGTGGAACTCTACTTGCTTTACTTTTCTGCACTTTGCTTCCTTAACTGGTATGTTCCTAGTTCAATTCTGAAACTCAACTCTATGTGCTCCATTGTTTGTCAATCCCTGTCTCTTTCTGCACTAACTTAATGACTCATGTTGTTTAATTGCACTTCTGGTCTACCGCTTTACTCAGCATGCTTAAGTTCTGCTCTCTCTTGTTCAAATGTAATCAGCATGTCTACTTGAGTGCCTGTTTATGTCCTTCAACTAGTATGTCTCCTAATGTACTTGGTTAACACCAAGTCATGACTAATTATGTGTAATAGACCCCTGCATGACTACTTCCATACACTGTCCCCATGTCTTGTTACTATTCTAATTTCAAGCATGATTCTCTTGTTAACTCTTTGAAGTAATTGTTTATGTTCTGAAGACCAATCAGTCCCTACTTGTTCTTTGTACTGGCTGGTCTATAGGCACCTCCTCTCAGCCGTGTTTAGGTGTTTCTGATTTGGGCCCTCTATGTCCCCAACCCCTACTTCCCTGCTTGTAACTTCTGAAACTGTACTATTCTTTTAACTTGTTCTGTGTGTGCTGGCTTGTTCCAAGTCTTTGTTGCTCCTACCCCCTTCCCCTTTCAAAACTGTTTCCAACTCAACTCTTTTAAATCTATGTCAAGCACTCTCACATATACTCTTAGACCACTAGGTTCTGCCCCTTTTGTGTGAGCCTTGCCTTGGGACCCTGGAGCTCCCTCTGAACTTGGACACATAAAAGTTGGCCTTTCCACACTATACTTACTCTATCTTGGCTATGAAATCTGGGTGTGAGCACTGCCCGGGATCCCTTGAGATCCTTAGGGAACTCTGACACACCCGGATATGAGAAAGACTATGGAACAAATCTTGGCACTTGAAGCGATTTATTACATAACTCAGAAAGGAAGTCCTTATCAGGCTTCCTATAGTGTAACTTCTTATTTTCATTTCTACTTATGTAATTCATTTCAATGTTGGTCTGTAATAACTTGTTATAAACAAGTATTGGGGTTGGCTAGTGAAAAGGGATGGGGTAAATATGCATGCTATAGTTATTAAGGGTAGAAAACATGTTATTAGGTTTATGTTCCTAATTGCGCAATAGAAACCATGATTAGGGTTTATACATGCATTAGAAATCATGCTCTTAAGATCCCATGTTTATTGTTTCCGCATGTGCACCCTCACAACATCATGTGTTGAAATCTGCTAATGATTAGCACTTTACTATTATGTTATGCGCTGCCATGTACATCTAGAAATCCTGCTTTAGGATAAGGGGTTATTAAAACAAAGATTGCTACTCTTGCACACTTGACAACATGCTCTATAATGTTATAACCTTTTCTGCATTTAGAATCCTGCTTTAGGAAATTCTGCAATCCTTTTCTGTATTTAGAAATCCTGCTTTAGGAAATGCTGCATACAAACCATCATGAGCTTTATACATGCATCTTAGATACCATGTTTTAGGATCTTATTCGTACTTGCATTCACACTTAGTGTAAACTGCTGGTTATAAAAGAGGTAAAAACAGCTTCACACTTAATTATCCTGTTTAAAATAACTGGTAATAATCTCTGCATTCGTATCAACTAGAATAGCATGCTCTTAGGGTAAAGTAATTTCTAAACTGTCTTCTAATAATTCTAAATAACTGCTGCGTACTATTTTATGCCTAGGCAAGCCTTAGGTAATTAATTTTAAATAAAACCAGAACAGTCTCTGCGGTCAGTGTTTAATTATCAACTGTTAAAATCAGTAGGCAAGCCTGATTCGGACTTCTTTTCTGAGTCATGTAATAGATCTAGTTCTGCTGTTATCACTTAGATACCATGCATAGGATTTAATTTCAGACTTTAATTGTGTATGAGTCATGCTATCCATGTGCATTACCTGTGGAGGTGTATTTGAGCCTTTCGTTTATCTTCCATGCTCCTCCTTTAATTGAAGTCCTACTTGTTTTGTATGTTGCCTTTAAAACTGAGGGTCTGCCTAGAACCTCCTTCTTATAGGATAAGAGTCCTAAACTCCTCCGGGACTGATAGGAAGTGACGGGTAACAACATGTAATAAGGGTCGAGACCAACCCTCGCTTTACTTACCTTCGCGGGGCGGGAAAGGGTAGATATGGATATGATGACCGATGCATCAATACCACGCGTAGCTCCTCTTTGATGAGTGTCATACCGGGTATTGCATTGATGTGATCCATATTATAAACAAACCTAGGACACCCCTCTTTCATTCATGAATATGCTTAGATTGTGATTCTTTTCAAAATCTCGCTTTTCACTAATTGTTTTTCAAACACTTGTGTATTTAAATCCCCTACTATTTGAGCCATACTTGTTTATTTACTAATTGTACAAATTCATAAAAACTGTCTGGCCGGGAACCACACTAGTTGATCCTGAGGGGTGCCTAACACCTTCCCCTTAGGATAATTTTAAGCCCTTACCCTATCTCCGGTTACCAAACGTAGTTATAGATGAACCTTATAGGTGCCCGAATGCACCTTAAATCGTTAGGTGGCGACTCTTCAAAAATGCAAACCCCTTTCCCAAAAGGAAAGAGTTGTCCCATACCAAAATGTCATAAACCCAATTCCCTCCGCGAGGAAAGGAAAAAGGGGGCGCGACAGCATGGCGACTCTGCTGGGGACTCTTTAGGCTTTTACCATTTCATACCGTTTTTGTGAATTTGTACTCCCTCCTATATGTAATTGCTTGTTTAATTTATTTAAGCATTTAATTTCTTCTTCAAAAGCAAAACTGACATATCTTCCTTGTTTCTTTCCTTTAAATGCTGCTTTAAATTATGGAATTGCTGTACTTATCACTTTCTTAACGTGCAAATACATGTCAACATGCTTTTAATTATTGCATAATCATGCTCAACATCATACTCCACTCATGCCAAACAAATACTATAGCAACGCTTGATGAGTGGTTGCGCTCTTCCTATATCATTACCCCCTAAATTCGGAAAGGCTTATTTGCGGTAAAACTAGTCGATCAACTGTGCAGCCGATAGTTCCGTGCCTTCCCCCTTGAGTTCTCCGCTCAAGGGTACCAGTCTAAAACCCCATAGAAACCTTACTCTGTTTAAATTGCGCATGCATCATGGTCAAACCTAGCCGAGTCAGTTATGTTGTCCACATAATGATCCTTTAAGATAGCCTTGTCCAAAGTCCACTGGGTTTCCCTAAGCCCAAATGGACATCATCACGTTCTGTGCATTTATTTGGAGAACTAAATGCTTCATGCTAATTGTTGATGTTAAATAGTCGAGTCTGGTGGGGGTAAGGGCCTAACCTTGTTTGCCTTGCAGAAAGATGAGGCATGAAGTCCCCACATTTGGCATGGTCACCAACATCTACCCAAGATTGTTAAGTTGGTGGGAAGATTTACATTCTAGTGACAAAACCATCGTCAGAAAATATCTGGGTAATCTACCATCCTACCTGGGGATCCAGCCTAACAACAGGATAATAGAAGCTGCTACCTTATTTTGGGATTGTGAAAGGGCCGTGTTCCGCTTTGGGGACATTGAAATGACTCCTTTGCTAGAAGAGATAGGAGGACTGGCCGGTCTAGTGTGGGAAACCCCGGGTTTGCTAATGCCTGAGAACCGCACAGGCAAGGGTTTCCTAAAAATGATGGGTTTGAAGAAGAATGCAGAATTGGTATGCCTAAAGGAATCATACATACCTTTTGACTACTTGTATGAAAGGTACGACCATAGCAAATCATACCGTACCTACCATGACGAGTTTGCCATCACATCCTTGGGACATATCCATCGTAGGGTTTTCGTCTTCATGTTTTGCTTCCTGGGTCTGATTGTGTTTCCAATGAAGAATGGGAGAATCCATACTAGGCTGGTTATGGTAACCAAGACCCTAATGAAGGGGATTGGTGGACAAACATTCAGCATTGTACCCATGATCATTGCAGACATATACCGATCCTTAGAGAAGTGTCAGCGAGGAGCAAAACACTTCGACGACTGCAATCTACTACTTCAACTTTGGCTCATGGAGCATCTCCAAAAGGGCGAATACCGACAAGAAATTCAGCGAAGGGATTGGGATGATCACATTGCTTTCCACCACCTAAAGCGAATGAATTACATCCCCGACATGTTCGCTCAGCCTGAGAATGCCAAGGAATGGGTTGAGCTCTTTGATAATCTGACTGACGAACAAGTTCAATGGATGTTCGAGTGGTTTCCGACAGAGGAGTTCATCGCCCGATCCAGAGATGCACCTTTCCTGATACTGATTGGTCTAAGAGGAACATACCCTTACGTCCATCTTCGAGTTATGAGGCAAGCAGGTAGGAAGCAAGTCATACCCAGGGTCGACAAGATGAGCCATTTTCGAGCTGACTTACGAAATGATAATAGTCCCCACAAGTGCCAAGCCCAACACATGTGGCACTGCAAGATCGTAATGGGGAAAGACACAATCGAGCCAGACAGATATTATGCCGGTTGTACCCCTTTCTATTCGGGTTGGTTGGAAGACAATTGGGATGTTCTGAGCCAGCCAGGGTTTGTTCGAGGTCACAGAATTATAGATGAAAAGGCCGAGGCGTAAGTCAAGTACAACCAGCTACGCAAAAGGATCCGTGAATGCGAGAGCGAACACTGCGAGATGCAAGAATCCAACCAGAAGCTGATCGAGGAATGGAAAGACATGGCTATCAGTGCCAACAAAAGGCTAGGGTACTTGGAGCGAGGCGTAGTAGAACTGGAGGGGAAGTTTCTCAAGAGGGTTGAAGACTGTCAAATGGCTGATGGGACCGAAGGTGGACATCTAGCCAGAGCATACCTGTTGCTGGGACTTCGTGAATTGGGGAAGCTGTTCGACGGAGCCAAGGATGCCGAATTTGGGGAAGGTCCTTCTGGGACCAAATAGATAGGAATTTACTTTTTTCTCCTTATGAATGTAATAAGGCCAATGACCATTAGTGACTTTTATTTCTTGCTTATTTAGTGTCGTTTTGGGATTCGCCTATTTTTATCAATAAAATAAGGCATTTAGCATTAAAAAGTTCTCCAAGTCTATTTGTTGCTAGGCATACCTCGGGCACAAAGAGGTTCCCAAATTAGGACATGTTTTATATTCCCGCACTATGTGTTTAAATATTGCAATACTTTTTATAATCCCCACTAACGTGATTACCTTTTGTTTTTATTTTCATTTTTATTATTTCCCCTCCCTAAAGGTTAGTTCGTGCACTCTAGCATCATCATCTTATTTCAATAGATCCAGGGGCCCTCCACCCTCTCCTCCTCTTAGTCCCATTAAAGGTAAAGGCAAGAACAAAATGGAAGATTTGAATAACATCAGGAAAGAGAACACAACTGAACGGGTAGAGGCCACTGATGGCCATGATATTCGGGTTCCTAACGAGAATGTGTCACAACTTGAATAGAAACTGTTGAAGTTCCAGGAAGAGCTCGATCAGGTTTGGAATCTGGCAAACCTGTCATTTTCCCTCAGCATCCCAGATACCAACTTCCCCAATGTTCAAAACCCTACACCTCCTCAAAATATCCCAAAACAACAGAATCATCCCGCTGCTCCACCAAAGAACCAATGTAACACCTGTCATACCCCAAATAATCACTACTCATCCCAGAACCTTAGAACTCCGCAAATGACCATTTCCACACCCATACACCAGGCCACCATAACAATCCTATCTAAGTGGAGACCATGCCACACTCCACCCAACCTATCTTCTGCACACCTGAGTCTGATGAAAAGGATCTGCTTATCAGGAACTTGGTCGAGGAACTTAAGAAACTAACCAGCCGGATTTAGGGTGTTGAGGGAAGCAAAGGAATCAAGGGGCTGAACTATGAGGACCTTTGCATACAACCGGATGTCGAACTGCCTGAGGGGTACAAACCTCCTAAGTTTGAAATGTTTGATGGTACGGGTGATCCAAGGGTCCATCTGAGGACATATTGCTACAAGCTGGTTGGAGTAGGAAAGGATGAAAGGATCCGCATGAAGTTGTTCATGAGGAGTTTGAAAGGAGATGCGTTATCTTGGTACATCAGCCAAGATCCCAAGAAGTGGTCGAGCTGGGTGGGCATGGCATCTGACTTTATGGACAGGTTCAGGTTTAATACAGAGAGCGCGCCAGACGTGTTCTATATCCAAAATCTAAAGAAGAAGCCCACGGAGACATTTTGCGAGTATGCTACTCGCTGGAGGTCCGAAGCTGCTAAGGTTAGAACCGTCTAAGAAAAGGAGCAAATGAACAAGTTCTTTGTCTGGGCTCAGGACCCGCAGTACTATGAACGGCTGATGATGATTGAGAACCACAAGTTCTCCGACATTATCAAATTAGGTGAAAGAATTGAAGAAGGTATTAAAAGTGGAATGGTTACAAATTTCGAGGCCTTGCAAGCTACGAATAAGGCTTTATAGTCCGGTGGTGTGTCCAAGAAAGGGGACGTAGGGGCCGTGATGGTTGCACGAAGGACCAAGTCTCCCCTTAAATGCCAAGCTTACCCAACACCTCCACTCACATACCAATCAACCCCAAATTACCAAGAACCCTCATACCAAGCTCCGCCACCAACTTATCAGTCATATCCACCTCCTACATATCAACCTACCTCACCCAGATACTCACAACCCGCTCATGTCTACCAAACTTACAATGCTCAACCATTCCATTATCAATCACCCCTTGCACGCCAAAACTTCCCTAGACCCCGACCTAATGTTGATCGCAGACGTCCAAAGCAATATACAGCTATCGCTGAACCTATCGACCAGCTGTATGAGAGGCTCAAAGCTGTTGGTTATGTCACCCCCGTCCCTGCTACAACCCCTGAGAATCCTTCTCAATGGGTTAACCCAAACAAGTCCTGTGCATACCACTCTGGCATGAAAGGGCACACCATCGATGAATGTCGCTCCTTGAAAGACAAGATACAGTCTTTGATTGATAACAAGATCATTGTGGCAAAGGAAACCGCTCCAAACGTCCGCAACAACCCTCTGCCAGACCATAAGGGTGGAAGTATCCACATGATTGAAGTGGAAGATGACTGGGATCCCGAGGGATCAATCGGGTTGATCGCAGAAGGCGATGACCCAAAGAAACCAACAATTACTCTCAATCCGATCATAGTTCAGATCCAACCGTCTGAGGATTCCGAGGTGAACATGTCTATACCTCTCGAATTTGAAGCAGCGCCGTCCGCGAAAGCACCGGCACCAATTGAGGCTGAATTCACATCTCCGGCTAATGCACCCGCACCATTTGAGGTTGCAGTCTTGCCACCCAAAGCACATGTTCCATTCGAAGTAAGGATAGCCGCACCGATCCCAGTGGTGATGTCAGCCATGCCACCCTTCTATACAAATGTTGTACCCCAGGATTATACAACCGAGGCGAGAAGGAAGGGCAAGGTCAGGATTGAAGAAACTGTCGCAGCACAGGGTGTGACAAGAACTGGTAGAGTCTATACCCCTGAACATCTAGCAGAATCAAGCAAACAGGCCTCCAATCGGCCGCCCCTCATTGAGACAGGTCCGGACGACCTTTGGAGGAAAATACAGGCAAGGAATATTCGGTCATTGACCAGTTAAACAAGACGCCAGCACAAATATCCATCCTCTATTTGCTGCAAAATTCCAAGACACACAAGAATGCTCTGTTGAAAGTGCTAAATGAAGCGTACGTACCAAGTAACATCACTGGCGGGGAAATGGATAATATGGTAGGACAAATGCTGGAGAGCCATAAGATCACCTTTTATGAGGACGAGCTGCCACCTGAAGGGCTGGGGCACAACAAAGCACTGCACATCACCGCGCAATGTGAAGATTATTTCATCACCAGGATCCTGATCGATGGAGGTTCCAATCTTAATATTTGTCCGCTGGTAACACTCAAGAAATTGGGCAAAGGGCTGCATGAGATAAAGGATGGAGCAATCAATGTGAAAGCTTTCGATGGTTCTCAGAGGTCCATCATTGGTGAGATTAGTCTGTGCCTGCAGATGGGACTGACCTGGTTCGAGGTTGACTTCCAGGTGATAGATGTACCAGCATATTACAACTTGCTGCTGGGATGGCCATGGATTCATGCTGCTGGGGCCGTAGCATCAACGCTACATCAGGCAGTAAAGTTCGAATGAAATCACCAGGGGTGATCATTCACGACGACAGTAGCAAACCTATATACAGTCGCCAGACCATTCCGGTGATCGGGGAAGAAGGAAGCTGGGTGGAGAAACTTACCACCACATTGAACGGGTCAATGCTATTAACAAAGACAAATGGTGGGATAGCAAAATCGAGAGTATACTAAGTTGGAGTGGGTACGAACCTGGCAAAGGGCTCGACAAAAACCTCCAAGGAATCTCTAAACCCATAAAACTCAAGAAACATGGCACTACCTTCGGTTTGGGATATGAATACACCTGGGAAGAATTCAATAGCTGGTCGCCACCACGGCGCGGTCCTTACTACCCACTAGAGCAGCCAATACCGCATCCGGAGCAAACCTTCTAACAGGTCGACATTATTTATGGGTCAGATGAAGAAGAAGCACTTGCAACAGTGAAGAACTTGTTTCTAGAGGACAGTGATATGGACTGTTGTGTTATTCTCAAGGAGGAGGGGGAGAAAGGCCCTTCCATACAGGCTGTGAGCAGAGGGGCACATCTCAAGAATTGGACCATCAGGACCACCAGAGCCGGACGAGCCTCGGGGTAGCAAGGCTAAAACAAGCATTATTCACTGTTTTATTTACTGAATGATTTTCTTTTCGCACTTTTCAATTTCATAAGATCTTCGATGTTCAAAATAGTTATTCAATTTATCAAAAACATGTTTGATTTTTCTTATAAATTAATATTTATTGGTATCGTTTTCCTCCTTACTTTACCAATACATCATTACTATTACTTATCTTGATGAACCAATGACTGTGACATGCAATGAGACAACACAACAAATGTACATTGATTCAGAGGAAGATGGCATACCCGAGGAGATTGTCAAAGAAGTTGAGAACTTTGAGAGCAGACCTAAGTCCAACCTGGACGAGACCGAAATTGTCAACCTGGGAGATGCATAAAACGTCAAAGAAACACGAATCAACATTTACCTATCGCCATCAGAGAAGAAAGAATACACAGAATTTCTAAAAGAGTATGAGGATATATTCGCCTGGTCGTATGATGACATGACTGGTCTGAGTATGTCTATTGTGGCCCACAAAGTGCCAACCAATCCAATGTGTCCACCGGTAAAACAAAAGCTCAGAAAGTTCAAGCCTGATATGAGTCTGAAAATCAAGGAAGAAGTCACCAAGCATATCAAAGCCAAGGTTCTTAGGGTGGTTGAGTACCCAACATGGTTAGCCAACATTCTGCCAGTGCCGAAGAAGGATGGGAAGGTCAGAGTCTGTGTCGACTACCGGGATCTCAACCGGCCCAGTTCGAAAGACGATTTCAATTTGCCAAATATACACATCCTGATTGACAATTGCGCCAAGCATGAGCTATAGTCATTCGTAGATTGCTTTGCTGGTTATCATCAGATCTGGATGGATGAGGAAGATGCTGAGAAAACGGTTTTCATTACACCGTGGGGAGTGTATTGTTACAAGATGATGCCATTCGGCCTGAAGAATGCAGGGGCCACCTACATGAAGGCCATGACTACCATATTTCACGATATGATACACAAGGAGATAGAGGTGTTTGAGGATGATGTTATTATCAAATCCAAGAAGGCCACTAACCACATAGAAGATCTGAGAAAGTTCTTCAATAGATTGCGGAGATACAACCTGAAACTAAACCCCGCAAAATGTGCATTTGGGGTTCCTGCTGGGAAGTTGCTTCGGTTTATTGTGAGCCGCCGAGGAATAGAACTGGATCCATCGAAAGTCATAGCCATTCAAGAACTACCACCGCCATAGAACAAGAAAGATGTAATGAGTTTCTTGGGAAGGCTTAACTACATCAGTCGATTCATAGCACAGTCTACAATTATCTGTGAGCCAATCTTTAAGATGTTAAAGAACGCCGCTGCCACCAAATGGACCGATGACTGCCAAAAGGCCTTCGACAAAATCAAGGAGTACCTGTCAACACCACCAGTCTTAGTCCTTCCCGAGCCGGGTAGACCCTTATTACTCTACCTTGCAGTGTTAGATGGAGCTTTTGGCTGCGTTCTAGGGCAGCATGATGAAACAAGGAGAAAGGAATAAGCCATTTATTATCTAAGTAAGAAGTTCACCCCGTACGAGGCCCGGTATTCTCTATTGGAACGCACCTGTTGTGCTTTAACTTGGGTAGCTCTGAAGTTGAGACATTACTTCTGTGCCTATACTACATATCTCATACCGAGAATGGATCCCTTGAAGTACATCTTTCAGAATCCCATGCCCACTAGCAAGCTAGCCAAATGGCAAATCCTGTTGAGTGAACTCGACATTGTTTACGTGACTCAGAAAGCGGTCAAGGGACAGGCACTGGCAGACCACCTTGGCAAAACCCCCGTGGATGGAGGATACGAACCCCTGAAAATGTATTTTCTTGATGAAGAGGTATCATTCATAGGAGAAGACATTGCAGAACCCTATGACGGTTGGAGAATGTTCTTCGAAGGAGCAGCAAACTTCAAAGGAGTTGGCATAGGAGCAGTCTTAGTATCAGAAACCGGTCAGCATTATCCAGTGTCTGCCAAACTCAGGTTCCCCTGCACCAACAATATGGCCGAGTATGAAGCTTGCATCTTAGGACTCAAAATGGCCATTGACATGAACGTTCAAGAGCTGCTAGTGATCGGCGATTCAGACTTACTCATACATCAAGTACGAGAAGAATGGGCAACCAAGAACTCCAAGATACTCCTGTATCTGCATCATGTACAGAGGTTGAGAAAGAGGTTCATAAAGACGGAATTCCAGCATGTTCCCAGAATCCAGAATGAGTTCGCCGATGCATTGGCTACCCTATCATCTATGATATAACATCCTGACAAGAATTTCATTGATCCCATTCCAGTAAAAATCCATAATCAGCCAGCTTACTGTGCCCATGTTGAAGAGGAAGCAGACGGAAAACCTTGGTTTCATGATATCAAGGAATATTTGGCAAAAGGAGAGTACCCGGAGCTTGCTAATCTACTCAAAAACGCACACTTCGGAGATTGTCCAACAACTTCTTTCACAGTGGAGGAATCCTGTATAGGAGGACTCCCGATATATGATTATTAAGATGTGTCGACGCAAAGGAAGCATCCAAGCTACTAGAGGAAATTCATGCTGGGACCTGCGGTCCAAATATGAACGGTTTTGTCTTAGCAAAGAAGATACTCCGGGCTGGTTACTTTTGGATGACTATGGAAACGGACTGCATCCCATATGTCCGGAAATGCCACCGCTGTCAGATACATGCAGACATGATAAAGGTACCTCCAAGCGAGCTTAACACAACAAGTTCACCGTGGCCATTCGCCGCCTGGGGAATGGATGTTATTGGGCCAATTGAGCCTGCTGCTTCCAACGGCACAGGTTTATCC
>NC_031993.1:8213118-8214043 GCF_001879085.1 Nicotiana attenuata
TTTTTAAAGAAAGACCACACAATTGTTGAATATGTTGAGTCACTGATCTCAACCATACACATTCTCGACTAGCTTCATGAATAGCTATTATCTCTGCATGATTGGAAGATGTAGCAGCTAAAGTTTGTTTTGTTGAACGCCATGAAATAGCTGTACCCCCACAAGTAAATAGATAGCCTGTTTGAGATCGGGCTTTATGTGGGTCAGACAAATAACCTGCATCTGCATAACCAATCATCTGTAATCGGATTCATAAGAATAAAATAATCACATATCAATAGTCCCTCAGAGGTATCTAAATATATGCTTAACACCATTCCAGTGTCTTGTTGTTGGAAAGGAACTAAATCTTGCTAATAAACTTACTGCAAAAGTTATATCTGGTCGAGTATTATTTGCAAGATACATTAGTGCCCCAATTGCACTAAGATATGGAGTTTCATCACCAAGAAGCTCTCCATCATTTTCATGAGGTCGGAATGGATCTTTATTTATATCAAATGATCTCACAACCATCGGGGTACTCAATGGATGTGCTTTATCCATATAAAAACTCTTTAGGATCTTTTCGGTGTAAGTTGATTGATGGACAAAAAATCCATCTTTCATATGCTTAATTTGTAGACCAAGACAAAATTTTGTCTGTTCAAGATCTTTCATTTCAAACTCTTTCTTCAAACAGTCTACTGCTTTTGAAAGTTCCCCAGGAGTTCCAATGATATTTAGATCATCAACATACACAGCGATTATAACAGATTCCGATCCAGACCTTCTTATAAATACACAAGGACAAATTGGATCATTCTTATACCCTTCTTTCAGCAAATACTCACTCATGCGATTATACCACATTCGCCCTGATTGTTTCAATCTGTATAAGGTATTTTGAAGCTTATTGAACTAAGTTTCCCGTAAATTTTATTAG
>NC_031993.1:8216497-8254830 GCF_001879085.1 Nicotiana attenuata
GCATGAAATTTACTCAGAATATTTCTTAAAGCCCTTTTCACGGTATTGCTGCTGTAACACCATATTTGAGGCATGAAAAGTGGAAAGAGTCTTTTCCAGCATGTCCTCATCATTCATAGGTTCCCCACATAATTTTAGTTGGAAAATTATTCTATATACAACAGAATTATATTCACTTATGGTCTTATAATCTTGTAGTCATAAGTGCATCCACTCACGACGAGCTCTTGGCAATACCGTGGCCTTTAGGTGGTGATATCGTTCCTTTAAACTAGTCCATAATTGAAATGGATCTTTCAAGGTTAAATATTCACTTTTTAACCCTTCATCGAGATGATGGCGAAGGAAAATCATGGCTTTCGCCTTATCCTGACTTGATGCTTCATTTCCTTCTTTAATAGTGTCACCAAGACCTTTAGCGTCAAGGTGAATTTCAGCATCAAGTACCCATGGCAAATAGTTATTTCCAGAGATGTCAAGTGCCATAAATTCAAGCTTTGACAAATTCGACATAGTGAAAACTATCATAGAAATAAGTGAATTAGAATGACAAGAATTATTATCAATGAAAAATCCAGTGCAGTACATAATCTTGTATTAATATTCTATATGTATATTTATCAAATAAATAATTATGTGCAGTGCGATGATAAATTAGTGTTTAATATTACCCACCAAAACTTTAGATATGTAAGTATATTTTCATAGAATAAATAAGTTGAATTAATATATACTATTATAATTTTGTTCTACTTAGAATACGTTTCAATTAGCTAAGTAGGCATAAAACTAGATGATATCAATTCTGACACGTTTCAACATTCAATACGATACATCTATTATTTTCAATTTTAATACTTATTTATTTATGTGTATGATTAAACTTCATCATAGTTTATATAATGAAATAACAATTTAATTGGAACTTATTGTTTTCATACCAATGCAATTATTATAATCATATTCAAAACAGGTTATGCATATGGTAATTAAACTGCATGTTAAAGAAGATCCTAATAGAAATATTATAAACATAGGAATGTATACCTGAATCGGAAAAGAAACTGACTACCTCTTTTAGGAAGAAGATAAAATTCGGATGAAGCAGATAACCTCAGTTGGTTAGAACCTCGTGCTGATAACGTATTAAGAAATGAGAGCAAAATAGAACAATATAGTAATAAAGACAAGATGTATAGGAGGAGAATGTAAAAGTTATCTTATTCAAGTGTGTTTCTTGTGTGTTCTTCTATAGGCAAAGAATATCCTATTTATACTATACAAGATACACCCAAAACTCACTAGATACATCCTAGGAATTAATAGGTACATCTATCCAAGTAGTACATTGTATAAAATGTATGGATGGATTAAACGAACATCCATTTACATTCACTTTATTTATAACAAGATGCACTTTATAAGATTACATTTTATTAATTAATGCTTTTGTCCATTTTGACTTAAAGATCAACCTCTAGAGTTTTCACCAAAAACAATTTACATTATAAGAATTTTCTATTTCCGCATATTCAATAAACTTCTTGCTTAAGTCAAATATGGAACATTTGTACTGGTTTCCACTTTAAAGTCTTAATAGACGATCATGTCTTTTTTTTTTTGGGGGGTCAAAAGATAATACGAGTCATGCTTTCCTCTATTTGCTTCAAAGTGGTTGACATTTGACGTGGAGTCGCCTTACGGACAAGAAAGTTCTAAAGCAACCTTAATTTGCAAAGCCATAAACTAAAAAACTTAGTGGCTTATATAATAAAATTTCATCTTTGCTTTGCCTTTAATTTTATTATTATAATATGTTAACAGAAACATATATACCTGCCGACTCGCACACTAAAAACGAACGACGAGTGCGTCTTTTTGAGCAGATCTCATCAAATTCTTAGTACTTTGTCATAAAATCAGAAAAAAGGTTAATGGTATTAATTATATATTGATGGAGCTTCATTATCAGACTAATTCCACAATTTCCGCAACACTGCATGTGCTCCACGAAACGCTTTTTCGTAGTCTTTCACTATTATATTTCTCAAGCCTCTCTAAGACCATCTTTGTTCTTTTTTCATCCATAGTTTATTTAAAAAGGCATTTCATGCTTAATTTTTGAAGTGCCCATGAAATTTCCCTAGCCTGACTCTCACTCAAGCCTCCCTTCCTAGCTCTTTCACTCTTTTTTATTTTTGTTTCCTTGGTTGTACTCGTGT
This sequence comes from Nicotiana attenuata, assembly GCF_001879085.1. Lineage (NCBI taxonomy): Eukaryota > Viridiplantae > Streptophyta > Magnoliopsida > Solanales > Solanaceae > Nicotiana > Nicotiana attenuata. The sequence continues at coordinate 8,218,720 of NC_031993.1, forward strand.
TTGAAGAGAGAAGAGAGATGGCCTGTACAAAGCACAAAGTATCTCGTATTCACGTAGGGATTAGGAAAAGACCGCACCTCTATGGGTGAGATGTAGACAGCATACCTTAATGCAAGTATTAGTGGTTGCTTCTACGAACTCGAACCCGTAACTATAGGTTAAGAGACAACTTTATCATTGATTCAAGGTTCCCCTTGCAAAAGAGAGATGGCCAAGGGGATTCAACTTAAAGTAATATATACATTAAATTTTCTTTTATTTAGATACACAAGCTGCACTAAATAATGTATAGATGGCTGAGAGCTAGATTACATAATCATATTTGATAGACCGAGCCTAGACGACCAAATATAAGTAAATGAAAAATGCGGCAGCTATTAACGTATAGTATTACTCTATACTAGGTTTTACTTTTTCATTCATTAGAAAAATGTGAAAATTCTCACTGGACAACATTTGGACCAATCAATTAACATTAACATGACTGTTTGCTCCATCACAAAGTCTCGATTAGAGGTCTCAAAAAAAAAATTATTATACACCAAATCAAGGGCCAGACGTCAAATTAATTCTATAACCCTTTTGCATTGCATTTTTTTATTCTGCCCTACAGTTTGCCACAGCCTTCAAATACCCCCTCAAACCAAACCCTTCCAAACACTTAATCTCATTAATTTGTTGCTTCTCTATTATCATTTCTCAGCAGCTAATTAATGAGAGAAATAATGGAGGTCCCAACATGGTTTTGCAATAATGGCCAATATTCATCAACTTATGATCAAGATTCAAATTCTGAAAAACAAAGCACTACTTCAACAGCAACATATGAAGAAACCAGCTCTTGCAGTATTGACACCTTTCCTTCCCCAAAATCTTTCAAATCTCATTCTTGCATAACCACTTTTAATACCTTAACCCCACAAATTTCCCATCTAGCCATTCACAACAACATTTTATACGCTACATCTCTCAACGAAATCACTGCCTTTGATTTAAAAACCTATGAACAAATCGACACATTCAGCCATCAAACAACTTCATCTTTTGGCATAGTAAAATCAATTGCATTTAGCAAAACAAAAATCTTCACAGCTCATCAAGATTGCAAAATTAGAGTTTGGCAACTCACACCCTCCTCCAAAAAACATCATCTCCTGTCAACTCTTCCAACTTTAAAAGATCGAATCCGACGTGGCATTTCTCCAAAAAATTACGTCCAAATTAGACGTCACAAGCAAAAACTCTGGATAGAACATGCAGATACTGTTTCAGGATTAGCTGTTAATAATGAGGGGTTAATGTATTCAGTTTCATGGGATAAAAGCTTCAAAATTTGGAATATGTCGAATTTTTCTTGTTTAGAATCCGTTATAGGTCATGTTGATGCTATTAACGCCATTGTTGTTTCTCAAAACGGCATCGTTTACACAGCTTCGGCTGATGGGGAAATAAAAGTGTGGCAAAGAGAAAAAGATAAGCATATTTTAGTAGCTACATTAAAGAAACACAATTCTACAGTGAATGCATTGGTTTTGAATAAGGAAGGATCAGTTTTATTTTCAGGAGGATGTGATGAAAAAATATTAGTATGGGAAAGAGAGGAATATTGTGCTGATTATATGTTGGCTACGTGGTCATTAAGAGGACATAAGGGTGCAATTTTGTGTCTGATTTATATTAATGATGTTTTAATTAGTGGATCATCTGATAAAAGTGTGAGGATATGGCAAAAGAGTAGTAATACAGAATGTGGATATTTTTGCTCGTTAGTTCTTGAAGGGCATTGTATGCCAGTGAAGACAGTTACAGCAGCTTGGGATGATGATAATAATGAAAGTAATAATGGTGTTCTTTCTGTTTTTAGTGGAAGCTTGGATGGAGAAATTAGAATTTGGCAGGTTATTGTTTCAACGTCACATTAGTTACCGGGAAGCCCGGTGTACTAAGTTCACGTTATGCGTGGGGTGCGAGGAAATATCGGATCATAATGGTATATCGCATGCAGCCTTACCCTGGATTTTTACAAGAGGATGGTTCCACGGCTTGAACCCGTGACTTCCTAGTCACATACCAACAACTTTACCAGTTTCAACGTCACATTAGAGTTAATAATATTCATCAGATAATTGATGGAGTAGAATATTGAAGAGCTACTTTTTCATGTTAATTCATTGAATCGTGGATATGATTCATGCTAGAAATAGTATTCTCACCTCATTGTTGTTGAATTATTATCGACGGATTCAAGATTTTAACTTGATCATTTGACCTGTAAGATTCTTGATATTGATCAAACAATTGCAGTACTTCTGGAATTATGAGTTTAAAAGTGTATATTTTTTGATATTTTATTATTTAGTGATTTTTATTGATATATTTGTAATCCGTTTCAAAAATAATTAGTTTTGTTGAATGCACCTTAATTTGTTGTTTATAAAATGCTGTCATTGTGGGAAACGTTAGAGAATTTCTTGAATAACGAAAAAACAAATTGTACAGAAAAAATATATATATATATATATATATATATATATATATATATATATATATATATATATATATATATATATATAGTTTTTAAAGTAAGCTGCCGGAGGCGGGGGTATATGTTTACTTTTGAAAATCCAGAGAATATTAGGAAATTCGCTCCGTTTTAATTTCTTAAGCATTCTTTGTGTAAAGGAAACTATTCTTTGATTTGGTAGCAAGAAAAGGAAAAGAAACTATTAGCAATATGTTCAAAAAGCATCAGTATTCCCCCACCAAAAAGTGTTGACAATAGTATAAGTTTGTGCGCCATGTACATTTTACAATATGTAACCATTGGAATTAATCATGCTCTTCCTATGTACTAGTATACTAATTAAGGTACCATGTTTGGCGCAGAAAGTATATAAAAGTTATCTATGCAATTCCGACACAATTTAATATTTGAGTCTCCAACCCACGCAACGAATGTCTGTTCTTTTCCTAACTATTTAAATTCTTCAATCTGTTTCAAAAAGGAAAAAGAAAGAAAAGATATTCTGTTTTCCTCACTCGATCACGGTTATTAGATAATTTATAGGGTTTAGGATTTAGGATTCAAAGTTCGGGTTCAGGGTTTAGGTAGGATTAGCATAAATAATCATCTCGATCCAACCGCTTAATTAAAAATTGCCGAAATATATGTATGACTGATGTATGATATATGTATAATCGTATATAATCAATGTATCATATATATATACTAATTATAAAAGGTAAATCGGCTGTCTATTTGGGTAAAACTCCCAATTTTATTTGCTCTTTTTTGTTGGTGGAATTCTAGAGTGTCAAAAAGAATTTTGTCTTCCTTACAGCTTGGTTGGATGGTTGTTACATACTGTATTGTATCGTATTGTTACTTTAAATACGATGTTTGTTTTGATTACTTAAATTTTATTTTATCATATCGTTAAATCCGTCGTTACATAACGACGAAATGTGCCACTTTATGTAACGACCGATTTGGTGTGGTTGCGTCGTTACCTTGTCTTTTTCTCTCAATCTCACCCTTTATTATTATTAAATAATTTTATTTTGTCATTTATCCTACCTTTTTATATAGTAACTTTACCCCGTATCATAATTTTTCTTTATAATACTACAAGTTTATGTTTCATATTGCTGGTGCGTGATATCATGAAACGATGGCAAACGACACAATCTATCCAAATATTGTATTCATCAAACGATACAGTATAATAAAATACAGTACGATACGATACATTATGAAACGATATGTAACAACCATCCAAACAAGCTGTTAAACTAACTTTAGATTACTTACCGTAAACATTATCCTTCTTTTATGAACTTAAACATATACAGATTATAACAATGATAAAGTTAAAAAAAATACCCTAGTTAGCTTTATGCCTAGCTAGGCTAGGATTTACAAATAAAATAAATTAACTAGCTAATGCAATATTGTCACAGCTAGTTGTTTATCATTATAAAGGAAACTCACATGACGGTAATTGACTTTGAGAAAGGAGAAGAGAAAAAGATTGATGTTGATATTTAGCAAGGGCCTAATTATAAGTCTCTCACTACTTAACCATGATAATTGTGTAGAGAAGCTTCAAATTAGCCGACAAACCCTATAGCTGTGAATGCGCATTTGGAGTTTAATTCCGATCTTAAAAATAATAAAAACCGAAATGTGTTTTAAAATAAGCACATTAATTAAATTTAAAAGCTAAGCACATGTCAGCCACCCGATCAGCTTTTTAACAACACAAATTCCTATTTAGTGGGAGAATTTGGGGCCCTTTTGTTAGCTATGGCCATATTTAAATATGGACTAACATGGAATAACACCAAACCTTAAATTTAATTAATTCCATAACAACTGGTTTGTTTAGGGTTAATCTTCAAGCTTTATTTGTGTCTATATTTGGAATATTCATATTTGCGTAAGTGCTTACGTATGGTTTCCCCCGGGAAAATTAAGGGATTTTTTAGGATAGTGTAGTGTGGCCCTCATAGCAATATAAACTTTCGGTTTCTTTTCGTTTTTTACTTTGTTGTCATCTTTAATTTGAGAAGATTAAAGCACACGATAAATAATCTTTCTTCAAAAACCTTAATTAATCTTTCTTCTTAATCATCCACCATCTTCCCCCAAAACACGTTTGTCCAATATTTTTTAGCCAATAATGCTTAAAAATCGTCGAACTTCCGGGGAAACAATAGCGTGAAATGAGCATACAGGTAAATGTTAAGAGTTTGTGGGTGAGTGGGGGTGGGGGGTCAATTAGTAGTATAACGGTCCATCGATAAGTAATCAATCCTTGACCAGCTTAGAATTAGCATTCCAAAATTAGATCATTAGCTAGCACGTCATTTTAAAGATTAGATCTAATTAATACAATGTAGTCATCACTACATTTTCTAATGATTTATGTAGCTGTTACCAAAATTCCTTTTGGATTAATTGATAACACCTTTACAGTAAACATTATAATAACCTATCCACTGCTTGATACAGTGTTAATAATTACTTTTTGTCACTATCCGGATTTTTCACCCTCGGGAGTCGTTGATGGCGCCTACTCGTGAAAGCTAGGCAAGCCAACTATTAAGGTTTTAACCCATTAGCAATCAACCCAAACAGATATAAACAATAACTAAAGCTAAACAGATGAAAAGTGCGGAAGAGTTATAACAAATTCAATTAACCCAATACATGTCTACCCACAAATCTGGTGTCACAAATTCACGAATATCTACGAATTTCTACAAACACTGGTCTAGAAAGAAAAGTACAACTGTTCTCGGAATGAAAAGAGACAGCAGAAAGCTAAAACAAGGAAGGGGAATTTTAGGCTCTACGGACGTCAGAAGATCTACCTTGGTCTCCCTGGACTGAAGGCAGCTACCTCAGCTACTCACCGGATCCGGTATCGAAATCTGCACAAAAGAGTGCAGGTGTAGCATCAGTACAACCGACCCCATGTACTAAGTAAGTGTCGAGCCTAACCTCGGCGAAGTAGTGACGAGGCTAGGACACGACAACCATATAAACATGTGTAGTTAAATCATATACAAACAGAATCATAATAACAGGAATCAACAGAATAAGGTGGGAAGGGGGCATGCTGCGGAGAATATCAGACTCTAACAATAAACCAATAAAGAAGCATCAATAAAGAACCATAATGAACATCATATCTATATCAACAAGAATAATGAAACGGTAACACGTACACGGCACCACCCTTCGTGCTTTTACTCTCGTCCTTACCATATGAAACAACAGAAACAACATGGCATCACCCTTAGTGCATTAATTCTCAAATCATGGTACGGCATCACCCTTCGTGCATTAACACTCGTAATATCGGTACGGCATCACCCTTTGTGCATTACACTCACTCACAATATCATGCACGGCATCACTCTTCGTGCTTTACATCTTCCTCACCCAAGCAATAGAAACAATACGTACCGGCAAGGGAATCAACAATATCGACAATAACATCCCGGCAAGGGAATCAGCTATAACCAATCTCGTTTTCAACAATTACTTTACAAAATGAAACTCAAATTGAGTCAATACTCAACAATAGTCAATTACCAAGAAACTTTCATAAGTGACATTGTTAATCATCAATTTGAGCATGAACGATACATAATAGAGCCACAACAATCATGATATAAGACTCACGGGCATGCTTGACACCAACGTATAGATACTCGTCACCACACTTATACGTCGTACTCATACTAACACATAGCAAATAAGACCACAATTCCTATTCCCTCAAGCTAAGAGTAGGCCAAACATTTACCTCGACTCCACGGACAAGATTAAGCCTCAACTACTGTTTTACCTCTCGGTTCCACATCCAATTCGCGTGTATCTAGTTATAGTTTACTTAATAACATCAATAAATGCTAAATAAACCAATTCTAATGCATGAAAATAGATTTTCCAATGATTTCCCCAAAAAGTCAAAACCCGACCCCGGGCCCGCTTGGTCAAAACTCGGAGTTCGAACCAAAACTCGATCACCCATTCACCCACGAACTCAAATATGCAATTAGTTTTGAAATCCGACCTCAAATTGAGGTCCAACTCTCCAATGTTTGAAAATCCTAATTTTTACCCAAAAACACCCAATTTCCCATGAAATAACCTATATTTTGAGGTGAAATCATGTAAAAAGATGAAATAGATTGAAGAAAATGAGTTAGCAATTGTTTACCTATGATTTAGGGAAGAACTTGCTCTTGAAAAATCGCCCTTAGGAGTTTAGGTTTTAAAATTTTGAAGAATGATATGAAAATCCCGTCTGATATCCCACTTAACAGGTCGCAAATGTCGCAATTGCGAAGCTCGCAAATGCGAAACAGGCATCGCATTGCGAACTTGTTGCATTGTCTGCTCCCCTCGCAATTGCGAACAATTTATCGCAATTGCGATAACTGGCCCTTCCTGATGTCTTCACGATTGCGAAGGGGGGTTCGCAATTGCGAACAAGGCAGGCCTGGGTTTTCTTCGCAAATGCGATCAAACCCTCGCAATTGCCAAGCCTGTTGGGCTCGCATTTGCGAAGCCTGACCTCGCAATTGCGAGATCAAAGCCTGCAACACAGCTGAACCTGCAATAGCTATTTTTCTAAGTCCAAATTCACTCTGTGGCCTATCCAAAACTCACCCGAGCCCTCGGGGCTCCAAACCAAACATGCACGCAAGTCTAAAAACATCATACGGACTTGCTCGTGCAACCAAGTCATTAAAATAACATCAACAACTATGAATTTAACCTCAAATTCATGAAATTCTATAAGAACGTTGAAATTTCCACTTTCTCAATTAACGGTCCGATTTATACCAAATCAACTCCGATTTTTACCAAACTTCATAGGTTCGACTTAAATATTAGTTTAAACCTATACCGGGCTCCGGAACTAAGATACGGGCCCGATACCATCAAGAACACGCATCATTTCATTTCAAAGAGGCTCTATATTTTCCAGCAAACAATTTTTTTTAAAAATTCTTTTCTCGGGCTAGGGACCTCAGAATTCGATTCCGGGCATACGCCTGAGTCCCATATTTTACTACGGATCCTACGGGACCGTCGGAACATGGGTACGGGTCCGTTTACCCAAAATGTTGACCGAAGTCAATTTAATTCCATTTTAAAGGCAAAACTTAGCATTTTTCTCAAATTTTCACATAAGGGCTTTCTGGATATACGCCCGGACTGCGCACGCAAATCGAAGTGAAACAAAAAGAAATTTTTAAGGCCTCGAAACACAGATATGACTTCTAAAATACGAGATGACCTTTTGGTTCATCACACTTTTAGCATAATACAACCCATGGTTAGCATCTCTAAGTTGAATGTCAGAAATATTAAGGACTGAGATTGGACTATATAATGTTTTTCCAAATTACTTGTCTAGTGAACTGGCGTATGTATATTATTTTTCTTGATTGTTTATAAGAATTTGTTTACTTCTTCTTGTATTTCCCAAAGATAAGAGCAATTCTAACATTTTGTTGTCTCTTCCCTTTTTGAATAACAAAGTGTATTGGGAAAAAACTAAATTTAAATATTAAAGATGACGTGTCATGACACGTGGACCGATCAAATAGTCAAAGCGTGGTAATCAGTTAGAAGGCACGAGCAACAACAGATGCGGGAGAGAAGATACTTAAAGGCACGAGCTATTATTCAAATGAAACGAGGCTCGTACCTGTTCGAGTCATTTAAAGCTCGAAGATCAAAAGGAATTGAAGACATGAATCTGATAACGAAAAAGAGTCCCAATTCAGCATTAAATGCCAAATACGTTAGAGAATTTGTATTTAATATGAATGATTGAGTAATGTTTCTTTTAATGTCATTTATTGCTCGTAATTGCCTCATTAAGACAAAGGCATTACACTTTCTCTTAAAATTAACTATAAAAGGAGAAAGTCATAACATCTGTAGGACACAAGAAAAATTACTGGAATAAACTTTGTTCTTTTTGACCGATTATATCATTCAAAATCTCTTTCTTATATACTTTTCCGATTATCAGTAACCCGAGTTCTTCTAAATTCAAGCTTTGACCTAAAATCTAATTTTTGGTTAAACAAATTGGTTCCGTTATCGGGAATCTGATAATCAAGCATATCTCAACCTAATTTTCTTGATTGCATCAATCATGTCGAACAACAATGACAACACTCAAGGAAACCCAGAAATTCAAATAATCCAACAACTTTAGGGTGATTCCCCACAAGGCTCTCCACAAGGTTCTCCACGAGGCTCCCCACGACTGTCTCGTGAAGGCACTCCTGATGGATCTCACACAGATGGACAAGCTCAATTTGAAAATGTTGAAACCATGAATGAGGCTCTGCAAAAACTTATTGCCTCTTAAGTCAATAATGCTCTTCAAGCTTTTGTTAGCCAATTACCTGCTGTTCCACCCACATCTACTCCAAACAACAACACTTTGGAGAATCCTCATTCAGGATTGGTTAATTCAGGCAGCGGTGGAACCCCTAGTGAAACACAAGAGAGAGACCCAGGTAATCCAGTTAACTCTGATTTACAAAATCTAGTACTAACCTTGCAGAAACAGCTTAAGGAGCAAAATGAACGCATAGAGCAAATACTTGGAGTACCGCCCGTGATCAAGGGAGTAGATATAGATAAATATTCCCAACAACCATGGAAGCCAAGTGCTGCTCCCCTCCCAATTCCAATAAAGTTTAAGATGCCTGATATTCCAAAGTATGATGGTACATCAGATCCACGAGATCACGTTACTGCATTCACAACAGGTGTCAAGGGCAATGATTTGACTAAGCAAGAGATTGAGTCGGTCTTGGTCAAAAAATTCGGTGAAACACTCACTAAAGGGGCCTTAATATGGTATTCTCTTTTACCTGAAAATTCTATAAATTCGTTTGCTGAGCTTGCAGATTTATTTATCAAAGCACACTCGGGAGCTCAAAAAGTTGAAAAGCGAATGGAAGATATCTTCAAAATCAAGCAAGGAGACTCAGAGTTGCTTAGAGAGTTCGTAGATAGATTTCAACGGGAAAGAATGACGCTGCCACGAGTACCTAACAATTGGGCAGGCATAGCCTTTGCTAGTAATTTGAATGAGAAGAGTTCAGAAGCCACGGGGAGACTCAAACAAAGCCTTCGAGAATTCCCAGCAACAACATGGAATGATGTCTACAACAGATACAGTACAAAGATGTGATCGAAGAAGACATTATTTTACGACATAAAACAGAAGAAAAGGTAAGCTCAAGGCGTGTGGAAAATGAAAAGAGATCCGGTAAAAACAGGTACGAGCCATACATGGGACCTGCGGGGAAAGACTCACGATCAAGGCAAGATAATCAAAGGTACGATCACAAACCTAGAAACAAGGAGTCAGGCTTCTCATCGAGGTTCGGAAATAACCGGAACACACGTGGGTCACGAGATGATGATGGAAATCTAAAGGCAAGGTTCGGTGGTTACAACTTCAACGTAAGCACCTCTAAACTCGTGGCTATTTTAAGAAGCATGGGAGATAAGGTACGATGGCCAAAGGAAATGCGATCAAATCCTAATAGACGAAACCCTGATCATTGGTGCAAATTTATAACGATCATGGACATAAAACAGCAGATTGCAGGTTTCTACAAGGTGAAGTTGATCATTTGTTAAAACAGGGGTATCTTACTGAGTTGTTCAGTGAGAAAGGTAAACAAGCATACATGAAGAACAGATAGGAGCCTCCAAAACCACCTTCACCCAAGAGAACTGTCAACGTTATAAGTGGAGGTGAAGAGATCAATGATGTATCATATAAAAAGCTTTCAAAAGTGACAATTACCCACGGGAAGCGGCCTCGACATGTACTGGAAGAAGAGAATGTTATATTCAACTCCGCATAACGATGCACTGGTAATATCTTTACTTGTACATGATACTAACGTGAAACGAGTTTTGGTTGATCCAGGTAGTTCTGTAAACATTGTTTTGATACGGGTATTGCGCGAGATGCAAGCGGAGGATAAATTAATTCCATAGGCGCATGCTTTTGTCGGGATTTGATAACTCTAGTGTTGTAACAAAAGGGGAGGCAATACTTACTACATTCGCAGAAGGCGTCGTTAAAGATACCAAATTTCAAGTGGTAGATATGGAAATGGCTTACAATATGATTCTTGGGAGGCCATGGATTCATGACATGGAAGCTGTTCCTTCAACTTTACATCAAGTTATTAAATTCCCATCTCCATGGGGAATATGCCAAATCAGAGGCGATCAACAAACATCTAGAAGCATCAATTCTGTTACAGATTCAACTGTTAAAGGTGAAGATAAATAGCAATTATAGAATTTAGGTGAGGGTAACACGGAGTCAACCTCACCTGAGCAAAAGCAAACAGATCTGGATTCAAGACCTGATACCATTCAAGAATCGGAGGAGAATGAGAACATCAAAACAACGATAGAAGAGCTAGAGGCCGTGGTGTTATTTATACATTGGCCCGAGAGAAAAGTGTACATAGGAGCTAATCTTAGCCCGGAGGTAAAACGTAAATTGATTGAATTTTTAAAAGCTAATGCGGATTGTTTTGCTTGGTCCCATTCTGACATGACAGGGATACCACCGGAAGTCATGAATCATAAGTTGAATGAAGATCCATCATATCCTCCCGTCAAGCAAAAGAAAAGAAAGCAAGGAACTTCCAAAAATAAGGTGATTCAAGAGGAAGTTCAAAAGTTGCTAAAAATTGGTTCAATTCGTGAGGTAAAATATCCTAACTGGTTAGCTAATACTGTTGTGGTTCCTAAGAAGAACGGTAAGTGGCGAATCTGTCTAGATTACACAGACCTTAATAAAGCATGTCCAAAAGATTCCTTTCCTTTACCGCACATAGACCAGTTAATTGATGCTACTGAAGGGCATGAGCTATTAAGTTAGATGCATATTCAGGCTATAATCAAATCAAGATGGATCCAGGTGATGAAGAAAAAACTTCTTTTATAACAGACAGGGGGACTTACTGTTACAAGGTAATGCCCTTCGGTCTTAAGAATGCAGGTGCAACGTATCAAAGGTTGGTCACCCAAATGTTTCAAGAACATTTAGGTAAAATCATGGAAGTATATATAGATGATATGCTAGTTAAGACTCAACATTCAGAAGATCATATATCGCACCTATCTGATACGTTTAAAATTTTACGAAAATATAATATGAAGTTGAATCCAGAAAAATGTGCATTTGGTGTGGCATCAGGAAAATTTTTAGGTTTTCTTGTTTCTAACCGTGGTATTGAAGTGAATCCTGCACAGATTAAGGCCATTGAAGAAATTCCTGATATACTTTCCAACAAGAAAGAGGTTCAAAGACTAACATGAAGAATCGCAGCTTTGGGAAGGTTCATTTCTAAATCATCGGAAAAATGTTTTAAATTCTTCTCGGCTCTTAAGAAGCAGGATCATTTTGAATGGGATGAGGAGTGTCAACAAGCACTTAGGGATTTGAAAATATACTTTTCAAATCCACCTTTGCTAGCAAAACCCAAGGTTGGGGAGAAACTTTTCATCTACCTTGCTGTTTCAGAAGTTGCGGTAAGCGCGGTTTTGGTTCGAGAAGAGCAGGGTAAACAATCTCCTATCTATTATGTTAGTAAATCTTTGTTAGAAGAAGAGACACGGTATCCACAATTGGAAAAATTAGCACTTGCTCTAATCATGGCATCTAGGAAGTTGAGACCTTACTTTCAATGTCATCCCATTGTTGTAGTGACTGCATACCCCCTACGTAATATATTGCATAAACATGAATTGTCAGGAAGGTTAGCTAAATGGGCCATAGAGCTAAGTGAATATGAAATCACGTACTTACCTAGAACAGCAATAAAATCATAGATATTAGCTGATTTCGTCGCTGACTTTAGCCAAGGGATGCAATTAGAAGCAGAAAAAGAAGTACAAGTACTTAATGGGGCTAATCCAGGAACATGGACCTTATTTACTGATGGCTCATCTAACGTAAAAGGTGCAGGATTAGGAATTGTTTTAGTACCACCTATAGGTGAAACTATTAGGCAAGCTATTAAATGTCATTCCGTAACTAACAATGAAGCGGAGTATGAAGCTGTGATTGCAGGTTTAGAATTGGCACGAGACCTTGGTATAAATCAAGTAGTGATCAAAAGTGACTCACAGCTCGTGGTTAATCAAACGCTGGGGACTTACACAGCTAGGGAAGCAAGGATGCAACAGTACTTGGAAAAGGTACGGGAACTGATAAAGCAATTCCAAACTTGGAAGGTCATACAGATATCGAGGGATGAAAATGTTGAAGTAGATGCCTTAGCTAATCTCGCATCCGTAGCTGATATAGCAGATGCAAATGCTGCAATTATACATTTATTTCACTAAGTTCTCGATCTAGATAAGAATGAGGTAAATTTTAATAATTTAATTAGGGATTGGAGAAACAAAATTGTTGCTTTTTTACAGTAAGGAACCGTCCCTAGTGACAAGAAGCAAGCGCATGCACTTCGAAAAAAGGCTGCTCGTTACTGTTTAAAACAAGGGAATCTTTATCGTAAGATGTTCGGTGGTCCATTAGCAAGATGCCTCGGACCTTCTCAAACAGAGTATGTAATTAGGGAAATACATGAAGGGCATTGCGGGAATCACGCAGGAGGAAGATCACTAGTAAGAACTTTGATTAGAGCAGAATATTACTGGCCTAAAATGGAGGAAGAAGCGGAAAGTTTTGTAGCTAAATGTGATAAATGTCAAAGGTACGGTAACAACATGCATAGACCTGCGGAGTTGTTACATGCGGTCATATCACCATGGCCATTCATGAAGTGGGGAATGGATATCGTGGGTCCATTACCACAAGCAAAAGGTCAGGTAAAATTTTTGCTAGTACTTACTGATTACTTCACTAAATGGGTAGAAGCAGGAGCATTCAAACAGGTACGAGAAAAGGAGGTCAAAGACTTCATTTGGCGTAATATCATCTGCCAATTTGGTGTACCAAAAGAGATTGTATGCGACAATGGCCCTGAATTTATCGGAGCTCAAGTCACTGAGTTTTTTGAGAGCTGGCAAATTAAGAGAATCGCATCTACACCTTATCACCCAGTAGGCAATGGGCAAGCAGAATCAACGAACAAAGTCATAATCAACAATTTGAAAAAACGTTTAGAGGAATCAAAGAGTAATTGGCCTGAAGTGTTACCCGGAGTTTTATGGGCATATCGCACGACAACAAAGACAAGCACAGGTGAAACTCCTTTCTCTTTAGTTTATGGAGCTGAAGCATTAATCCTAATTGAAATAGGAGAACTGAGTACAAGATTCTCATAAACAACACAAGAATCTAAGATGAAGAGATGCGGGTCAATTTAGATCTACTGGAGGGAAAGAGAGAAGCCGCATTAATAAGAATGGCAGCACAAAAGCAAGTGATCGAACAATATTACAACAGAAAAGCACGACTGCGATACTTCAAAACTGGGGACTTCGTGCTTAAAAAAGTTTTTCAATCTACAAAGGCGGCCAACACGGGTAAACTAAGTCCTACCTGGGATGGACCCTACAGAGTTCGAGATATTGTAGGAAAAGGAGAATACGAGTTGGAAACAATGGACGGGAAGGTGCTTCCTTCGCATTGGAATGCAATTCATTTGAAGAGATATTATTTCTAAGGAAAAACCCACGGTCAGGTATCACCATGTTAAATTATATTTGTTTTTGAATTGTTAAAATTTTACTAACGATTTTAGATGATAGGCAAAATGCTAACCCGTACTAAATGATGAGTCATGACCTGTAAGGCAAACTGGAATAAACTAAAATTCCTGGCCCAGGGTTACAATTATTTTGATAGAAATTTAAACGGGTTAAGCAGTCTTCATCTATAATCGTACTTCCGAGTCCCGTATGTATTTCCTTTTCTAGGAAAGGACCGAATGAGGAAAGCTATCAAGTGCTCGAGGCTTCATACTTCAACACTCAAACACTTGGGGGACTACATAATATACACAAGTATATATAAAGAGGGCAGAGAAGATTGAAGAAAAATCAAGCCTGGGAAAAAGTCAAGTGCAGAGTAATAAAAGTCAAATGAAGTCATGAGCCAAGGCTAAAGAAATCCTTACTGTAATTAGGGTAAAAGTTGTGTACTAAAGCAGGTTGTAAAGAAAAACCTTGCATTTATTGTTCTAAAACGGGTTATAAAGAAAAACCTCGTGTTTATTATTTTTTTTAAAATCTGTTACAAGAAAAAACAGTTACGAGAAAGTTATAGATGTAATTCTAGCACATGTAAAGTATTATTCAAAACTTGTCAAAGTTCAGAAATAAAAATTTCTCGAAGTTATTGCAAAAAACATGTGTGTTCCTATTTCTTTTATCGTATGATCACACCATTATGAAGTTGAGACGTCTTCTTCATTAAGTGTCAAAATATAAAAGGGCCCTCTTTTATAAAACTCATGTTATTTAGTCATGAGGTTAATGAGCATTTTCAAAGAATAAAAATGCAGACTATTCTTTAAGTCCTTGAAAATAAAAGGCACGAATAGAACAGATGGAAGTTTAAAGACAAACTTCTTAATATTTTAAAACTAAAGACTAAGTATAAACTTAGTCATCAGAATTGTTTATTACTTAAATGCCCCATAAACAAGACTTGGGGACTTGTACTTTCCAAAAATACAACCCTCAAATAGTAGCCAAGCGGTTTGATTACAAAAAACTCTCAAAATGAACCCAAAAGCTTTTAAATATGTTTTCCAAATAGTACCTGCAAAAAGGAATTTCAAAACAGATATAAATTTTTACTGAGAGGAAAGATTGAAGGAGGATCATCAGCGTGCTCAACTGGAATAGATCACCATGAAGTGGTTGAATTTCCAACCATTGGAATATCAATAGATGAAGTTTCAACTTGACTTGCAGTAAGGGCACGATTGAGCTTGAGAGGGTGCCATCACCCGAGGCAATTCCAGCGGTCACGTGAACATCAACTCCGGTAGCTTCAACTTCGGAAACTTCAATCGACGGAGAAGGGAAGTCCAATGGTTGTTGAGCTTTTTCATAGTTTCCATCACCTTAGTAACTCTGACTCCAGATTAAAATTTTCTTGGCTGGCTTCAACTAAGGCATCATGACGGGAGTTCAGAAAAGCCCATCTTACATCAACCGCAGCCTTTATCTTCAAGAAGCTCATAATCTCTTTCCCAAGCAATAATTTCATTTTGAGACTCTCATTTTCATTTTAGCTGAGCTTAAGAGGCTTGGAGAGAGGCATGAGATTTTTCTAAAGGCCTTTCATTTGATCTTCAGAAGTTCGCAGATTTCTTGGGTTTGAGTCAATTCTGCATCAAATCTCTAGCATAAACTTCTTTTTGACTTAAAAGAGCTCTCAACTCTCTAATCTCTTCACTTGATTTAGATAATGTTCTGAAGAAAGAAGACTCGAGACGCTCTCTTTCTTTCTCAGCCTGACTTGAAGAAGCCTTAACAACTGCAAGCTCTAAAGTTAATGCTCTCACCTGTCTGTTCCAGGTTATTCTGCTCTCTTGTAATCTTCTAATTGTTATTGAGCACTATCCAAATTGTCCTTCCAATTAGGCTTCTTTCAACATGAAAGTCACGAGCTTCCCTCTCTGAATCAAAGGAACGCCTTTTTCAGAGTCACGTGCCATCCTTCTCTAATTAAAAGAAATTGCTGCTCAGTCAGTTCTGTACCAATCAGGTGGCTTGAAAATGATAGGAAAGAAAAAATTTAGAAATTTTAGAAAATTCTGGCAAAATTAAGGACAGAAGGGGAATGCCTTCAAGGTGAAGAACTCATGTCTGTTCATTCAAGAGTCAGCAAGCTATCCGGTATTCATTTTTTCTTTCTCAATTGGGCCTATTAAAGGTTCAAGCCAAACATCCGCCTGACCGGATTTCCTCAAAAGGCTGTTGTTAGCAGGCACTTCGATAGTCACGCTCCTCATAGCAATCCTTTTGCTTGTAGAACCCGCTTCTACATTGTGGACAGTAGAAGGAGGAGCGGTAGAAGAAGTAAAAACAGGAACCGGAGGTGCGGAAGAAGTTGGAGCAGATAAGGAAGGAACCAAAGGCACGACAGAAGAAGGAAGGGAAGGAACTGAAGATATGGGAGTTGAAGAAGAAGATAGGGGAGGTTCATCCAAAACGGGTCCTAACTCGCCACTCTCAAAACCACTAATGAAAAGCTGGTTAATCGACTCATGAGTATCATGAGGGGTAGCAACATCATCATCAAAGACGAGATTAACAGGCCCGGTAGGAGAAAGATGATGAGAAACTTCAGCTCATCAGAGACGATACGTCTCCGAACTCTTGGCCTTTTCACCAAGGAACCATCCTCCTCTTCTTCGTCGGAGCTATCATCGTCTGTGGTTTTTCTTTTCAGAAGAATATCCTGAGCACTTTATTAAGAAAGTTGGGTTCCTAAACGAGAAGCTGCAACTGCTTCAGCAGTAACACCTCGAATAGCAAAACCTGACAAAGAGAAAATTGAAAGTTAAGGCAATAAAGAGAAAAATCTTACATACGAGAAAGACAAAAACTCATACCGTGAGTCTTTACTTTCCAACCATGACGATTGGAAATAAATTTCCAAGACCTAGCCTCCATAGGAGCGATCTTCAACAATTTATCTACCCAACTATGAAAATTAGGAATGTTCTCCACAACTCCCATGGTTGCTAAAAAAAAAGAGAAACAAAGTTAAAGAAATTTGTAAATTCGAAAGAAGGAGGTGCAGGAGAGATGAGAGACTTACGTGCAAAGTTCCACTTCTCAGGGAAGGGAACTTTTTGTTCACCCACTAAACCAACTGTGGGAGCAGCAACAAATCAGGCATACCAGCCACGATCCTTATCATCTTCTGGGCTTACCAAAACCCTCTTACTTCTAGCCATTAAGGTAAAGACGCCATTACGAAAACGTTTAGGGGAGTATAGATGAATTAGGTGGGAGAAGGTGAAATCAACGTTTGCCAAATTAGCCAGATGCCTTAAACAAGCAACAGCCCTCCATACAAGCGGGCCAACCTGTGCTAAACAAACTTTGAAGAAATGACAGAAATCGAGAATTACTGGGTCGATAGCTGGTTTAAACCCAAGAGTAAAAGGGTATGTGTAAACGAAAGAGAATCCAGTCATATATGAAGTAATCCTCTGATTTGGATTGGGGATTACAATGGGAAAATCGTTACTCCAGTGACAATCTTTGCGAACTATGGGAGCTAAAATCTCTGTAATCATAGTGGGGTAAGCATCAACACGATCCAAACCATAAATTTGGGTCTGAAGTGATTGTCTATCATGCTGAAAAGATAAATCGTTAGGGACTATTTCTTCTACCAAGGGTCCTGTAATGGTTCAGAGGCCTCCTTGTTCTTAGAAGATGATTTTTGAGTAAAAGAACCTCTAGTTCTAGAAGAAGAACCAGGGCTAGGAGAAGGCATGGCAGAACCACCACCACGAGAGGATCCTAAGCTACGAAGTCTCCCACCTCTTCTATGTCTAACAGGGGCATTGGGAAAATTGTCTAAAATAGGAACTCTCTTAGGGTTAGGGTTCGAAGAAGACATGATGAAGAAGAAAAAGAAGTAAACAGAGATTCGCACAATTCAAGTGTTCAAGGAAAAAGTTTTATGTGGTAAAAGGTGAAAGGAAAAATTGAATTTATACTGATGGGCGACCGTCAAAAGTAAAAACGTAGTAATGGAAGGATCACAATAATGGTAACTGATACTTCATGAACAGTGGAGCCGAAAAGACAGCCTAAAAAAGTGTTGTAAACTGTGGAACAAATAAGAAGATGACACGTGTCTAAAGCATTAAATGAAAGTGATAATTAAAGCGTCAACTCTGTCAGAACATTAAATGGTGACAAAAATTCTCCTTTAATGAATTCCACTTCCCAAATATTCAAACTGACGAATAAATGGAAAGTGGGGGGACTATCTGTATTAGGGAAAATTGTATTTATATATATGGTGACGTGTCATGGCACATAGACTGATAAAGCAGTCAAAGAATTAAGGTTGGTTAACAGACACGAGCAACAATAGATACGAGCAAGTTATATGAAGAAGGCACGAGCAGTCATACAAATAATTCAATGTTCGTACCTATTCAAGACATTCAAAGGTCAAAGATCCAGAAGAGACAAAGGAATGAATCTGACAGCAAAAAGGAGCCCAGATACAACATTTAATGAGTATTAAATACTAGAAACGTTAGAGAATATGTATTTAATGTATATTATTGCATAACGTAACATTTAAAGTCATTAAATTACCCATAATTGTCTTATTATGACAAAGGGAAAGTCTGAATTCCCAAAACAGCTATAAAAGGGAAAGTCACAAACAACTGTAAGGACACGAAAAACACGACTGGAATATACTTTGTTTTATTTGCTTTCTGATTATATTATTCAAAATCTCTTTCTTATATACTTTTCCGATTATCAGTAACCCGAGTTCTTCTAAATTCAAACTTTGACCTAAAATCTAATTTTTGGTTAAACAACCTGCAACTCCTGAATCTGCACACAAGGTGCAGGGAGTAATGTGAGTATGCCAACTCAGTAAGTAATAAAAGTAAATAAAGACTGAGCAGTAAAAAACACATAAATCCACGTCATAACACCACAGTAAGTACAGTTTGTCTCCAAAACAATTTATAAATCAAATCATCTCGTTAAAATTCAATTTCAGTAAAAATCCTTTGAAAAATGTTTCTCTAACAGTTTAACCAGAGGTTCAATGAAGTTTAGAGTATAAAAAATGATGACAAATAAATAGCATGTATCATAAACTGCCCCTCGGGCATAACATCACTCAGAATCAGCCCTCGAGCAACCTCACAACCACTCGAAATCAGCCCCTCGGGCACAATATGAGTAAAGAGCAACCCCTCGGGCAACATCATAACACTCACTCAGGGTACCCGCGCTCACAGGGGGTGTACAGACTCCGGATGGGATCCTACAGCCCAAGCGCTATAACACGCCATCTCGTGGCATAATAAATCAGGCCCTCGGCCTCTCATATATCACAAATCAGTACAACATGCTGCGGCGCGCAGCCCGATCCCATGATATCCTCACAACACAGGCCCTTGGCGTCACTCAGTCAGAAACCTCTCAAGTCGCTCGAGTTATCAGTAAAAACAAGGTACTCGGCCTAAAATATCATTTTATACGTCAAACAGAGTAAATAGGACTGAGTTATGAAATTAGTAAAACATAGCATGACTGAGTACAGATATTAAATCAAAACAGTGAGGAATAATAGTAAAAAACCCCCTAAGGGTCCAAACAGCTTGGCACAAGGCCCTAATATGGCATTCAGCCCACAACATAGTAATACTTTCTAAAATACATAAGTATCAAATAGTTTCCAGTCAAATACGCAACTTAATAGTTGCTACGGACGGACCAAGTCACGATCTCCAACGGTGCACGCCCTCACACTCGTCATCTAGCGTGTGCGTCACCTCAAAGTAGTGAAACAATGTGTAATCCGAGGTTTCATACCCTCAGGACAAGATTTACAGTCATTACTAACCTCAAACCGGACAAAACTCTAACCCGCGATGCCCTTGCCTCTCGACTCGGCCTCCAAATGCTTCGAATGTAACCAAAATTAGTATATTATCATCAATATACGCTAAAGGAATGAATTCCATACGAAAATAATCAAATTACACCAAAAATCCCGAATTGGACTCAAACTCGGCCCCCGGGCCCACATCTCGGAATTCAACAAAATTTACAAAACTAGAAACTCCTTTCACTCCCGAGTCTATAAATATAAAAACCATCTAAATCGGAC
The DNA here is from genome assembly GCF_001879085.1 of Nicotiana attenuata. Lineage (NCBI taxonomy): Eukaryota > Viridiplantae > Streptophyta > Magnoliopsida > Solanales > Solanaceae > Nicotiana > Nicotiana attenuata. The sequence continues at coordinate 8,239,119 of NC_031993.1, forward strand.
CTCAAATGGCCCTTCAAATCCCCAATCAAAGCTCTCCAAAACTCATGCCCTAATCCATCAACTTCACCCCAAATTCCCCACTAATTTCATGATTAGGTAGTGGACAAATCATCACAAACACAAAATACAAGGTCCAAGTAGCTTACCTCACTGAAATCCCTTGATTCCCTCTTGAAATCACTGCTTGGAGCTCCAAAATCATCCAAAAATGGTGGAAGAATGACTGAAATTTGTGAAGGGGAACTTATATACTTTTCTGCCCAGCGCTTCCGCTTCTGCGATCAAACCAACCGCATCTGTGGTTTTCACTTATTCTCCCTTAACCGCATCTGCGTTCTCATACCCGCACCTGCGGTCACGCAGGTGCGTTCCTCCTTCCGCACCTCCGGCTCCTGGCCTTCTCACCTATGGCCGCATTTGCGGCTGCTCCCTCGCTTCTGCGGACCTCGCACCTGCGGTCCCCACTCCGCAGGTGCGGTTATGACAGCTGAAGGAATTCTTCAGCACTTCCTTAAATCCTATCCTTGATATGTCAACCTCCCGAAATCAGCCTGCGACCCTCGGGACCTCAACCAAAAATACGAACAAGTCACATGTCACCATTCAAACTTATTCCAACCTTCGGAACACTAAAAACAACGTCAAAACACCAATTCACCCTCGCATTCAAGCCTAAGGATTTCTAAACTTCCGAATTCCGCAAACGATGCCAAAACCTATCAAACCTCATCCGAATGACTTGAAATTTTGCACATACGTCACAAATGACACAACAGACCTACTCTAATTTTCGAAATTCCATTCCGACCACGATATCAAGATTTCCACACCGACCGGAAAATGCCAAATTTTCAATTTCGCCAATTCAAGCCTAAATCTACCACGGACCTCCAAATTACATTCCGAACACGCTCCTAATTCCAAAATCACCTAATGAAGCTATCCAAACCATCAAAATTCACATCCGAGACCTTATACACATAAGTCAACATCCGATTGACTTTTTCAACTTAAGCTTCCAAATAAGAGACTAAGTGTCATATTCCACTCCAAGACCACTCCGCAAATAAAACAACCAACACGATACGATGAAATACAGCTGAACAACACATAAAGAAGCAGAAATGGGGGAAATGGGGCTGTAACTCCTTAAACGACCGGCCGGGTCGTTACATCCTCCTCCTCTTAAACAAACGTTCGTCCTCGAACGAGTCAACAAACATACCTGAAACATCAAACAGGTGTGGATATCTGCTCTGTATCTCCCGCTCGGTCTCCCAAGTAGCTTTCTCTATGGGCCATCCTCTCCACTGCACTTTTACTGAAGCTTTATTGTTTGACCTCAACTTTCGGACCTGCCGCTCCAAAATAGCCACTGGCTCCACATCATAAGTCAAATCACCATCGAACTGAACCGTGCTGAAATCCAAAACATGAGACAGATTGCCAATATACTTCCGGAGCATAGAAACATGAAATACCGGATGCACACTCGACAAGCTAGGTAGCAAAGCAAGCTCGTAGGCCACCTCCCCAATCCTCTGAAGCACCTCAAAAGGCCCAATGAATCGTGGACTCAATTTCCCCTTCTTCCCAAATCTCATAACACCCTTCATGGGTGAAACCTTCAGTAGAACCTTCTCTCCAACCATGTAAGACACATCACGAACCTTCTTGTCGGCATAACTCTTTTGTCTCGACTGCGCTGTACGAAGCCGCTCCTGAATCACTTTCACCTTGTCCATAGCATCCTGTACCAAGCCTGTACCCAAAAGCCTAGGCTCACCCGGCTCATACCAACCTACTGGAGATCTACACCGCCTCCCATATATAGCCTCATATAGAGCCATCTGAATACTCGACTGATAACTGTTGTTATATGCAAACTCCGCGAGCGGTAGAAACTGACCCCATGAACCCCCAAAATCAATGACACAAGCGCACAACATGTCCTCCTATATCTGAATAGTGCGCTCGGACTGTCCGTTTGTCTGAGGGTGAAAAGTGGCGCTCAACTCAACCTGAGTACCCAACTCTCGCTGCACGGCTCTCCAAAGCTGCAAAGTGAACTGAGTATCTCTGTCTGAAATGATGGAAACTGGGACACCATGCAGGTGAACAATCTCTCGGATGTAAATCTCAGCTAACCGCTCTGAAGAATAGGTAGTACACACAGGAATGAAGTGCGCGGACTTGGTCAGCCGATCCACAATCACCCAGATAGCATCGAACTTCCTCAAAGTCCGTGGGAGTCTAACTATGAAATCCATGGTGATCCGCTCCCACTTCCACTCTGGATTATCCATCTATTGAAGCAAGCCACCCGGTCTCTGATGCTCATATTTCACCTGCTGACAATTGAGACACCGAGCTACAAATTCTACTATATCTTTCTTCATTCTTCTCCACCAGTAGTGCCGTCTCAAATCCTGATACATCTTCGCAGCACCCGGATGGATGGAATACCGTAAGATATGGGCCTCTTCCAGAATCAACTCCTGAAGCCCATCTACATTGGGCACACATATCCGTCCCTGCATCCTCAATACCCCATCATCAACAATAGTCACATCTCTGGCATCGTCGTTCTGAACTCTGTCCTTGAGGACAAGCAAATGAGGATCATCATGTTGGCGCTCTCTGATACGATCAAATAAGGAAGACCGAGAAAGTACACAAGCTAAGACCCGACTGGGCTCCAAAATATCCAACCTCACAAACCGATTGGCCAAGGCCTGAACATCAACTGCAAGAGGTCTCTCCCCAACAGGAATATACGCCAAATTGCCCATACTCACCACCTTCCTACTCAAGGCATCGACCACTACATTGGCCTTCCTCGGATGGTATAAGATAGTAATATCATAGTCCTTTAGCAGCTCCAACCACCTCCGCTGCCTCAAATTGAGATCCTTCTGCTTGAACAAGTGCTGGAGGCTATGATGATCAGTAAATACCTCACAAGACACGCCATAGAGATAGTGCCTCCAAATCTTCAACGCGTGAACAATGGCAGCCAACTCCAAATCGTGAACAGGGTAGTTCTTCTCATGGGGCTTGAACTGACGAGAAGCATAAACAATCACTCTACCCTCCTACATCAACATACACCCAATACCAACTTGAGAAGCATCACAATAAACCATATAAGAACCTGAAGCTGATGGCAAAACTAACACTAGAGCTGTGGTCAAGGCAGTCTTGAGCTTTTGAAAGCTTGCCTCACACTCATCCGACCACCTGAAACGAGCACCCTTTTGAGTCAATTTGGTCAAGGTGATGCTATAGATGAAAATACCTGAACGAACCGATGGTAATAACCCGCCAACCCAAGAAAGCTGCGAATCTTTGTGGCTGAGGACGGTCTGGGCGAACTCTGAACCGCCTCTATCTTCTTCGGATCAACCTGAATACCCTTACTAGACACCACGTGCCCCAAGAAAGCCATTGAACTGAGCCAAAACTCACACTTGGAGAACTTTGCATAAAGTTTTTCCTCCCTCAACCACTGCAATACAACTCTCAAATGCTCGGTGTGCTCCTTCTGACTACGCGAGTATACCAAAATATCATCAATGAATACAATGACAAACGAGTCGAGATAGGGCTGAAACACGTTGTTCATCAAATGCATGAACGCTGCTGGGGTATTGGTCAGCCCAAAAAACATCATAAGGAACTCATAATGACCATATCGGGTCTTAAAAGCTGTCTTAAGAATATTCGAGTCCCTGATCTTCAACTGGTGATACCCCGACCTGAGATCAATCTTAGAGAACACCCTCGTCCCCGAGGCTAGTCAAATAAATCATCGATATGAGGCAAATGATACTTGTTCTTGATTGTGACTTTGTTCAACTGCCTGTAATCAATGCACATCCTCATCGTGCCATCCTTTTTCTTCACAAATAGAACAGGCGCACCCCAAGGCGACACACTAGGCTGAATAAACCCCTTATCAAGGAGTTCCTGACGCTGCTCCTTCAACTCCGCCGGTGCCATACGATACGGTGGAATAGAAATGGGCTGAGTGCCCGGCACCAAATCAATACCAAAATCAATATTCCTGTCCGGTGACATACCCGAGAGGTCTGCAGGAAACATATCTGGAAAATCCCTCACTATCGAGATTGAATCAATGGTAGGAGTCTCTGCACTGACATCCCTCACGAAGGCCAAGTAAGAAAGACAACCCTTCCCAACCATCTGCTGGGCCTTCAAAAATGAAATCACCCTACTGGGGACATAATCCGTCGAACCTCGCCACTCAATCAGTGGCACACCCAGCATGGCCAATGTCACTGTCTTAGCATGACAATACAAAATAGCATGACACGGAGATAACCAATCCATGCTCAATATCACATCAAAATCCACCATACAAAGTAACAAAAGGTCCACTCGGGTCTCCAAACCCCCAATAGTTACCACACACGACCGATATACGCGGTCCACAATAATAGTATCGCCCACTAGAGTAGATACACGAATAGATGAAACAAGAGACTCACGGGGCAAATCCAAATAACGAGCAAAATATGATGACACATATGAAAAAGTGGAACCAAGGTCAAATAACATAGAGGCATCTTTTTGGTAGACTGAAACAATACCTGTAATCACAACATCTGAAGTAATAACATCTGATCTAGCTGGGAGTGCATAGAAACGGGCCTGACCACCACCTGATCGACCTCCCCCTCTAGGGCGACCCCTAGCTGACTGTCCTCTACCCCCAGCTGACTGGGTGGGTGGTGAAGTAACTGGTGCTGAAGTTGTTGGTTGGCTCCTCTAGTGAGGCGGACCCCCATGACGACGAGGACACTGCCTCCACATATGACCCAACTATCCACACTGATAACAACCCCCTGGTGCTGGAGACGGGGACTGAAGGGAACCCCTAGCACCGGAATGACAAGCAGAAAAACCTGGCATGGAAGAGCCCTGAACTGATGGAGCACGGGACGAACTCTGGGCTGGAAGGGCACTAAGTGATGAATGGCCCTGATGAGAACCGTGAGAACCATGGCCCGATGATGCCCCACGATAAACTGGGCGAGCTAACTGAGCATGCCTGAATGGACGGCCTCTGTCGTGTTGGAACTGACAGAAGCACCACTGAATCCACCCTGACCACGAGGCCTCTTGGCCTCCCTCTCAATCCTCTCCTAACCACGAACCATCTCAATTTGTAGAGTTATATCAACAACCTCATCAAAAGTAGCTCCAGATACCCTCTCTCTAGTCATAAGCAACCGAAGCTGAAAACCGAGGCCATCTATAAACCTCCTGATCCTCTCTCGGTCTGTGGGAACCAACCAGACCGCATGATGAGCTAACTCGGAGAACCGCATCACATATAACAGACCTATCACCCTGACGAAGCTGCTCCAACTGCCTGCGCAGCTCCTCTCGACGAGACTCAGGTACAAACTTCTCCAGAAAGAGAACGGAGAACTGCTGCCAAGAAAGGGGCACTGCGCCAACCGGCCTATGCCTCTCGTAGGCCTCCCACCAACTAAGTGCAGCCCTGGAGAACTGGAAAGTAGTGAATAAGACCCCACCGGTCTCCAGAATATCTGCGGTCCGAAGCATCCTCTGACAGTTATCCAAGAAACCCTGCGCATCCTCACCCTCAGCACCACTAAATGATGGAGGTTGGAGTCTACCAAACCTCTCCCATTTGCGATGCTCGTCCTTTGGCATAACAGGAGCTACATAGTCCTGAGTAGCGGCAACCGGCTGGGCTGGAGGTTCCCCCGGTGTCTGAAGTCCCTGTACGACCTGCTCAGGGGTGCGAGCGGCGGGAGTCTGAGTGCCTCCCCCGACCTGAGAAGTAGTTGCAGCCGTAGTAACTGAGACCGCCTGAGCCAGGCCAGTGCACACTAATAGAATCTAGGCTAGGGCCTCCTGAAGGCCTGAGATAACAACAGGCACAGCTGGTGCCTGGGCTGGTCCTGCTAGAGCGTCCACAACTGGGACCTGATCATGAACTGGGGCGGCTGGTAGATCTGCAGGTGCTGCTCAAGCTGTTGTGCGGGCTACACCTCTGCCCTTACCACGGCCTCGACCGCGACCTCGGCCTCTAGTGGCCCCAACTGGTGGTAGTGGTGGTCGTCCGTCCTGACCGGTAGCACGTGCCCTCACCATCTGTGAGAGAATAGAGTAACAGAAGTTTAGTTACCAGAATCAACAGATTCGCATGACAAGAATTCACGAAGTTGAAGTTTTTCCTAAAGGTTCTGCAGCCTCTCGAACATAAGTACGAACGTCTCCGTACCGATCCGCAAGACTCTACTAAACCCGCTCATGACTCGCGAGACATATGTAACCTAGGCTCTGATACCAACTTGTCGCGACCCCAAAACTAACCCGATCGTGATGGCGCCTATCATGAAACTAGGCCAGCCGACACAATCCCAAACAAAACAATTATTTCATAATAAAGACGTTTGAATCTAGTAATTCATAAAAATTTCATAACATGAGTCTAAATAACAAGTGCGGAAGAAACATAAGCCCGACATCGGGATGTCACAAGTCACGAGCATCTACTAAGGACTGTCTGAACACAACTAAGACTATCACAGTCTGGAAAATACTAATACAGTCTAAGGAAGATAAGAGGGAGAAGAGCAAGGCTGCGATAGCCATGAAGCTACCTTGTCGACTCCAGATATCCGCAACGGATGAAGGATCAGCGCTCGCTAATACGACCCGCAACTCCTGAATCTGCACACAAGGTGCAGGGAGTAATGTGAGTACGCCAACTCAGTAAGTAATAAAAGTAAATAAAGACTGAGCAGTAAAAAACACATAAATCCACGTCATAACACCACAGTAAGTACAGTTTGTCTCCAAAACAGTTTATAAATCAAATCATCTCGTTAAAATCCAATTTCAGTAAAAATCCTTTGAAAAATGTTTCTCTAACAGTTTAACCAGAGGTTCAATGAAGTTTAGAGTATAAAAAATGATGAAAATCATAAATAGCATGTATCATAAACGCCCCTCGGGCATAACATCACTCAGAATCAGCCCTCGGGCAACCTCACAACCACTCGAAATCAGCCCCTCGGGCACAACATGAGTAAAGAGCAACCCCTCGGGCAACATCATAACACTCACTCAGGGTACCCGCACTCACTGGGGGTGTGCAGACTCCGGATGGGATCCTACAGCCCAAGCGCTATAACAAGACATCTCGTAGCATAATAAATCAGGCCCTCGGCCTCTCATATATCACAAATCAGTACAACATGATGCGGCGCACAGCCTGATCCATGATATCCTCACAACAGAGGCCCCTGGCCTCACTCAGTCAGAAACCTCTCAAGCCACTCGAGCTAACAGTAAAAACATAGTACTTGGCCCAAAATATCATTTTATACCTCAATCAGAGTAAATAGGACTGAGTTATGAAATCAGTAAAACATAGCATGACTGAGTACAGATATTAAATCAAAACAATGAGGAATAATAGTAAAAAAGCCCCTAAGGGTCCAAACAGCTTGGCACGAGGCCCAAATATGGCATTCAGCCCACAACATAGTAATACTTTCTAAAATACATAAGTATCAAATAGTTTCCAGTCAAATATGCAGCTTAATAGTTGCTACGGGACGGACCAAGTCACGATCTCCAACGGTGCATGCCCTCACACTCGTCATCTAGCGTGTGCGTCACCTCAAAGTAGTGAAACGATGTGTAATCCGGGGTTTCATACCTTCACGACAAGATTTACAATCATTACTAACCTCACACCGGACAAAACTCTAACTCGCGATGCCCTTGCTTCTCGACTCGGCCTGCAAATGCTCCGAATCTAACCAAAATCAGTATATTATCATCAATATACGCTAAAGGAATGAATTCCATACGAAAATAATAAAATTACACCAACAATCCCGAATTGGACTCAACCTCGGCCCCCGGGCCCACGTCTCGGAGTCCAACAAAAATTACAAACTAGAAACTCCTTTCTATACATATAAAAACCATCTAAATCGGACCTCAAATGACCTTTCAAATCCCCAATCAAAGCTCTCCAAAACTCAAGCCCTAATCCATCAACTTCACCCAGAATTCCCCACTAATTTCACAATTAGGTAGTGGAAAAATCATCACAAACACAACATACAAGGCCCAAATAGCTTACTTCACTGAAATCCCTTGATTCCCTCTTGAAATAACTGCTAGGAGCTCCAAAATCGTCCAAAAATGGTGGAAGAATGACTGAAATTCGCGAAGGGGAACTTCTATACTTTTCTGCCCAGCACTTCCGCTTCTGCGGTTCATAAGTCGCTTCTGCGACGCTGCTTCTGCGATCGATCCAACCACATCTGCGGTTTTCACTTATTCTCCCTTAACCGCATATGCGTCCTCATACCCGCACCTGCGGTAACGCAGGTGCGTTCCTCCTTCCGCACCTGCGGCTCCTGGCCTTCTCACCTATGGCCGCATCTGCGGCTGCTCCATCGCTTCTTCGGACCTCGCACCTGCGGTCCCTACTCCGCATGTGCGGTTATGACAGCTGAAGGAATTATTCAGCACTTCCTTAAATCCCATCGTCGATCCATCAACCTCCCGAAATCAACCCAAGGCCCTCGGGACCTCAACCAAACTTGCGAAGAAGTCACATATCACCATTCCAACTGATTCCAACGTTCGAAACACTCAAACAACGTCAAAACACCAATTCACCCTCGGATTCAAGCCTAAGGATTTTCAAACTTCCGAATTTCGCAAACGATACCAAAACATATCAAACCTCACCCGAATGACCTGAAATTTTGCACACACGTCACAAATGACACAACAGACCTACTCCAATTTCCGAAATTCTATTCCGACCCCGATATCAAGATTTCCACTGCCGACCGGAAAATGCCAAATTTCTAATTTCGCCAATTCAAGCCTAAATCTACCACGAACCTCCAAATTACATTCCGAATACGCTCCTAAGTCCAAAATTACCTAACGAAGCTATCCGAACCATCAGAATTCAGATCCGAGACCTTCTACACATAAGTCAACATCCGGTTGACTTTTCCAACTTAAGCTTCCAAATAAGAGACTAAGTGTCTCATTCCATTCCAAGACCACTCCGAAAACAAAACAACCAACACGATACGATGAAATACAGCTGAACAACACATAAATAAGCAGAAATGGGGAAAATGGGGCTGTAACTTCTGAAACGACCGGCCGGGTCGTTACATCCTCCCCATCTTAAACAAACGTTCATCCTTGAACGAGTCAAGAAACATACCTGAAACATCAAACAGGTGTGGATATCTGCTCCGCATCTCACGATCGGTCTCCCAAGTAGCCTCCTCCATGGGCCGACCTCTCCACTGCACTTTCACTGAAGCTATATCCTTTGACCTCAACTTTCGGACCTGCCGCTCCAAAATAGCCACTGGCTCCAAATCATAAGTCAAATCACCATCTAACTGAACCGTGCTGAAATCTAAAACATAGGACGGATCACCAATATACTTCCGGAGCATAGAAACATGAAATACGGGATGCACACTCGACAAGCTAGGTGGCAAAGCAAGCTCGTAGGCCACCTCCCCAATCCTCCGAAGCACCTCAAAAGGCCCAATGAACCGAGGACTCAATTTACCCTTCTTCCCAAATCTCATAACACCCTTCATGGGTGAAACCTTCAGTAGAACCTTCTCTCCAACCATGTAAGACACATCACGAACCTTCCTGTCAGCATAACTCTTTTGTCTCGACTGCGCTGTACGAAGCCATTCCTGAATCACTTTCACCTTGTCCATAGTATCCTGTACCAAGTTTGTACCCAAAAGCCTAGCCTCACCCGACTCAAACCAACCTATTGGAGATCTACACCGCCTCCCATATAAAGCCTCATATGGAGCCATCTGAATACTCGACTGATAACTATTGTTATATGCAAACTCCGCGAGCGGTAGAAACTGATCCCATGAACCCCCAAAATCAATGACACAAGCGCGCAACATGTCCTCCAATATCTGAATAGTGCGCTCGGACTGTCCGTCTGTTTGAGAGTGAAAAGCTGTGCTCAACTCAACCTGAGTACCCAACTCTCGCTGCACGGCTCTCCAAAACTGCAAAGTGAACTGAGTACCTCAGTCTGAAATGATGGAAACTGGGACACCATGCAGGCGAACAATCTCTCGGATATAAATCTCAGCTCACCGCTCTGAAGAATAGGTAGTACGCATAGGAATGAAGTGCGCGAACTTGGTCAGCCGATCCACAATCACCCAGATAGCATCGAACTTACTCAAAGTCCGTGGGTGTCCAACTACGAAATCCATGGTGATCCGCTCCCACTTCCACTCTGGTATATCCATCTGGTGAAGCAAGCCACCTGGTCTCTGATGGTCATATTTCACCTGTTGACAATTGAGACACCAAGCTACAAATTCCACTTTATCTTTCTTCATTCTTCTCCACTAGTAGTGTTGTCTCAAATCCTGATACATCTTCGCGGCACCCGGATGGATGGAATACCGCGAGCTATGGGCCTCCTCCAGAAGGGTGGGTTTTTCTCTTATTCAGAAGGGTTTTTCACGTAAAAATCTTGGTGTCGTGTCACTCTTTTATTCTTGTTGATTACCGTATCTCAGTGCTATATTATTATTCCGCTTCTATTATCGTGAATATTATTACTGTGGGGGATTTATTCCCAATAATTGATATCAGAGCACATATTCTGCTTGATCACAAAAGTACTATCATTGTTGGTAGTACTATACTCGGTGAAAAAAAATGTCCAGAGTAAAGTACGAGGTAGCAAAATTCAACGGAGATAGCGGTTTCTCAACATGGCAAAGAAGGATGAGAGATCTGCTCATTCAACAAGGATTACACAAGGTACTAGATGTTGATGCCAAAAAGCTTGATACCATGAAAGTTGAGGATTGTGCTGACTTGGATGAAAAGATTGCTAGTGCAATCAGGTTGCACTTATCAGATGATGTGGTAAATACCGTCATTGATGAAGACACCGCATGTGGTATTTGGACAAGGTTAGAAAGCCTATACATGTCCAAAACGCTGACAAATAAATTGTACCTAAAGAAGCAATTATACGCCCTACATATGGGTGAAGGTACAAATTTTTTGTCACATTTAAATATATTTAACGGACTAATCACACAGCTCACCAACCTCGCAGTGAAAATCGAGGAAGAAGATAAAGTCATCTTGCTGTTGAACTCGTTGCCATCTTCGTACGATAATTTGGCAACAACCATCCTGCACGGTAAGACTACCATTGAGTTGAAAGACGTCACATCGGCTCTTCTACTCAATGAGAAGATGAGAAAGAAGCCTGAAAATCAAAGACATGCTCTCATCACAGAAGGTAGAGGCAGGAGTTACCAAAGGAGTTCAAGCAATTATGGTAGATCTGGAGCTCGTGGGAAGTCTAAGAACCGATCCAAGTCAAATGTCAGAAATTGCTACAATTGCGAACAACCAAGTCATTTCAAAAGAGAGTACCCAAATCTAAGGAAGAGCAAAGGTGAAAACAGTAACCAGAAGAATGACGACAACACAATCGCCACGGTGCAAAACAATGATAATGTTGTTCTCTTCATAAATGACGAAGAGGCAGGGGATGTGAAATGGCAGATCCCCAAGAAGCACAGATATTACAACTTCAAAAAAGTTACGGACCAAATTCTTAGCTGTAGCTCGTTTCTCTTTTTGGTAGTACAAGATAAGTTTATTAGACAAATTACTTTAACTTATTTCTTCTTTAACATAAGTTGAAGTTTTCCATAGTATTTTTTCAGAGGAAAATTGGTATTTGACCATGAAGATGGGACTAACAGGATTTATCGTGAATATCCTCCTTTGTTCTTCTTTTATTTATTTTATCTTTTTTTTTTTACAACAGATAACAACAAATAAAGTTCCTCATCAACCATAAAAGAGTTCTTTTGAGGTCATTGTACTCAACGATAGAGACTGCATTTTTACCTAGGGAATTCAAACAACAAAAAAAACACTCGAAAAATCAAGGGGATTCAATGTCTAATATATATATACATAAAAACTTGATCTTATATACGTATTATAATTTTTCGACAAAAATGGTTCGGATGAACCCCTTCCGAACCGTAGTTCTAATTGTACAAATCCGATGTTGACTAAAGAGACTGGAGACTATAATATGCATGTACCAACTCAAAGTGCACTTGCCGCGCCTTACATGCTTTCATCTAAGTATATGATAAGTTGATAACTATAAATATAATAATTCAAAGAAAAAGTTACAATGATAATTATCACGTAGATCCTCCGGTTAGAAAAAAGAAGAAGAAGGCATGCACTTAGATTTTAATATAATATTGATACATATCTTATAATACAATGTCAAAGGTATACTACTGCACTTTCATCTCCTTAAATAGTGAGAGAGCCCGAGTTGATGGATTAATTGAAAAAAAGATTTCCTTAAATAGTGATACAAGTAGTAGCAGAACAGTGTCCGAGACTCCGGTCATCACTACTCTGGACTTTAACTTTATATGTATAATATATACAATTGAAGAATTTAAAAATGTAAATTAATACTAATTTCGCATCGATCATTCTAAAGTAGACATCGTATACTTGTCAACCTGTAACGACCCGACCCGTCGTCTCATGAGTTGCCGCTCCGTTTCCCTCATTTCTGCTTCTTTATGCTTCGTTACCCGTGTTTTTATGTGGTCGAGTTGATTGGTTTGAGTTCGGAGTGAATTTGATAAGAAATGAGACACTTAGTCTCTTTAAGGAAGGCCTGGTTTGGAAAAGTCAACCGGATGTTGACTTATGTGTTAGAGGGCTCGGATGCGAATTCCGATGGTTCGGTTAGCTTCGGGAGGTGATTTGTGACTTAGCAGTGTGATCGGAAGTAGTTTTGGAGGTCTGGTGTGGAATTAGACTTGAATTGGCGAAGTTAGTATTTTAGCGATTTCCGGTTGATAGGTGAGATTTTGATCCGAGGGTCGGAATGGAATTCCGAGAGTTGCTGTAGCTTCGTTATGTGATTTGGGATGTGTGTGCAAAATTTCAGGTCATTCGGAGGTGATTTGGTTGGGTTTTTGATCAAATGCGTGTTTCAGAAGTTTTAGAAGAACTTAGGCTTGAATTCGATGTAATTTGATGGTTTTGGTGTTGTTTGAGGTGTTTTGATGATTGGAACAAGTTTGAATGATGTTTTAGGATATATTGGTACTCTTGGTTGAGGTCCCGGGGGCCTCAGGGTGATTTCGGATGGCTAAGCGGGAAGAATTTGGACTTGTGTTGTTGCAGAAATTTCTGCTGTTGCTGGTATTTTCGCACCTGAGGAGACCGCAGGTGCGGTCTCGCAGGTGCGAAGGGGAGGCCGCAGGTGCGAGTTTTGGTCTGGGCAGCTATTTCCGCAGAAGTGGACGAGGAGCCGCATCCGCGAAGCCGCAGATGCGGAGTTTTTGTCGTAGATGCGGGTTTAGGGGAGTAACGCTGGAACCGCAGTTGTGGGTGAGAACCGCATCTGCGGAGTCGCAGATGCGACAGTTGGACCGCAGATGCGGATGCTGGGATTTTAAGTGACTTCCGCAGATGCGGAGATTGGGCCGCAGAAGCGGATTTTGGACCGCAGATGCGATTTTGCCTGGGCAGAAGGTATTTAAGTTCTTCTTCGCAAATAGTGAAGGGTTTTTCATTTCTAACTTTGGACTTGGAGATTTTTAGGCGATTTTGAAGAGGGATTTTAAGGAGCTTCGATAAGGTAAGGGTTTTGGACCTCAAAACACAATCCTATGGTGTTATTTCATGAATTGATACTGAAAAATTTAGGGATTTATGGACTTAAAATGGAGGTTAGGGCTTGAACTTAATAGAGCTAAGATTAAGGATTTGAGGGGTCAATTGGACTTCGATTCTTGTATTTTTGATATGTGTGAAGTCGTGGCGAGATAAGGAACCCGTTGGTGTAAAAATTTTTGAGTTTCGAGAATTGGGCCCGGGGCTCGGGTTTTGCTAATTTCGGGATTTTTGATATTTTTCGATTGTTTTCGATTGGGTTTTGTTCCTTTAGCATATTGTGACGTATTCGCTCTGGTTTTGGTCAGATTCGACGCGCGAGGAGGCCGATTTGAGAGGCAAGGGCATATCGAGCTAGAGTTTTGGCCGGTTTGAGGTGAGTAATGAATATAAATGATGTCCGGAGGGTTTGAAACCCCGGATTTGCACATCGTAGTGCTATATTGAGGTGAGATACACGCTTGATGATGAGCGCGGGGTTGTTTACTACTGGGATTTTGACTTGGTCCTTCCCGAGTGATGTTTTTACCGCGTAAATGATTGAAGCTTATTTGATATCATCATTTTTGTGACTAATTGTCATATTTGGGCTTTGTGCCAACTATTTGAACCCTTCGGGGGATTGTTTTCACTGTTTTCTCACTATTTTGACATATTACTTGAACTCAGTCCTATTGTTTCATACTGTTTTACAAACTCAACCACTTTCACTCAGATTTGAAACTTAAATGATACTTCTAATGAACTTTTGGGCTGAGAACTACTATTTTATTATGGCCCGAGGGACTTATGTGATTTCTGGACTGAGTATGGATCGGGTTGCGCGCCGCAGCAGTATTATATTGATATTGATATCAGGACGAGGGCTTAGCTGATGCCACGAGATGGCTTGATATTGCGCTTGGGCCGTAAGGAGCCCCTCCCGGAGTCTGCACACCCCCAGTGAGCGCCGTCGATGATAAATAAATGGATCGGGCTGCACGCCGCAGCGGGTACTAGAGAGTACCGTACTATGTGCTACATTCCTTTATTTGGGTATCATTTATTTGCTTATCTGTTGTAGCTTTTCCATGTTTCTACTTCACTGGTTTATTGATTTCATTCTACATGGTTTAAACTGCCGTATTATAGATTACAATGTGTTTACCCATGATTTCTTATTCTCAGCCTTTATTTATGTTTATTACTCACTGGGTCGGAGTACTCACATTACTCCCTGCACCTTGCGTGCAGATCCAGGTGCACCTGAGGCTGAGTGAGGATTTTCTGTTGAGCAGTGCATATCTGGGAGCATCGAGGTAGCTGCATGGCATCCGCAGCCCTGATCTCTCCCTTCTATCCTTTGTTTTTATTTCGTATTCCCCTGGAGTGACATGTATCAGATTCATAAACCTGTATTAGAGGGTCAGACTTGTGACACCAGATCTTTTGGGCTATGTAGTAGTATTGTTATTTGAATTTCCGCACATTTAACTCTTATTTCAGACTTCTAATATGTTGATTTGGTAATTTAATTGTGTTAGCTAATAATAAACTGTATAATGAATTGGGTTAAGGTTGTTAATTGGTCGGGCTTGCCTAGCAGTGTGTTGGGCGCCATCACGACCAGGGTTGGGGTCGTGACAAGTTGGTATCAGAGCCTAGGTTACTAGGTCTCACGAGTCATGAGCCGGTTTAGTAGAGTCTCGCGGATCGGTACGGAGATGTCTGTATTTATCCTCGAGAGGCTGCAGAACCTTTAGGAAAAACTTCATCTTCTTGAAATTCTTGTCGTGCGAACTTGATGATCCGAGTACTAAACTTCTCTTTATTCTATTCTCTCACAGATGGTGAGGACTCGCGCTACCGGACGAGGTGGACGACCACCAGTACCACCCACTGAGGCCACCAGAGGCCGTGGACGCGGTCGTGG
>NC_031993.1:8256874-8260809 GCF_001879085.1 Nicotiana attenuata
ATGGCACCAGCGGAGTTGAAAGAATTGAAGGAGCAGCTTCAGGAACTCCTAGATAAGGGGTTCATTCGGCCTAGTGTGTCACCTTGGGGTGCGCCAGTTCTGTTTGTGAAGAAGAAGGATGGCACAATGAGAATGTGCATCGATTATAGGCAATTCAACAAGGTAACAATTAAGAACAAGTATCCCCTGCCTCGCATCGATGATTTGTTTGACCAGCTTCAGGGAGCGAGGGTGTTTTCAAAGATTGATCTCCGTTCGGGCTATCACCAGTTGAAGATCAGGGATTCAGATATTCTTAAGACTGCTTTCAGGACTAGATATGGTCACTATGAGTTTCTTGTCATGTCTTCGGGCTGACCGATGCCCCAGCAGCATTCATGCATTTGATGAACAGTGTATTTCGGCTTTGATAAGAGGCTGAATTTAGGTAATTTAGCAATTATTTATGCTCCCGTTTGATTATGTTCCGATGTTATAATATGGTTAATTGATTAAAATGGGCTCTAATTGTGAATCATATACATTGCAGGATGAGGAGCCTATGTGATGCCTTAAAGAGGTGATTGGAACTACTTTAGAGCAAAAATGAACCCTCAGAGCTAAGGACGCACGAAGACGAGGAGAAAAATCAAGGAAGTAAAATGCTGGGCTAGCGCGCCCAGGTGTGCGCCCGCGCATATTGTAGCGCGTCCAAAACAGAAGGTTGGCTTACTAGCGCGGTCAAATGCGCGCCCATATGCGCGACCGCGCTAGTCCAAATTCCGTAAATTGTTTACCAGGGGTGTAATTGGAAATCTGGAGGAAACCCCACTTAACCTATATAAAGTCAAGCTCGCCCAAGGTTAATTTATCAAGTTTTTCATAGTCTAGAGGGAAAAATAGAGAGGCAAGAGGCAAGGAGGAGATTTAACCATCAGTTTCTTCTTTTCTTCTCGTTGTTTTTGCTAATTGTGATGAATTTGAACCCTATTGTGATGAACATGAGTATGAGTGGCTAAACACCCATTGTTCTGGGGTTGTGATTTAGCCATGAATATTGTTGTTTGATATTATCTTGACCTTGATTATAATTCACCACTATATGGTTGTTTCTTCAATTCTGTATTTAATTGCTTAATTGTCTGGCCAACAGTTAGGTTCTATTTACTATCTATGCTATGCTTGGGAAAGCCATGCTTAGACTAGAGAAGAATTGAAGAAAGCATGATCTTAACCCTTAGGGGGAGCGGATTTGTGGTTAGTATAAGAATATACCTAGTCACCGTGCTTAATTAAATATCGTAATCTTAATGCGTTCTTAATAGGTTGATTCCACAGGAATATAGGCATTAATCTATTGAGAATAGGTGAGTAGTACTTCGGGAGAAGGCTATGAGAGCATTTATCGATTAATTAGCAATCATGGGTGAATTATATGAAAGGGAGAGTTAATTAGAACACAATACGAATGGTGAATAGATCACAACCCTGGAATACTTGTCTCTACTGAATACACAGCAATCAATTCGTTACTTGATAATTTAGTTTTACTTAGAATCATAGTATAATATAATCATATAATTGGATTTTGATTTTTGCTAGATTGAATAGCAATTTGAGTAATTCCGTGAGTAGTTTACACAAGTCTCTGTGGGTTCGACTCTCAACTTATCATTATATTACTTGTCGACCACGTATACTTGCGTGTGCGTTTGGCCGCAACAAGTTTTTGGCACCGTTGCCGGGGACTTGAATATTAGCTACTTGCTAGGTTTTGCATTAATTGCTTATTTTGTCTAGTCTAACGTTACTTGATTGTTGCTCAGATCTCAGGAACTTTGATTGAATGCGTAGGGTCAGAAGCCAGGACCGACTTCAAGGCTTTGATCCTGAACCTGAGAGAACATTTCACAGGAGGTTGAGGGAAGCAAGGGACACGAATAATATTCAGCCACTTGTTCAATTTCCTATGGACATGGCAGAGGAGAAACCCATGGCTGTTCAGGAGGTAGCAATGCCCAGCATTGCTAATGTCACCTCCAGTATCGTGAAGCCCAGGATCACCAGGCACTTTAAGCTGAAACAGAGTATGATCCAGCTGCTTCATGCAAACGGGCAATTTATGGGTCTTCCACATGAGGATCCGCAGCAGCATATTCTGAACTTCTTGGAGATTAGTGATACTAATATCACTAACGGGGTCACTCCAGATTATGTGAGACTCGCACTTTTTCCATTCTCTCTGTTGGGTGAGGCTAAGCGATGGCTAAAGGTAGAACCAGCTAACTCCATTACATCATGGAATGATTTGGCAAGAAAATTTCTGGCAAGGTTCTTTCCTTCAGGCAAAACTGCAAAGATCAGAAGTGAAATAGTGGCCTTCAAACAGAAAACAGGTGAATCGTTGTACTCAACTTGGGAAAGGTTCAAGGGGCTACTCAGAGACTGTCCTCATCACAATCAGACGAATGAAGTGTTAGCTCACACTTTCATAGAAGGGCTACATTCTGAAACTAAGATCGTGGTAGATGCTGCAGCTGGGGGTCAAGTGTTGGAGAAAAGCTTTGACGAGATATATGCTTTGTTGAACAAATTTTCCAAGAGCAATCCGGATTGGCAAGGAGAGATGGGCAGACACACAGTGCAAAAATCTGCAGGGGTTCTTGAGTTAGATGTTGTCTCAGCATTATCAGCGCAGATTGCTACACTGGCCAATCAAGTCAACCAGATGAACTTGAGTATAAACAAGCAACAAGCACAACCGGTACAACAGGGTCAAGTTTTTTGTGAAATATGTGGAGAGGGTCACACGAGCGACATATGCCCCGCGAATCCAGAGTCTGTCTGCTTTGTGGGTAATTCAGGTAGGGGCCACACAAACCAATATGGGAACACTTACCATCCCAACTAGAGGAACCACCCAAACTTCTCTTGGGGTGGAAATCAGGGCACTCAGAATCAATACAGGCCTCAAGCACCTCAACAGCAATATAGACTACCTCAGGTTGAAAAACAAGCGAGTCCTACAGGTCACCTTGAAGACATGTTTAAAAAGATGATGGCTGAACAGCAAGCCCTCGCCACAACAGTAAGAAATTTGGAGCGTCAAATGGGACAGCTGGCTAGTGCTCAAAACACCAGACCGGCTGGAGCTCTTCCAAGTGACACTGAAGCAAATCCTAGGGCGACCTTTAATGCCGTGTCGTTGAGGAATGGAAGACAACTGGAAGAAGTTCAACCTAAAAAGAGGAAACATGTGACTTTTAATGAGAGGCCAGCCATTGTAGAATCAGCATCAGAGTTAGCCAAGGAACCAGTGAAGCCATCTGGAGGGGCGGTGGCTGAGTAATCCCCACAATTGGTTGCAAGGCCACCACCTCCTTTCCCTCAAAGACTGCAGAAATTACGAGACAATGCTACATATAAAAAGTTTCTTGATATCTTGAAGCAGGTGCAAATTAATATTCCATTGGTTGACATCTTACAAGAAGTACCCAAATATGCAAAGTACATCAAGGACATTGTGGCGAATAAAAGGAGGCTGACCGAGTTCGAGACTGTGGCACTCACTGAGGAGTGCAGTTCCAGAATTCAAGGCAAGTTACCTCAAAAATTGAAGGATCCAGGTAGCTTCACTATCCAAATCACGATTGGTAAACATGCTGTTGGGAGAGCTCTATGTGACCTTGGAGTAAGCATAAATTTGATGCCGCTATCTATATTCAGACAGTTGGGGTTGGGTGAACCACGCCCAACAACAGTTATCTTACAGTTAGCTGACCGCTCCCTTGCTCATCCTGAGGGAGTCATTGAAGATGTGCTAGAGCAAGTGGGGTCTTTTATCTTCCCAGCTGATTTCATCATCCTGGATTATGAGCCTGATCAGGAAGTCCCATTTATTTTGGGGCGTCCATTCTTAGCCACGGGCCGAGCTATTATTGATGTTTGTGAAGGAA
>NC_031993.1:8261971-8349412 GCF_001879085.1 Nicotiana attenuata
CTGGCCCGTTGTGATGAGACAAATCTGGTATTAAATTGGGAAAAGTGCCATTTTATGGTACTAGAAGGCATCGTGCTTGGTCACAGAATATCTAGGAGCGGCATTGAAGTTGATAAAGCGAAGGTAGAGGCGGTTGCAAGATTACCTCCACCTATCTCAGTGAAGGGTGTCCGGAGTTTCTTGGGACACGCGGGTTTTTATCGGCGCTTTATTAAAGATTTTTCAAAAATTTCTACTCCTTTGTGCAGGCTGCTCGAAAAAGATGTCACTTTCAATTTTGATGATGCTTGCCTCAACGCATTTGAGGAACTTAAAAAGAAGCTGGTGACTGCCCCCATTATTGTGGCACCCGATTGGTCTCTACCATTTGAACTTATGTGTGATGCGAGTGACCTTGCTATTGGGGCAGTGCTAGGCCAGAGGAAGGACAAGATGTTTTACTCCATCTACTATGCGAGTAAGACTCTTGATGGTGCACAGCTGAATTACACCACCACTGAGAAGGAGCTATTAGCCGTGGTGTGGGCCTTTGAGAAATTCCGGGCATACTTGGTGGGAACGAAAGTCATAGTCCATACGGACCATGCAGCAATCAGGTATTTGTTTACAAAAAAGGAATCCAAAGCTCGTTTGATGCGCTGGGTTTTGTTGCTGCAGGAATTTGATGTGGAAATACGAGATCGAAAGGGGACAGAAAACCAAGTAGCTGACCATCTATCAAGGCTGAAAAATCACGATCACGTGAAGGAGGGCGGCCAAATTAAAGAGGTGTTTCCTGATGAGCAACTTTTTACTATAACCCAAGACCCTCCCCCATGGTATGCAGACTATGTGAACTATCTTGTAAGTGGAGTACTCCCTCCCGAAATCCAATCTGAAGATAGAAAGCGGTTCTTACATGATGTGAACTTCTATTACTGGGATGAGCTCTATTTGTTCAAGCAATGTGCTGATCAGTTGATGAGGAGATGCATCCTGAAAATGAGGTGGAATTAGTTTTGTATGATTGTCACGCATCACCTTATGGGGGCCATCATGAAGGAGATAGAACAGCTGCAAAGGTGTTACAATCCGGTCTCTTTTGGCCAACCTTATTCAAGGATGCCCATGCATTCGTTAAGAAGTGTGACCAATGTCAGAGAACGGGAACAATCACAAGGAAGCATGAGATGCCTTTAAATAATATTCTAGAAGTTGAGCTTTTTGATGTGTGGGGGATAGATTTTATGGGGCCATTTCCACCGTCCAGAGGAAACAAATACATCTTGCTAGCCGTTGACTACGTGTCAAAATGGGTGGAAGCAATTGCTTTGCCAACAAATGATGCCAAGGTGGTAGCTGCTTTTGTGAAAAAGAACACATTCTCGAGATTTGGGACGCCACGGGCCTTAATCAGTGATAAAGGGACTCAATTTTGCAATCGATTGTTGAATAACCTTCTTGCTAAATATGGAGTTCGCCACAAGGTTGCTACAGCATATCACCCGCAGACAAGTGGACAAGCTGAGGTGTCAAACAGAGAAATCAAGCAAATATTAGAGAAGATGGTGAGTGTGAATAGGAAGGATTGGGCTGCAAAGTTGGATGATGCTCTATGGGCATATAGCACTGCATATAAAAACGCCAATTGGAGCGTCCCCTTACAAGCTGGTTTATGGGAAGGCCTGCCACTTGCCCGTGGAGCTTGAACACAAAGCATACTGGGCCATTAAGAATCTGAACATGGATCTTGAAGTCGCCGGTGAGAAAAGACTTATGCAGTTGAATGAGTTAGACGAGTTCAGGCTGCATTCTTATGAAAATGCCAAGCTATATAAAGAAAAGACAAAGCGATGGCATGACAAGCATATCAAACCACGTCACTTTGAGCCAGGCCAACAGGTATTGTTATTTAACTCTAGACTACGGCTATTCCCTAGAAAGCTAAAGTCGAGATGGTCAGGTCCTTTTAAGGTGGTGCGAGTCACTCCTTATGGTGAAATCGAGCTGCGAGCTTTAAATGGTGAGAGAACATTTTTGGTGAATGGGCATAGAGTCAAGTACTATTGGGGAGGAATGATTAATCGTGAAAATACCAAGGTTGTACTCGCTGATGAGTAAGCAAGACTCTGCGTCGTGCCGCGACGTTAAATCAGGCGCTAGATGGGAGGGAACCAATTGAATTGTTGTAAACGTCGTGCCGCGACGTTAAATCAGGCGCTGGTTGGGAGGCAACCCAACGATAGTAGTAAATGTTGATTTTGTGTTTTAGGAAGTGCTAACCAATGCAGGTGACAATGGGCAAGTGCTAAGGCCATCGAACGGGGTAAGAACAGGTGAAAAGTTGAAGAAAAATTTCGCCTAGGTGAGCGGTCGAGCATGTGGACGCGCATCTGGGCGCGCTAATTTGCACCAAGTCTGTCTTGGCCACGCTAAAAATAGCGCGACCGCGCACCTGGGCGCGCTTCTCAACTCGAAACTAGCGCGGTCGCGCATGTGACCGCGCACTTGGGCGCGCTAATTCCTCAAAGATTCTGTTATGGCCGCGCTATACTAGTGCGACCGCGCATCTGGCCGCGCTAGTCCTGTCAGTTTGTCGCCAGTTTTGTTTAGTCGTTTATGTTTTTTTTTCTTCTTTCCTTTTCTAATTTAATTTTGTTTAGGTTTCATTTTCTCCCCCCTCCCCTTTCTAAACCCCCCATTAAACAATATGCTCCCACCCCTCCTCTAACTCTCCCCTAATCAAACAAACATAAAAACCCCATCTCATAAATCTGCTCCTAAATCCTTTCTACCCATCTCACGCATATTCCCCGAATTCTTTCTCGCATTCTCATGATCTTCCCCCATTCTCTTTCTCTACTCACCACCATCGTCCATCATAGGCATTAACCCTAGTTTCTTTTTCCTTTCTCTTTCTTCTTTTTTTTTTCTTCTAGTTTTATTTTTTTTCCAGATGTTGTTATATGCAAATACCTTGTTGTAGTTGTTGTTCTTAGATTTTGTGTAGAGAATTTGGTGCTATATGTTGTAGTATAGGTGCGTGATAAGTGTGGGGTGAAATTCCACCTAATTTATGATCTTGGTGAGTGTATGTGGTGGATTAGCGTTCTAAGAAGTTTAAAAAGAGCTATGAAGGGTTAACGCCCACAAGGTGTTCGTGGAAAGGCCCAAATGAACATGATAATGTAGTTTGTGACCACCTATGCGTGTGAAGTCTGAGTAACCGCATTGCGTCACAAAATCTTAGTTGGGCTGTGCTAATGTGTTCCCGTGTTGCAGGTATCATGGCTTCACCTAGAAAACGACAAGCCACAGGGGCCTCATCAAGCAGCCAAGCTGGTTCAGCTAGGTCGAGAGGGGCTGTACATGCCTGTTCCTTTGATGCTACAAAATTTGTTTCGGCCAAGGCACAAGACCGCTTTGCGGAAAAGGCTCGTAGAAAGCCAATTCCGGAGAGGGGTATTCATGTAGGCTGGCTCCAGCACCACTGCCCGCACATGTACAATGAATTGGTGAGGCTAGGGTTGCAAACTTTCATCAATGAGCCCGGTGAAGGTAATGTCATGGTTGTGCGGGAGTTCTATGCCAATATACTGGAGCATGTTAATGGAGTAGTCACTATGCGCCGACGGGCGGTGAATGCTTCTCTTGAGGCAATACGGATGGCCTACCAGCTGCCTCCACCTCCGGATGCTGGGGATTACTTCTATGAGTACGGCCGCCACCCAATGAACGACGGCAAATGGGCGCGATTTTTTGAGACAATTTGTGTGCCCGGGAAAGAAGTGGTTTGGATGGACTATGGGGAGAAATTCCACTCCTCCGCACTAACCTTTGAAAGAAGTTCTGGCTCCATCTCATTACCAATCGTCTGATTCCGTCTCACAACACTACAGAGGTCAATGGTCCACGAGCTGCCTTGATTTGGTGTTTTATAAATGGTTACGACTTCGATGTGTCCAAGGTGATGCATGATGAGATTTTCGTCCGGAGTCAAGTCAAAAGGTATGGGTTCTTTTCCTTTCTCTAGTGACTCAACTATGCAGGGATGCTCGGGTACCCGAAAATCTAGTTGTGGATGGGTTGGTACGAAAGGAGGGCGAATTCCGTGCTGATAAGGTGATCACGGGCAAGGAGCCGGAAGTAGTAGCGGTGGAGGCAAGTAGTAGTTCTGAGGATTCTGATGATGAGGAGGATGCTAGGGACAGAGTGGAGGCAGCACCACAGACTCAGGAGCGAGTTGTAGCAGCTGCAGGACCATCTGGGACTGCGACATCTTCAGGAGCTGCCCGGGTGTCCCGTTTCACTGCTTTGGAGCAGGAAATGGCTGGTTTGCGGACATCCATGACTGATTTGGGCACACGAGTAGACGCGGTAGCTGACCAACAAGTGAAGTCGGAAATGAAATTCATGGGATGGCTGCGAGCTCTAGGTCGTGCGTGCCACGTCAACCCAGACACTGTCTCCGACGAGGAGTGACACTTCAGGGAAGTTCCTTCACCTCACTGCTCTTTCAAATTTTAAGCCATGGGGATATGTCTTCATTTTAAGTGTGGGGTGGGGGTATACTTCATTGTATGTATGTAGTTGTATAAATTGAATGTTGTTTTGTTTTGTTTTATTTGACTGTGATAGTTTTGGCATTAAGTAGGAATCATTAGTTTAAAATAGATAAGTGGCTCGTCCCGATGATGAATCCCTTTTGGCGCGGTTCTTGAGGGACTAAGTCGAGAAAAAAAATTATGAGAAAATATGTAGACTCTTCCCGACGACGGATCACCTTAGACAATGTTCTTGAGGGAAGTTAGTCTAGAGAAAACTCCAAAAAGATTTTATATTTTTAGGTAGTGTAGCAACTCCCCCTTGGTTTTTCTTTGGGCCACGGTTCTTTTCCAAGGGTTTTAACTTGAACCGGGTATAGGTAGTTTTTTAGTTTGTTTTCTTTTTGATTCGTAGAGTACGTTAATGGGCTACGAGCTAGAAAATCAAGAGAGAACCCATAGCGTTGACACACTTGAACACAATAGACCCTAGAGTGCAACGCTTAGTCTTATTTGCTGAATCTCACTAAAGTGCCTTAATCTGTATGAATAGACCCTAGAGTGCAACGCTTAGTCTTATTTGTTGAATCTCACTAAAGTGCCTTAATCTGTATGTTTGTTACTGAATTGAATGCTCGTAATGGAGCGTCTTGATGAGCTGATCCGGAATGAATAATATGCCATGTGTGGTGAGGTGTTGTGTAGTCCATGTATTGTACTTGTGTCGTAGAACTTGCCCGGTATGTGAGTCGAAGCGAAATTTTAGGTGATGCTCGGTTTGAAAAATGATTTTAGGCTTTCTTTGATCTTTTTGAGCTTAATTGCTTACCACAAATAAAATCTATCCCTAGTCAACCCTTTTGAGCCTATAGACTTTTATTTGGTACCCACATTACAAGCCTATACCCTTTTTATTCTTAATTGACATTGTTTTGATCCATTTTCCTCTTAAAGCACTTTAATTGTGAGATGAGCGCTAAAAGAAGTAAGAAGGAGCTAAGTGTAGGGGTGGTTTTTGAGTGAAACCAATAAAAGGAAGAAAGGTGCACTTGTTTTGTAGATTAATACACCACTAGCAGAAATTGGAAAATTTTGAAAATTTGAACAAAAAAAGGAGAAGAATAATCTAAAAAAAATTGAGAGATGAATACATTGTGTCTTGTTCTTGTTAGTGGGGTATAAATTAAAGTGGTGCTTAAAGAAAGAGGGAACATTGTTGGGAGCGATTTTAGTTGTGAAATTGAAGTGGGATTGAAGAATGTGCGCTCAGAGTGATTATGTGATATGTTAAAGTGCTTAGGAGGGTGAACCACTATTCCTAAATATATCCTACCCGTCCCTTAGCCCACATTACAACCATGAAAAAGTCCTAGTTGATTTTAGATCGAGTGAGCCTACATTAGTAGAGATTTACGTTAAGGGCAAGCTTATGGTACCAATTGCATGCATGTGACTTCTTTTGTGAGGGTGAGCGATTTCTTTTAATATATGTGAGCATGAGACTCAAATGTGCGGATTGATTTTATTCCCCTTACTGTGATTGTGAGGGCATGTGATTTATGAAAGAGAGGTAAGTCTTGACTTCTGTGTAGAGTACTTTGAGGAAGTATGAATATTGCATGGCACTTGAGAGTCAACTTGTGAGGCTAGGATTGTTCACTGATAGGTGTAATGTATGTGAATTGTTCTGAGTGTAATGCGTTAGGGGATAGGGTTGAGTGAAGAAACCTCTAGAAAGTATAAGGTGATTGCTCGAGGACTAGCAATGAATTAAGTGTGGGGTGTTGATATGAGGCTGAATTTAGGTAATTTAGCAATTATTTATGCTCCTGTTTGATTATGTTCCGATGTTATAATGAGGTTAATTGATTAAAAATGGGCTCTAATTGTGAATCATATACATTGCAGGATGAGGAGCCTGTGTGATGCCTTAAGGAGGTGATTGGAACTACTTTAGAGCAAAAACGACCCCTCGGAGCTAAGGACGCACGAAGACGAGGAGAAAAATCAAGGAAGTAAAATGCTGGGCTAGCGCGCCCAGGTGCGCGCCCGCGCATATTGTAGCGTGTCCAGAACAGAAGGTTGGCTTACTAGCGCGGTCAAATGCGCGACCGCGCTAGTCCGAATTCCGGAAATTGTTTGCCAGGGGTATAATTGGAAATCTGGAGGAAACCCCACTTAACCTATATAAAGTCAAGCTCGCCCAAGGTTAATTTATCAATTTTTTCATAGTCTAGAGGGAGAAATAGAGAGGCAAAAGGCAAGGAGGAGATTTAACCATCAGTTTCTTCTTTTCTTCTCGTTGTTTTTGCTAATTGTGATGAATTTGAACCCTATTGTGATGAACATGAGTATGAGTGGCTAAATACCCATTGTTCTGGGGTTGTGATTTAGCCATGAATATTGTTGTTTGATATTAGCTTGACCTTGATTATAATTCACCACTATATGGTTGTTCTTCAATTCTGTGTTTAATTGCTTAATTGTCTGGCCAACAGTTAGGTTCTATTTACTATCTATGCTATGCTTGGGAAAGCCATGTTTAGATTAGAGAAGAATTGAAGAGAGCATGATCTTAACCCTTAGGGGGAGCGGATTTGTGGTTAGGATAGGAATATACCTAGTCACCGTGCTTAATTAGATATCGTAATCTTAATGTGTTCTTAATAGGTTGATTCCATAGGAATATAGGCGTTAATCTATTGAGAATAGGTGAGTAGTACTTCGGGAGAAGGCTATGAGAGCATTTATCGATTAATTAGGAATCATGGGTGAATTATATGAAAGGGGGAGTTAATTAGAACACAATACGAATGGTGAATCGATCACAACCATGGAATACTTGTCTCTACTGAATACACAACAATCAATTCGTTACTTGATAATTTAGATTACTTAGAATCCTAGTATAATATAATCATATCATTAGATTTTGATTTTAGCTAGATTGAATAGCAATTTGAGTAATTCCGTGAGTAGTTTACACAAGTCTCTGTGGGTTCGACACTCAACTTATCATTATATTACTTGTCGACCACGTATACTTGTGTGTGCGTTTGGCCGCAACAGGCCTTATTTGGATTCGTTCATCATTGTTTTCATTGATGATATTCTGGTGTACTCGCGTAGTCAGGAGGAGCACGCGGAGCATTTACGAGTTGTATTGCAGAGATTGAGGGAGGAGAAGCTTTATGCAAAGTTCTCCAAGTGTGAGTTTTGGCTCAGTTCAGTGGCTTTCTTGGGGCACGTGGTGTCCAGCGAGGGTATTCAGGTTGATCCAAAGAAGATAGAGGCGGTTTAGAGTTGGCCTAGACCGTCCTTAGCCACAGAGATTCGTAGCTTTCTTGGGTTGGCAGGCTATTATCGCTGATTTGTTCAGGGATTTTCATCCATTGCATCGCCCTTGACCAAGTTGACTCAGACGGGTGCTTCATTTGTATGGTCGAACGAGTGCGAGGAGAGCTTTCAGAAGCTCAAGACAGCTTTGACCACAGCTCTAGTATTTGTTTTGCCATCAGCTTCAGGTTCATATACCGTATATTGTGATGCTTCGAGAGTTGGGATTGGTTGTGTATTGATGCAGGAGGGTAGAGTTATTGCTTATGCTTCTCGTCAGTTGAAGCCCCATGAGAAGAACTACCCTGTTCATGATTTGGAGTTGGCTGCTATAGTTCATGCATTGAAGATTTGGAGGCACTACTTGTATGGCATATCTTGTGAGGTATTCACTGATCATCGCAGTCTTCAGCATTTGTTCAAGAAAAAGGACCTTAATTTGAGGCAACGGAGGTGGCTAGAGTTGCTTAAGGATTATGATATTACTATTCTGTATCATCCGGGAAAGGCCAATGTAGTGACCGATGCTTTGAGCCGAAAGGCAGTGAGTATGGGGAGCTTGGCGTACATTCCAGTTGGGGAGAGGCCATTTGCAGTTGATGTTCAGGCCTTAGCCAATCGGCTTGTGAGATTAGATATTTCGGAGCCCAGCCGGGTGTTAGCTTGTGTGGTTTCTCGGTCTTCCTTACATGATCGCATCAGAGAGCGCCAATATGATGATCCGCATTTGCTTGTCCTTAAGGACAGAGTTCAGCATGGCGATGCCAGAGAGGTGACCATTGCTGATGATGGTTTGTTGAGGATGCAGGGCCGGATCTGTGTGCCCAATGTGGATGGGCTTAGAGAGTTGATTCTGGAAGAGGCCCATAGCTCGCGTTATTCTATTCATCCGGGTGCCGCGAAGATGTATCAGGATTTGAGGCAGCACTACTGGTGGAGAAGAATGAAGAAAGATATTGTGGGATTTGTGGCTCGGTGTCTCAATTGTCAACAGGTGAAATATGAGCATCAGAGACCTGGTGGCTTGCTTCAGCAGATGGATATTCCCGAGTGGAAGTGGGAGAGGATTACTATGGACATTGTTGTTGGACTTCCTCGGACTTTGAAGAAATTTGATGCTATTTGGGTGATTGTTGATCGGCTGACCAAGTCCGCGCACTTCATTCCTGTGTGTACTACCTATTCTTCAGAGCGGCTGGCAGGGATTTATATCTGGGAGATTGTTCGGTTGCATGGTGTTCCGATTTCTATCATCTCAGATAGAGGTACTCAGTTTACTTCGCAGTTTTGGAGAGCCGTGTAGAGAGAGTTGGGTACTCAGGTGGAGTTGAGCATAGTGTTTCATCCTCAGACGGACGGACAGTCCGAGCATGCCATTCAAGTATTGGAGGACATGTTGCGTGCTTGTGTCATTGATTTTGGAGGTTCATGGGATGAGTTTTTGCCACTTGCAGAGTTTGTCTACAACAACAGCTATCAGTCCAGCATTCAGATGGCACCGTATGAGGCCTTGTATGGGAGACGATGTAGATCTCCAGTTGGTTGGTTCGAGCCCGGCGAGGCTATGCTATTGGGGACAGATTTGGTTCAGGATGCCTTAGAGAAGGTGAAGGTGATTCAGGGGAGACTTCGTACAGCGCAGTCGCGTCAGAAGAGTTATGCGGACCGGAAGGTTCGAGATGTATCCTACATGGTTGGTGAGAAGGCATTGCTGAAGGTTCCGCCCATGAAGGGTGTTATGAGATTTGGGAAGAAAGGGAAGTTGAGTCCGCGGTTCATTGGGCCTTTTGAGGTACTTAGGAGGATTGGGGAGGTGGCTTATATGCTTGCTTTGCCACCCAGCTTGTCGAGTGTGCACCCGGTATTTCATGTTTCTATGCTCCGGAAGTATGTTGGGGACCCGTCTTATGTGTTGGACTTCAGCAGGTTCAGTTGGATGACGATTTGACCTTTGATGTGGAGCCAGTGGCTATTTTGGGTCGTCAGGTTCGAAAGTTGAGGTCGAAGGATATAACTTCAGTGAAGGTGCAGTGGAGAGGTCGGCCCGTGGAGGAGGCTACCTGGGAGACCGAGCGGGAGATGCGGAGCAGATATCCTCACCTATTTGAGGCTTCAGGTATGTTTCTTGACTCGCTTGAGGACGAGCGTTTGTTTAAGTTGGGGAGGATGTGACGACCCGACCCGTCGTCTCATGAGTTACCGCTCCGTTTTCCCCATTTCTGCTTCTTTATGCTTCGTTATCCATGTCTTATGTGGTCGAGTTGATTTGGTTTGTGTTGGAGTAGAATTGGTAAGAAATGAGACACTTAGTCTCTTCTAAGAATGCTTAATTTGAAAAAGTCAACCGGACGTTGACTTATGAGTTAGAGGACTCGGATGTGAATTCCAATGGTTCGATTAGCTTCGGGAGGTGATTTGTGACTTAGGAGTGTGATCAGAAGTAGTTTTGGAGGTCTGGTGTGGAATTAGGCTTGAATTGGCGAAGTTAATATTTTGGCGATTTCCGGTTGATAGGTGAGATTTTGATCCGAGGGTCGGAATGGAGTTCCGAGAGTTGCTGTAGCTTCGTTATGTGATTGGGATGTGTGTGCAAAATTTTAGGTCATTCGGAGGTGATTTGGTTGGGTTTTTGATCAAATGCGTGTATCGAAAGTTTTAGAAGAACTTGTAATTTGATAGTTTTGGTGTTGTTTGAGGTGTTTTGGTGATTGGAACAAGTTTGGATAATGTTTTAGGATGTGTTGGTGCTTTTGGTTGAGGTACCGGGGGCCTCGGGGTGATTTCGGATGGCTAACGGGGAGTTTTGGACTTGGGCAAATTTCAAATTTTTGCTGTTGCTGGTATTTTAGCACCTGCGGCTTCGGGGCCGCAGGTGCGGTATCGCAGATGCGGGTTTGGTATCGCAGAAGCGGAGGGGCTGAGGAAGGCCTGGATCCGCAGATGCGGAAGAAGGACCGCACCTGCGGAGCCGCAGATGCGGCTATTGGACCTCAGATGCGGTAGGGGGAGTTTTAATGAATCTCCGCGGATGCGGAATATTACCGCAGAAGCGGGTAATTGACCGCAGATGCGGTTTCGACTGGGCAGAAGGTATAAAAGGTTCTTCTTCGCGATTTTTGAANGTCTCATGAGTTACTGCCCCGTTTCCCCCATTCCTGCTTCTTTACGCTTCGTTATCCGTGTTTTATGTGGTTGAGTTGAGCGGGTTGAGTCCGGAGTGAATTTGGTAAGAAATGAGACACTTAGTCTCTTTAAGGAAGGCTTAGTTTGGAAAAGTCAACCGGATGTTGACTTATGCGTTAGAGGGCTCGGATGTGATTTCCGATGATTCGGTTAGCTTCGGGGGATGATTTGTGACTTAGGATTGATCGGAAGTGGTTTTGGAGGCCCGGTGTAGAATTAGGCTTGAATTGGCGAAGTTAGTATTTTGGCGAATTCCGGTTGATAGGTGAGATTTTGATCCGAGGGTCGGAATGGAATTCCGAGAGTTGCTGTAGCTTCGTTATGTGATTTGGGATGTGTGTGTAAAATTTTGGGTCATTCGGAGGTGATTTGGTTGGGTTTTTGATCAAATGCGTGTTTCGGAAGTTTTAGAAGAACTTAGGCTTGAATTCGATGTAATTTGATGGTTTTGGTGTTGTTTGAGGTATTTTGATGATTGGAACAAGTTTGAATGATGTTTTAGGATGTATTGGTACTCTTTATTGAGGTCCCGGGGGCCTCGGGGTGATTTCGGATGGCTAACGGGAAGTTTTGAACTTGGAAAATATGCAGAAAATGCAGCAGCAGGTGCAGGCCTATTTTGGCCTTCGCGTTCGCGTGCCTGGGGCCGCCGTTCGCGAAGAAGGAAGTTGGGGTCCCTGAAAATTGTTCTTCACGTTCGCATTTGGGTCTCACGTTCGCATTTGGGTCTCGCGTTCGCGGAAGGTCGTTTGGTTGTTCTTCGCGTTCGCGTTTCAGTGGCCGCGTTCGCATAGGTTCAGAGACCCAGGGCATCGCGTTCGCCTGTGGGACACCGCGTTCGCGAAGGGTAATTTTGGTCAGAGGAAAAACTTGTTCATCGCGAGCGCGAGGGGGCCATCGCGTTCGCATAGAAGAAAATCAGAACTGGGAAGAATAGTTTTTAAAACATTTCCTCTGCGAGCTAGGTCATATTTTCCTCCATTGTTGGGCATTTTGAGAACTATTTGGGAGAAATTGAAGAGGGTTTCGAAGAGGATTGATTGGAGGTAAGTCCTATGAACTAAAAACGTGATTATTATGTGAAATTAACCTAGAAATTCATGGAAATTTAGCCAAAAATGGAAGAACTAGGGCTTGGGATTTTGAGATTTTAACTTGGGATTTGAGGCGACATTTGGACTCCGATTTTGGTGTTCTTTATATGCATAGACTCGTGGCGAGATAAGGAACCCGTTGATGTGAAAATTTCTGAGTTTCGAGAAGTGGGCCCGGGGCTCGGATTTTGCTAATTTCGGGATTTTTGATATTTTTCGATTGCTTTCGCTTGGGTCTTGTTCCCTTAGCCTATTGTGACGTATTCGTTGTGGTTTTGGTCAGATTCGACGCGCGAGGAGGCCGATTTGAGAGGCAAGGGCATAGCGAGCTAGAGTTTTGGCCGGTTTGAGGTGAGTAATGAATGTAAATGATGTCCTGAGGGTTTGAAACCCCGGATTTGCACATCGTAGTGCTATATTAAGGTGAGACACGCACTTGATGATGAGCGCGGGGTCGTTTACTATTGGGGATTGGGACTTGGTCCGTCCCGAGTGATTTTTTTACCGCGTAATTGATTGAAGCTTATTTGGTATCATCATATTATGTGACTAATTGTAATATTTGGGCTTCATGCCAATTATTTGAACCCTTCGGGGATTGCTATCACTGTTTTCTCACTATTTTGACATATTACTTGAACTCAGTCCTATTGTTTAATACTGTTTTACAAACTCAGCCACTTTTACCCCGATTTGAAACTTAAATGAAATTTCTAATGATGTTTTGGGCTGAGAACTACTATTTTATTATGGCTCGAGGGGCTTATGTGATTTCTGGACAGAATATGGATCGGGCTGCGCGCCGCAGTATTATATTGATATTGATATTAGGCCCAGGGCCTAGCTGATGCCACGAGATGGCTTGATATTGCGCTTGGGCCGTAAGGGGCCCCTCCCGGAGTCTGCACACCCCCAGTAAGCGCCGTCGACGATAAATAAATGGATCGGGCTGCACGCCGCAACGGGTACTAGAGAGTACTGTACTATGTGATGCATTCCTTTATTTGGTTATCATTTATTTGCTTATCTGTTGTAGCTTTTTTCCGTGTTTCTACTTTACTGGTTTGATTTCATACTACTTAGTTTAAACTGCCGTATTATAGATTACAATGTGTTTATCCATGATTTCTTATTCTCAGTCTTTATTTATGTTTATTACTCACTGGGTCGGAGTACTCACATTACTCCATGCACCTTGCGTGCAGATCCAGGTGCACCTGAGGCTGAGTGAGGATTTTCTGTTGAGCAGCGCATATCTGGGAGCATCGAGGTAGCTGCATGGCGTCCGCAACCGTGATCCCTCCCTTCTATCCTTTATTTTTATTTTGTATTCCCCTAGAGTGACATGTATTAGATTGATAAACCTGTATTAGAGGCTCAGACTTATGACACCGGATCTTTAGGGCTATGTAGTAATATTGTTATTTGAATTTCCGCATATTTAACTCTTATTTCAGACTTCTAATATGCTGATTTGGTAATTTAATTGTGTTAGCTAATAATAAACTGTATAATGAATTGGGTTAAGGTTGTTAATTGGTCGGGCATGCCTAGCAGTGTGTTGGGCGCCATCACGACCGGGGTTGGGGTCGTGACACAACCGCTCATGACCTAAATGACCTAAATTCAGGGTTCATATTGTCTTCAAGAAAAAGAAGAAAAAAATCATTCTTGTTGGCTATTGGTCATGTATTGATCATATGAGAGAAATAACTGCGCTTTGTGTCTTTCTTATAACTAGTAGTAGTACCCGCGCGATGCGCGAATGGTACTTTTGAATATTAGTATGACAATATTGTTCTTACGATATAATCAGAAAAGAAAAATAAATTATTAATATCATATTGTAAATGAGAAGCAGAATGTATTAGATATTAAAGTCACCCCTGTAACATGGGGAATGTAAGTTATACTCTATATAAAATACTCACATTCAGCAGTAAAATGTCAGTAAGAAGGTTTGGGAACAAAATCAAATAGTAGAACACCATCAAGAAAGAACTTTTCCAAGCCACATGAGACAATGACTGGCCTTCACTTTTATTAATTGTCATGGCAAAAGATACAACAGTTGAAAATTATCTTCGCCGGAAACCCGGTGTCATATTTGATCACATCTAATGATCACAATTTACCATGTAAGAAACTCCACATGAGGCAATGCTACTTGGGTCCTAAACATGTCGAACATTACAAAATACACCCTACAGAAGAAAGACAACAGTGATGTAGTGAAATCGTCAAATTAGCAGCAATTAGTTAAGGCTGCATCAGAAAAGAATAACTCGTCCCACATGGCACAACAAACTAAAAGAAGGCCCTGCCTAGAATACAACCAAGTTTTGGTTCATCCATCTAATGATCATAATTTACCATCAAAATTGATCCAGACTTCATTCCGTTTTTGCCTTAGGTTTAATGCCCTTCACCCTTGAATATAGGAAAACTCCAGCAAGGGCCACTCCAGTGCATAAAAAATGAAGAAGAAAATTATTATCTTGTTGTACATAAAAAAAGTAATTTCTAAATTTTTTTTATTCCACATGTGTTCACTCGAGCTGCCATCTGGAGGGATTGGAATAGGAAAAGGGATTTCCTTCTCAATCAGCTATATGATGACAAGTATAAAGTGTAAGCTGTCATACCCAAACTGTTAATAAGAGAAACGGGTACACGAAAGAAGAGCACAGAAGTCACAATAACAACCACTCGCTTCACACAGTTGCCCACAGAATGAGTAACAAGAGATACCCTCTGTAATATCATGTAAGAAACATGCACCAATACTTGGTGTCAGCAAGAAATAACATAACCAGCTATCATCGCAAATGAACGTGACACAATTTTCAGTAATTCATGAAGAATTGTCACATTGGTTTATGAAATCACATAAAATAAATAAATAGTGCACAATCTAAACTCGCTAGAACTATATATGTAATTCAAAAATGATAACTATAAGAACAAACAACAATTAGATGGTCAATAGAATTGAAAAGAAAAACATATTTAAGTGAATTAGATCGTTAATAGTGTAGTCTAAAAGACAATAGTAGAAAGCAACTTCTGTTAACTTGGCTCTGCATCTTGTTGGTGAAACATATTATACTTACATCACCAAATTCTTTTCGCCCCTGCCAAAACAACGGTGAATGATGAGTTAAAACTTATAGTCATCTCTCTTTATATTTATTGGAAAAGCAAATTGTGAATATCTGATGATTCCACATCTCTAGCATTTAGGACCTACATTTCATAAATTCCGATGATACACCATCTCTAGCTTCATCTCAAACTAAATTACGGAAAACTTCTTTATACACCACATTTCTAGCTTCATTCGTTATTTGACCATCATCATCATAAACTAAAATCTTCAACCATTTTCTACTTGTCACGCGTGAAAGAGCAACATACAGTTGTCCTTGAGTAAATACTGGCTTCTTAAAAAATTACTCCACGTGAGACAATGACTGGCCTTGACTTTTAATAATTGTCATGGCAAAAGATACAACAATTGGAAATTGTCTTCGCTGTAAGTTAAAAGGTATTCTTGCATCTGATGGTGTCAATGTCATTCTCGGGATAAACACTTTTTGTCCAGCCATATTACCAGATAAAACCTTGGCTTCAATAATCCGATTTTCAAGTCTTGTGATGATCAACCTCGTGCCATTACACAATCCTGATGACCGGTCTATATTTCTCAGCAACATCACAAGAACACCAACCTTCAAAGTATTAGAGTGATTTGGAATTACAGAACATTTAATACTATTTAGGAATTCCGGTGTATGTACGTGCTCCAAAGCTGAAAAAGAATGGTCAGACATACAAACGGTATCAGAACTCAAATATGTCTTCTCAGGACTATGATTGAGTGAAACCATATATTCATTGATTGATTCCTCCATATCAAGAATCAGAGCAAGAATTTCTCTTTGTTGGAGGTAATCTATGCCACTGGAATGGCTAAAGAAATCTGGATATGTACTTTCAACAATTGCTGATATTGGATCATCACAATTACTTATGAGAAGATCATCGGGGATTTGGACCTTCTCAATGCCATCAATGGAACTCCCAATCCTTCCATCACCGATTGCCAAAATTTATTCAGAAAAATTTCTTAACTCATCCAACTGTGCATCTAACTGATCTCTTTGCAACCTCATATTATTTGTTAGATTTAAGACTTCACAGTGGGTCCACAAATACGAAGAATTAAGAGTCACGTTAACAATATCTTGCATAGATCCTTTTGCAATAACAAGCAAAATATGTCTGAAGTCGCCACCAAGAATAACTGTTTTACCTCCAAAAGGTTTATCAGCACTGGATGTGTCTTTAAATCTAAGATATCTCTAAGAGTTTGATCAAGAGCTTCAAAACAATATTTATGCATCATCAGTGACTCATCCCAAATAATAAACTTTTCCTTTATAATCAAATTTTCTAGAGGACTACCTTGCTTTATATTGCATGTTGAATCTTCAGTTGGATTGAGAGGAATTGCAAATCTCGAATGAGTTGTTCTACCACCTGGTAACAAAAGAGATGCAATGCCACTTGATGCAATAGTTAACACAATGTCCCCTGTAGATCGTATGCCAGAAGACAACGTTTTCCGAATAAAAGTCTTGCAGTTCCCCCGTAACCATACAAAAAGAAGAATCCACCTTTGGCTTCATTCACTGCCCTCATAATTTTGTCGTAAGCCGACTTTTGTTCAGCTGTCAAATTCATTAATAATTGTTGATGTTCCTCTAACAGAGAACGACGATTATAACACAATTCATCATGGATTAATCTATTGCTATGGTCAACTTCTTCCTCATTGTAAAGAGGTCCTGGCATTGTTGGAAAATCCTGAAAACTTCTTCCACAACTTTTCAAAACTTTTTCCAACTTCTGCAAACAACGATTTTTCAATTCATCATCTGTTAGCTCTGCCTTTGAAAGAACAAAAAGAATTATTGAATTTAAATAACGATAATATAAAAGATATTACATGATTAAACAAATAAGGTATATTTTATTTAACAAATATAGTTAGGTTAGTTTCTTTTAATTATGATTTACACAACAAA
This sequence comes from Nicotiana attenuata, assembly GCF_001879085.1. Lineage (NCBI taxonomy): Eukaryota > Viridiplantae > Streptophyta > Magnoliopsida > Solanales > Solanaceae > Nicotiana > Nicotiana attenuata. The sequence goes on from NC_031993.1 coordinate 8,279,198, forward strand.
GAGCTTATGAATGTTATATCCCGCGACTCCTTATTATCTTAGAAATAAAGGTCATAAATTAAAGAATATCAATAATAAATAACTAAGTAAAGAAATCAAGTAGAAAGAGTTAGAATCTGTGTTTATATAAAAATAAAATTTGCAGATTTTATTTTAAATTTTGTGCAAAATTTAGTCCCTGAGTTATTAAAGACTATTTGTTAACCCTTTATATATACTTGGAGCTAGACTGGTTATATCCTCATATGTACACTCAAATTTCCAAACATGATATATAAGTATGTATTTTTTTGTCCACTTATCCTCTTTATAACTATATTTAGCTATTATGCTACAAATAACTACTTTATTGATTTTTCGCATATTTACACTGAAACATTATTTGATAACTTGAAAATAGAAAGTCTATATTTATACCTGGATTAGTCAACAACACTCTTTCTTCATGGAGGATATCTTCTGATAATAATTGCCATGTTGATTGCCAAACATATTCTGGCCGAGTCATCAAATTGGATAACAGAAATATAGCAAATAATTGCCTAAGGTATGATGGCATTCCCCAGTTACTTGCTTCCTTTATGGTTATCCACATACTCTTTATCATCATCCAATAACCCAAGTGCATAACCTGCATCTCTAAAAGTGAGATGGTTATGATTGTTGATTCTTTTAAGATCGTCATAGGATTTTAGACCTTTAATGACATTCAACAACAATCTGAGATAATATAATTCACCAGTTCCAGGCGGAACAAAGAAAATTCTTCCAATGAAAAATAAAGAAGTTCTTCTTTTCTCCCATCTTTTCAATTGTTTCTTCCAAACAAATTTAAGAGGGAATTCTGCATAAGTCAATTCTCTTGCTTCTGGCAATGTTTTATTTGTCTCAAACCAGCTTAAAAATATTGATTCCTTTACAATTGGTGTATTTGCAACATTATCGATTGGATCATCATCAGAGAATATAACATTTTGTTCATTTGGAAGATGAAATGATAGTCTTTCCACAGGAGGTTCTCCATGGTGAATTGGAAATTTGAATATCCTCCAAGCAGCTTCACATGGTGATATGTATCGGCAATCGTAATACATATTTATTTCATCAATATTTGATGAATCTTCCTCTTGCACACTCTGAGAAAAAGTAGCGGTAACACGATCATTTCCTTTGTTAATATACTAAAATAAGTACTTAATGAATCTTGACTGATTGCACCATTCTACATTAAAATGAGCACCATACTTAAGTAATAAGAACCGATTGTGAGGCACCGCATACCTACTATCAAAGTCAATACCATCCTTTTTGATAGTTCTACCATTATCCCTTCGTCTATAAACAGGATAACCCTCTTCATCAATTGGTGTTGACTCAACAAACCTTTTTGGAAAATGCTTGGTACATCTTTTGCTCTACATGCAAGGAGAAGATTTTCTTGCAAAACCACACGGGACTGCATCATAAAACTATGCACGACCTTATAATAAACAGGATCGGCCAATTCATCTGGTATTTTGGCAGAAATGATTCGATCAATATCTACAGCAGTTGGACATTTATCATGCTCGTGAAGAAAAAGCAAGATGTGAGCATGAGGCAACCCTCGTTTTTGGAACTCAACTGTATAAATCGCTGCACCAAAAAGAATTTATTACACTTCATAAATATAATTGAAATATTCATTTTAAAACCTATTATCCTATGTAACATAAAAGGTAATTATTATTTTTTAGAAGTTGACTATGGCAATATACCTGCTTTTTTAAAAATCTGATTGTCGCGTAAGTCCTTTATCAAACGGTCCAATTTGATTTTGAATACCCTAATTAAAATGTCTGGACGATCCTCAGGATTTAAGCCCCTACTCTCTAAAAATCTACGAATCTCAGGCCACTTTGGATTGCAAGTAATGGTGATGAAAAGATCAGGGTACCCAGCCCATTTGCATATTGCCATAGCATCTTAATAGTTGTGAATCATGTATCGTGCATCCCCTGTGAAGCTGGATGGTAGAATTATCTTTTTTCCTTGAGAAGAAGGATTAATTTCTCCTTGCAAAACAGTGTCTCGTAAGCTTTTATACATGTGACATCTTTTTGATTGAGCATAATATACCTTAATCGAGAAGATTCGATCATTGTATATACATCAACCAAGAATTGCTGAAATAATCTTCTAGAAGACAAAATCGTCGGAACTTCATTCTTCCTTTCTTGAATTATATAAGAAAAATACTCCCGCATGCAAACACATTTCCTTCCTCCAGTTGATTCATCATCTCCGTCGAAAGGAATGTCCTCTCTGTATCCATCTTCACCATATGAAAATAGTAAAGGATATTGTAACCCTAAATGTTCAGCATTTAATTCATTTATCCTTTGTAGTTGTCCGGGTTAGGTTTCGATAATGATGTCCCTATCACATCTAGATAGTTCAAAATCTCCCACCACCAAAGCAGCTACCTCTGAAATCGTAGGCAAGTTGTATCTTCTTCCATCGGTGCTCCTTTTTCTTATCAATCTGAGTCTAACATTCGAGCTTCTATCTTCTTGAAATCTTTTTCTTACCATTCTAAATGTCTTTGCCAAAACATTGTTGCCATTAAGCATTTTCTTCAGATCATTAACAATCTCAGCATGAAGTTTGTCCATGGTTTGGCCACGACTGCACAGAAATATATATATATATGAAATTATTATATATTGTATTTTCATGCAAAATATATTTACGTGTTATAATTCATTTATGGTAGAATTCAAACCTCGCAGCATGAATTCTATTTTGTACTTCATTTTCTGTATCATAAATATATAATTGTGCAAATGATCTAAATTCAGGGTTCATATTGTCTTCAAGAAAAAGAAAAATAAAATCATTCTTGTTGGCTATAGGTCATGTATTGATCATATGAGAGAAATAACTGCACTTTGTGTCTTTCTTATAATAAGTAAGAGGAGTTATTCAGTATTTGTGCTGGTGGCCGGAAGTAGCATAAATCTTATAAAACCATTATGGGAAAAAATAAAAATAGCAGATTTTTTTTTTTTTTTTTTGTTAAAATAAGATGCAAATGTGCCGTATATTTGAAGTACAAGAGTAATTATTATTTTTTCAATATCTTAGTCTTAGCGATAATTATCACTATCATGCGAAAAAAGGTTTAGAACGAAAAAGGTCAAATATATAAAGCATAAAATGGCAAAAATGATGACTCTTGAGATTTTTTTAATTGAATATATATTGTAAGTTGTTATAACTCTTATATCACGGGCACATTTTTGTACTTTGGTGCATGAATGTCAAGATTTTATTCTTTAAAAAAGTGTTTTTATTATCTTGTCTCCACCTTTATAAGACGTGCCAGCAGTGACATCACAAATAAGTGTATACTAATTTTCAAATGAAATCTCATAAAAGTTTGCTATCTTTTTATCCAAAAAGTCTTATACGTAAGCTTACTTTGTTGAACTAAATATAGTGTCGGCAAAAGTTCAGATTTGCACAATCTGGAAAATAGTGTATGTGCTTTCTTACTATTCTATAGTCTTACATAGTGCTTTACATGGGATATTTTAGTACACAATCAAGTCAAAAATTGATAATTGCCCGTTGACCTAAACCTAATTTCGTTTTTTCCCCCTCTTGAGGCCCTCACATAAACTACTTCCTTAATGTCACTGATTTTACTGCACTCAAACCTCTCTAGAACAATCTTATTTGTTTTGAATTTTTTTTGACTGCCGAAAACATATATTATAACTTAACATGAAAATTAGTTCCAAAGAAATTTGGTCATTATAGTAAATGTTGTTACAGAGGATGACTGTCATAGTGAAGTCGAACTGTACTTTAAATCTTTTATTAAAATTTAGTGTATCAAGCCCAACTATACCTTATAAAAAGGACTAAGCGGTCGCTGCAAATATAATATCCGGTCTAAGAGTTCAGTGTCGAATCCCACGGAGAATTAAGGTTTAGCTACAACTATTTATTATCACTAAGAAGACAAACTCGAACTATTCCTAAGTTATAAACATTAAGATTCATATGTCTAACTAATTAACAAACAAATTAAAGTAGTAGATTAATAAGAGATACTAAGGGTTGGAGACAAGAATAAGGAGGTCTAGAGTTATGATTTCCCAATTGTTGGAATCCTCTTCCCGCTATGTCTTCTATCGCCTAAGTATTCTCTACTGATCAAGAGTACTTTGGTTGTCGTAATTCTCTCTTGAGAAACTACCACAATTTACTAGATGTATTCTCTCGAATTACATTAGCTGGCACTAATTCACCGCTCACTACGATCGCACCATGGTTTCGTTATCTCTAATCCCGCCTTTAAACCCTCCGTATTGATCTCTCACATACGTCAGGAGTGATGTTGTTCAACAACTACCTAAATATGTACTCTCTCTCGAGCAGTACACACTAAATAGGCATAGTCAATTGATGGCCATTCAATCAACAACAACAAACACGTAGTTGAACAAGTAGATAAATCCAACGGCTCAATTATATAAAAATATAACAAAAATTTATCCTCCAAAAGGTTCCATCAAACCCTAGATGAGAAAGTTTAGCTACTCATAACCATATATAATAATTGAAAGCATTAAAATACAGATTAAGGAAAAACGGAAGAGAAAACTCTTGTGATTCGATGTTTCCTAGTGTTTCCGTAGCCTTTTTCCTCTCCAATAATGTCTAACCCCTAAGAAATAGGTTTAGAACCCCTTTTATACATGTTGGGGGAGTTTAGGGTCGAAACTACCAAGTCCTAGCCGAATTAGGACGAAATACGTCCTTGGCCGTCTCGCTTGGCACCTGGCGCCAACCTGGACACCGAAATGTTTCCACTTCTGTGCTCTTTTGCCCTTGGCGTTTGGTTGGTGCCTGGCGCAAACTTGGGCACCAAAGTCATACTCACTCCAAATTATTCTCTTTTTACTTCACTTTGTATGAAAGCTTGCCAAATCACTTCAAATTCACTCTTATACATATAAACACCATTATTAAGCTCGAGTCACAAATATTCACACCAAAGTTAACAAGATCGAGGTATAATGCAAGGCAAATTACATGCAAAAACATGAATTTTTAGCCTAACATCACCACCCCACACTTAAGCTCTTGCTCGTCCTCGAGCAACCTAAAACCTTTCTAACCAAACAATGCACGCACGTTATCATACAATGGAGGAACTTTTGGCAATTCAACACACTACACTTATGACCATAGTTGATACCGACAATTAAGCCCTTGCATAGGCATTCATACCTTTCCCAACTTTCACATGCCAAAATGTTAGTGACCAATTAAAAACACTCAAACAACCTGCCCATAACCACCCAACCTCAAAGACCGACTCGTCGCCAATAAGCAACTCTCAACTCGTGCACTCACCGAACAAGAGATGTTTAATAGTCACCTATCCGTCATGGAGTCATGTTCCTCACCAAAGAATAAGAGGGTATTTCGTCCACACATTCGAATATAATTTAAGGACATCACATATATGAACAAAGAACCACTCACTCTCACAAAGAAATTCGTGTGCATTCCGTGGTTGTACCATAGGCTTGCTTGTAGTGTATATCTCCACTAATCTAAACTCGCAAAGTCTAAGATCAATTAGGTCTTTAGGGGTTGTAATATAGGCTAAGGAACGGGTAGGATATATTTTGGGTGTAGTGACTCACCCTCCTAATCACTTTAATACACTTCACTTAACTTTCCAATACACACTTTTCATGACCAATTCAAGCAATTCCACGAAACCATATACAATCTGACCCTTTTTCTTTAAGCACAACTCTGAATTAACTAGCCCGGATCACGATGAATAGGAGGTTTATTTTCTATATATATATATTTCAACACTCTCCCTAAATTTAGGTTGCCCGACTAATGATCTTTCAAATATACGTGCACCTTTTTGGCTTTTTTTATGGTTCCACTCAAAAGCTACCCAACTCTCATCTTACTCTTCTAGCGACTTACGTACTTTCGGAGGTAAAGGTTCAATAAAATTTTTTACTTAAAGAATAAAATGGGACTCGGCTAGTAATGTGGGTGCCAAAGAAAAAGCTTATAGGCTCAAATGGGCTATCTAAGGATAATCTCTATTTATGGTGGCATAATAGCTCAATGGACAATAAAAAAAATGCCTACATCATCTCCTAGACTTACAAAGCTTACTTATTTCACTTCGACTAATACACAGGGCAAGTTTTAGACAAACACAAGATAGCACAGAATGTAATCAACATCTCAATCACACAATGCACATGACCCCAATCAGTACGATTTTATTCCAACTCTCAAGTTTAGGCAAGTAATTACAAAGTCAAGAAGTATTAAGCAATAAAGTACTACATGAACAATGAGTCAGGTAATTGAGAGAAAATGTCACAGACATGGGATTTAATCTTTCATGGCATCATTTTTCATTAAAACATGTTAGGAAGGTAATTTGCATGCTACGGCTGTAACGACCCGACCAATCGTTTTGAGCATTTGCACTTCGCTCGCTATTTCTCGGGGATGAGTAGCTCCGTGTGATGCTTTATGACTTATGTGAATCATCGGATTTGGTTTCCAGGTTATTCGGAACTGATTTGGAAGAATAATTCTCAGCTAGAAGCTTTAAATTTGGAAGGTTTGACCAAGTTTGACTTTTTAGTATATGACCTCGGATTGGATTTCCGATGGTTCTATTTGCTCCGTCGGGTGATTTTGGACTTAGGAGCGCGTCCGCTTGTGATTTGGAGATCCGTAGTAGAGTTTGTCTTGAAATGGTGAAAGTTGGAATTTTTGAAAGTTTGATCGAAGTGAAATTTTTGATATCGGGGTTGAATTCTGATTCCGGAAGTTAGAGTAGGTTCGTAATGTCAAATGTGACTTGTGTGCAAAATTTGAGGTTAATCGACGTGATTTGATAGGTTTCGGCATCGATTGTGGAAGTTTAAAGTTTCAAGTTCATCGATTTTGAATTAAGGTGTGATTCGTTGTTTCGATGTTGTTATGTGTTTTGAGGCCTCGAGTAGGTCCGTGATATGTTAAAGGACTTTTGGTTTGTTTGGACGTGGTCCCGAGGGGCTCGGGCGTGTTTCATATTTGATTTCAAATCATTTTTTCTTCATGTTGCTATTGTTGAAGGCTGGTGATTCTAGTGTTTCCGCATCTGTGGAAGAATGGATCGAAGGAATGCCTGGTTGGAATGGATCGCAGAAGCGGGAATAGGGGCGCATCTGCAGCCCCGCAGAAGCGAAGATCTTGGGCGCAGGAGCGAGATTTAGCGCAGGAGCGTGTTTGGTTGCGCAGGCGCGGTTGTTGATTTGCAGGTGCGAAGGGTCAATCGGCTAGTGGAGTCCGCAAAAGCGGAGCTCGTGTAGTAGAAGCGACGCCACATGAGCGGCTAATGTGGTGCAGAAGCGGAAGTGCTGGGCAGAATGATAAATACAAGGGTTCGTAATTTTGGCTTCATTTTAACATTTCCAAGCTCGGATTGAGGCGATTGTTGGAGCAATTTTCACCATATAAATTGGGGTAAGTGTTCTCTACTCAGTCTTGGTTATATTCCATGAATCTATCTTCGATTTTAGCTTTTGGTTGATGAATTCTAAAGAGGAAATTGGGGGTTTTGGCCTAAAGTTTCATAATATGAATTTTTGAGTTTTGAACACCGATTTGGAGTCGGATTTGAATGAAACTAGTATGGTTGGACTCGTAATTGAATGGGTTAGTGGATTTTGCGAGTTTTGTCGGATTTAGAGGTGTGGGACCGGGTGTGAAATTTTGCCGAATTTGGGATTTGAGTTAGGATTCGATCTTTATCATTTGGAATTGTTTCCTTGGGCTTTAATTGATATATTTGAGTTGCTTTTGGCTAGTTTTGAGCCGTTGAGAGGTCGCTATGCGCGTGATGGCATTCTTGGAACATCGCTTGGCTTGCTCGGTATTGGAATTGGCTTGATCGAGGTAAGTAACTCTTCTAAACTTAGTATTGAGGGTATAAAATCTTGAATTACGTGCTATGTGATTCATGTTGAGGTGACACACATGCTAGGTGACAGGCATGTGGGCGTGCACCCTATGAATTGTGACTCTGTTGTTTTTATGGCACTGTTTAGTGGCCCCATTTTGTTAATATCTGTGTTTTCACCATATGATAAAGTAACTGAGCTGTCAATCATACTAGATATCATGTTTAGGCTTTATGTTGATATTGTTAGGACCCATAGTGGTCGTTTATTGTTGTCATCTCACTGATTTTATTGGCATTTCGTACTCAGTCATATACATGTATTCACACCATATCTCAGTCTCAGTTGTCTTTATTGATACATCATATCATTGTTGTTGGGCTAGTTTCATAACATTGTGAGCCCGTGAGTGAGACAGGAGAGTTTGATGACTGAGTGAGGCCGAGGGCCTGAGTGAGAGTGATATTATAGGATCGGGCTGCACGCCGCAGCGTTATAGCGCTTGGGTTGAAGGAGCCCCTCCGGAGTCTGCACACCCCCAGTGAGCGCACTCGACTATGTCTATATATATGGATCAGGTTGCACGCCGCAACGAGCCTTATGGCTATATGTATATGGATCAGGTTGCACGCCGCAATGAGCCTTATGGCTATATATATATATGTGTGTGTGTGTGTGTGTGCGTGTGTGTGTGTGTGAATTGGGTTGCACGCTGCAACGAGTATTCTATGGTGCTGAGTGATTGACTGTGCCGAGTATTGAGCACGGTAAGAGATAATGCGAGACAGTGAGGTTGAGTACTCTGAGAGTGTGAGTACATGAGTTCATCACTGAGAGGCATTGCATTTGACATGTGTACTTGATACATGCGTAGAGATGCATTTCCTTTTATTGCCCGGTTTTGGTGACATTTCATGATTTTACCTGTATCTTGACATGTGGGCATAGAGATGAACTTTCCTTATACTATCTGAAAAATGAAACATTTACCTGATGAAAGGTTTTTGGGAAAAATAATAGTTTTCAAACTTACTCATATTTTCGACGATTCTGATAAAGGATTTGGGTTTTCACTGATATACTTGAAAAGCGGAACTATTTTCGGAAAACTATGAAAAGGTTGAACATTTTATCTCTGGGCTACTTCTTCATTTAATTGCTTTACATTGTTACGAATTGCTATTGGTTATTGGTGTTGGACCTGACCTATGTTCCAGCTCGTCACTACTTTCAACGTAAGGTTAGGTTTGTTACTTACTCAATACATGGGGTCGGTTGTACTGATACTACACTTCTGCACATTGATGTTGGCTGCTGTTGTTGCTGTGCCCGATGGTTGCCGGATTTGAAGATGTACCTGCGTTCCTATTGTAGCTGCCTCTTGTTCATGGTAGCCGTAGAATTTATAAAACTCTGTTTATGTACTTTTCTAATAGAAGATGTATTTACTTCATATCAACTTTGTAAACTCTCTTCTTAGAAGCTCATGATTTGTACTACCAGTCCTTGGGAAATGTAAGATTCAGAAAATTCCTTTGTTTAATTGTCTTATTAATATTATTAAAATTGGATAGTTTTTAGTTGGCTTACCTAGCAGGTTGGGTTAGGTGCCATCATGACTAGTGGATTTTTGGGTCGTGACAGATTGGTATCAGAGCTCTAGGTTCATAGGTTCTACAAGTCATGAGCAAGTGTCTAGTAGAGTCTTGCGGATCGGTATGATGACGTCCATACCTATCTTCGAGAGGCTACAGGACATTTAGGATATACTTTCCATCTTTCTTTCCTTATCGTGCGGCATTGATTCAGCTTAAAGCGTAACTCTTTGAATTCCTTCCACGCATTCGTATGTGCACATGAACGCTGGGTATCAGCTGTGCATCGACGACTTGTGATTCTATGGAAGAGGTGCAAGATGTGATTTTGATATGCTGATGATGGGCTAGTCTGAAGGACTTGAGGCCGGGTTTTTACTGTAGCTTGAGCGCAGAGATGTGGGTTGTGTGAGCACGTGCTTTTGGACTTATATGTCCGATAACGTCCCTATGAGTGGAATTTGTGGCTCGATGAGCGGTTGGATGGCTATATAACGAGTATGATGTGACTGCGGAAAGTGTTCAGATTGTTCGAATGTGACGAAAAGAGTTTGATTGAGATGTAAATTTGGTGCTTGATTTTCGTCTTGATTTGACGTATAGTCTCGAGTTATGGGTGTGTTGAAGGAACTTTTCATGTTGTTTAGTTGGGGAGTGAAGTAGATTTTCTTGTCGTGATATGAGTTCAAACTCGGGAAGATTAAGTGATTGCATAATAATTTGGCTGTGGAAGGGTATAGAAAGATGTCAGTTTGAGGCTAAGCAGGTGGGTTATCTCCTGCGGGATGTCCTGAGGTTGTGTGATCCCTATGTTGTTTTGTTGAGAGTTCTCCTTTACCAGTGAATTATATGTAGTGCAATTTGAGTTTGGACTGCTTATGAGAGTGGGCTTGACTATTACAAGGGTGAATACGAGAATTGCAGACGATCTCAAATGATTAGATGGATGATATTACTATTAGATATAGCTTGATGAGGGTGTAAGTTTCAGAAGGGGCACTGTGTTCGGATTTATGGATACATCATTGGTAGTGCGGCACTCTCCTAGTTGATCGATTTCTGATGTTCAAATTTTGCTTTGTAGCACAGAAGAATTTTAGAAGTATTCCTCGTGGAATAATCATGTATGAGAGATATGTCATACATTTGGGCGGTGGAGTTGGGGTCGGATATGGTGATTCGTGTGCTCTATAGATTTGGAGACTGGGATTTCATATGAGTAGATCATTTCGTGTATGAAAATGTGGCCAAAGCTTGTCAAGGGATGGTATGTGTTATGGGTAAGTCATTGTGAATCTTCGGAGGGTCGTGTATCTATTTGTGGATGACCAGAGTTGATTTGGGGGCCCATTGGTAGGCCCAATTAGGATGTGTGTTCTGCACCGGGTCGAATTGGTTGGCTCCATACTGCTATTGTTGAGGGATGTGCCATTCGGATGTTGCCGAGCTTATTCGTGTTCTGAAGTGGTCTATGAGTTACTCTTCTATGCTATGAGGAGTTGTGATTCGTTTGTTATGTGCATATATGGTGCGGTTCTATTTGGGTTTTATAGCGGAATTTGAGCAAGATGAGTATTTGGGTACTGCCTGATTGATTGCGCGTTAGCTATGTTCTTTCCAAATTATGGTATCGTGTTATTTGCTCTCCGTGGTTATGGTAATGCACTTTGAGTATTGGATCTTGAATCTCGCGTGGTTATTGGTTTTGAGCAAGGTGGCTCCAGGTATGTAATATGGGCCAGCATTTGGATGGGTCACGCATTGCAACATAGTTATGTTGAATATGATCCTTTGTGTTGGATTCGTGTGACTTGGTTCTACGGTGTGTGCTAGGCTCTTAGCATGGAGTTGTGATGGTACTTGTTAAGCTGGCGGGACAGTTCTCTCGTTTGAGTCATTTTCCATGGTTTGAGTACAGTTGGATTGGTGCTTATTGGTGCACGGATTGCACGGGTTGTGGCTTTAGACTGTATTGATGTTTCATGTCACTGGAGTGGTCGTGTTGGATGAGACGAGGTTATTGGACCTAGAATGGATATTATTGGATTTGATTGTGGTATATTTGGAAGGATAATATCGGGAGTCGGCTTAGAAATTTGCTTTAGTCCTTGTCAAAGGAGAGGACGCTCCATGACTTGTTGATCTGACGAGTGGTTATGAGTTTCTGCGTGTTTCTTTTCATTGGCAGTGTATGAAGGTGTTAGGACGAAGCTTTGTCGGATAAGAGGTTTATTACCGGCATTGGATTATTTGCTACTGTGGTTAGAAGATATCTCTATGGGTATTTGAGTTATGCGGTATATCATGTGATTACATCTTGGGTTACGGATATGGCTTGATACAACTTGTCAGACTTGTACAATGTGTAGATGTAAGATTCTGGTCTTATGGAAATTCCGAATGTTGGAAATTGGATTTTAATGCTTATGGGTCAAGGTTGGAGTAATGATTTTCAGTTATGTTGTGTCATCAGACCTATATGGGATAGGGTGACGTGGGATCAGCCCGGGGTATGTGCATGGTAAGGTTATGCTGCGGTTTGATGGCTTTAAGAATAACTCTGGGCACGTTCGAGGACGAACGTATGTTTAAGTGGGGGAGGATCTAACGACGCGACCGGTCGTTTTGAGCATTTGCACGTCGCTCGCTAGTTCTCGGGCATGAGTAGCTCCATATGATGCATTATGACTTGTGTGAATCGTGGATTTGGTTTTCAGGTTATTCAGACCTGATTTGGAAGAATGATTCTCAACTAGAAGCTTTAAATTTGGAAGGTTTGACCAAGTTTGACTTTTTAGTATTTGACCTCGGATTGGATTTTCGATATTTCCGTTAGCTCCGTCGAGTGATTTTGGACTTAGGATCGCGTCCGGATTGTGATTTGGAGGTCCGTAGTAGAGTTTGGCTTGAAATGGCGAAAGTTGAAATTTTAGAAAGTTTGACCGGAAGTGAAATTTTTGCAAACGGGGATGGATTTCAATCTCGGAAGTTGGAGCAGGTCCGTAATGTCAAATGTGACTTGTGTGCAAAATTTGAGGTCAATTGGCGCGATTTGACAGGTTTCGGCATCGGTTGTGAAAGTTTGAAGTTTCAAGTTCATCAATTTTGAATTAAGGTGTGATTCGTCGTTTCGATGTTGTTATGTGTTTTGAGGCCTCGAGTAGGTCCGTGCTATGTTATGGGACTTGTTGGTATGTTTGGACGTGGTCCCGAGGGGCTCGGGCGTGTTTCAGATTATTTTTTCTTCAAGTTACTGTTGCTGAAGGCTATTGATTCTGGTGTTTCCGCATCAGCGGAAGAATGTACACAGATGCGAGTCTGCAGATGCGGATAGATGGTCGCAGAAGAGAAGGAAGGCCTGGTCGGAATTGATCGCAGAAGCGGGAATAAGGGCGCATCTGTGGCCCCGCAGAAGCGAAGATCTTGGGCGCAGGAGCGAGAATTAGCGTAGGAGCGTGTTTGGTTGCGCACTTGCGGTTGCGCAGACACGGATGTTGATTTGCAGGTGCGAAGGGTCAATTGGCTAGTGGAGTCCGCAGAAGCGGAGCTCGTGTAGTAGAAGCGACGCCGCATGAGCGGCTAATGTGGCGCAGAAGCGGAAGTGCTGGGCAGAATGATAAATATAAGGGTCCTTAATTTTTTCTTCATTTTAACATTTTCATGATCGGATTGAGGTGATTTTTGGAGGAATTTTCACCATATGAATTGGGGTAAGTGTTCTCTACTTGGTCTTGGTTATATTCCATGAATCTATCTCCGATTTTAGCTTTTGGTTGATGGATTCTAAAGAGGAAATTGGGGGTTTTGGTCTAAAGTTTCATAATATGAATTTTTGAGTTTTGAACACCGATTTGGAGTCGGATTTGAATGAAACTAGTGTGGATGGACTCGTAATTGAATGTGTTAGCGGATTTTGTGAGTTTTGTCGGATTTCGAGGTGCGGGCCCGGGTGTGATTTTTGGCCGGATTTGGGATTTGAGTTAGGATTCGATCTTTATCATTTGGAATTGTTTTTGTGGGCTTTAATTGATATATTTGAGTAGCTTTTGGCTTGTTTTGAGCCGTTGGGAGGTCGCTATGCGCGTGATTGTATTCTTGGAACATCGCTTGGCTTGCTAGGTATTGGAATTGGCTTGATCGAGGTAAGTAACTCTTCTAAACTTAGTGCTCAGGGTATGAAACCCCGAATTACGTGCTATGTAATTGATGTTAAGGTGACGCACATGCTAGGTGACGGGCGTGTAAGAAGGGGCGTGCACGCTATGAATTGTGACTCCCTTGTTTTTATGGCACTGCTTAGTGGCCCCATTTTGTTAATATCTGTGTTTTCACCATGTGATAAAGTAACTGAGCTGTTAATCATGCTAGATATCATGTTTAGGCTTTATGCTGATATTGTTAGGACCCATAATGGTCATTTCTTGTTGTCATCTCACTGATTTCACTGACATTTCGTACTCAGTCATATTCATGCATTCACATCATATCTCAGTCTCAGTTGTGTTTATTGATACATCATATCATTGTTGTTGGGCTAGTTTCATGACATTGTGAGCCCGTGAGTGAGACTGGAGAGTTTGAGGCCTGAGTGAGAGTGATATTATGGGATCGGGCTGCACGCTGCAACGTTATAGCTCTTGGGTTGAAGGAGCCCCTCCGGAGTTTGCGAACCCCCAGTGAGCGAAGTCGACTATGTATATAAATATGGATCGGGTTGAACACCGCAACGAGCCTTATGGCTATATGTATATGGATCGGATTGCCCGCCGCAACGAGCCTTATGGCTATATATATATATATGTATATATATATATATGTGAATCGGGTTGCACGCCGCAACGAGTATTCTACGGTGCTGAGTGATTGAGTGTGCCGAGTATTGAGCACGGTAAGAGATAATGCGAGACACTGAGGTTGAGTACTCTGAGAGTGTGAGTACATGAGTTCATTACTGAGAGGCATTGCATTTGACATGTGTACTTGATGCATGCATAGAGATGCATTTCCTTTTGTTGCCCGGATTTGGTGACATTTCATGATTTTACCTGTATGTTCACATGTAGGCATAGAGATGCACTTTCCTCATACTATCTGAAAAACGAAACATTTACCTGATGAAAGGTTTTTGGGAAAAATTACAGTTTTCAAATTTACTCATATTTTCGACAATTCTGGTAAAGGATTTGAGTTTTCACTGATATACTTGTAAAGCACAACTATTTTCGGAAAACTATGAAAAGGCAGAGCATTTTATCTCTGAGCTACTTCTTTATTTAATTACTTTACATTGTTATGAATAGCTATTGGTTATTGGTGTTGGACCCGACCTATGTTCTAGCTCGTCACTACTTTCAACCTAAGGTTAGGTTTGTTACTTACTCAGTACACGGGGTCGGTTATACTGATACTACACTTCTGCACATTGAGTGCAGATGTTGGCTGTTGTTGTTGCTGTGCCCGATGGTTGCCGGATTTGAAGATGTACATGTGTTCCTGTTGTAGTTGCCTCTTGTTTACGGTAGCAGTAGAATTTATAAAACTCTGTTTATGTACTTTTCAAACTGAAGATGTATTTACTTCATATCAGCTTTGTAAACTCTTTTCTTATAAGCTCATGATTTGTACTACCAGTCCTTGGGAAATGTATAAGATTCAGAAAATTTCTTTGTTTGTTGTCTTATCAATATTATTGAAATTGGATAGTTTTTAGTTGGCTTACCTAGCGGGTTGGGTTAGGTGTCATCACGACTAGTGGATTTCTGGGTTGTGACAACAGCCTAACAATGCTAGCATCAAACAGTCAAAAGGCACATAAGAGCACTCCAGTTTTCTTGCCTCAATTTTCTAAAAATATAAAAAGAAAAAAACAAAACTACCCGATTTAAGTTAAATCCCTTGGAAAAGAACCGATGCCAAAAGAAAACCAAGGGGGGTTTATTATCTACCTACGACTAAATAAAAAAATATTTTTGGATTTTTGTATTGGACCTTAATCCCTCAAGAAAGTTGTCTAAAAGATTCATCGTCCAGAAAAGTCCAATTTTTTTTTAAAATTTTTTTTATTGTCTAAGAGATCCATCGTCAGGAAAAGTCCATTGTTTTTTATGTTTTTTATTTTTAAAAATTCCAGCTAAACTAACACAACTAAACTATCATAGGAAATCACCCAGATAATCTCCTCACCCCACACTTAAAATTGTGCATTGTCCATAATGCACATCATAGATAATAAGAGGGTAAAAGAAACTCCCTGGTAGGCTAAAGGCTGAAGCATCAGCAGCTCATGGGATACTCAGATTTTTTCCAGGCCTGGTTCTTCGTGCTTGTACCTCACACTTAGTTCCAACCATCTGGTTTGCTTTTGCTTCCTTTCACTAGCTTTGTTTTCCATGCTCCTACAAAATAAAATTAAAAAACTACACTACAACAATAACACAATTTAAAAAAAAAGGTAAACAAACTAAAAAAAACAGTAAAGTTGGGATGCATCCCGGCAAGCACCTAATTTAACGTCGCGGCACAACGTGAATCACTTTCTGTCTCCACTTCGAACTTATGAATTGGACCCCAAGTTTTGATTCTGCTCTATGATCATGTGGGGAGATACAAATTTTTGCGAGACAAAAATTAAATGATTCTTTATGCACTTTTTGGCTTTCGATCGAGGAGTGTAACCTTGTCTAGACGGCCTTTAAAATTTCAAAATATAAGGCTCATCTACCTCTTCTCTTGACTCCTTTTTATGCTCCTACAGATCAATTCTCATTTCACCATCTGAACATAATATAGAGAAGTGTTTGGAATGAGGTCCAACACGCTCAAATACATGAACTTCAAGATTTTCGACCTCCTCAACACAAATTACACTAGAGTTAACTAAGTTTGTATCTTCAATGTCCTTGGTTGACTCTAGTATTAATTATTCAACATCAGTATCCTCAAATTCTAGTAGGATAGACTGCTGGTGTTCTACTCTGGCCTCCTCCATTAGCACATCACTTTTAGTATCTAATTCATGCTCTTTTGGCTACTATCCCCAATATCGACTTGTTGAGCATTAAATGCTTCAACCAATTGACTCACGTGTGCCTCCACGTTGCGAATAGTAGCATCTTGCCTTTATATGTGCAGTTATTTCTCATTATTTTGTCCCACAAGGCACCTTAGTATATCCTTGATCTCTTTCAGGTCATCATCCCTGGGTTCTTTGTTCCTATTAACTTCCTAAGAAAAAATAGAACTATCATTATAAGGGATTGGGGGAGGATAAGAAATATAAGCACAGCCATGAAAGTGACCCTCTTGACCACCACACATATCACACACATTTCACACATAAAATTGAGTTGGGGCACATAACTCGCTCTCAGGAATATTTTGATAATTTTTCCATTGGTGGTTTCCTCCACAATATGCATAGGGAGGATTAAAAGTAGAATTGCCAACATCAAAACTATCATAATTCCAAGATGTCATGTATCTCAAATCAAAAATAAAAACAAAACAAAATAAAATAAAATAAAAGTTCAAACTTAACACCGAGCAATATTTACAGCTACAACTACACTGTTGGTTCCCAGACAACGGCGCCAAATTTGATCACGCCCAACTATGCCTTATAAAAAGGACTAAGCGGTCGCTGCAAATATAATATCCGGTCTAAGAGTTCGGAGTCGAATCCCACAGAGAGCTCAGGTTTAGCTATAACTGTTTATTATCACTAAGAAGACAAGCTCGAACAATTCCTAAGTTATAAACATTAAGATTCTTATGTCTAATTAATTAACTAAACAACTTTATATCAGTACAAAACTGTTTTGCAATGTTTCTTGTACCAAGCTAAAACAATTTTATAAAACAGCTTTTTTGTAAGCTAAAACAGTTTTATAAAACAGCTTATTTGTAATTGAGAAAGGTATAAAGACAAGTTGTTTTGCAACTAATAGTTCAACACTAAAATCTGCAACATAAAACAATAGAAACAATTAAGTAGTAGTTCAAGCAGTGAGCTTAAATTCTTAAAGCTGATTCTACTTTCTCTGTGATTTCATTCTTAAATCTGATTTTTCGTTAAATGAGGTACTTTATGTTAATAATTTGACACCAAGAAATAGGACAAAAACAAACGAAGAAAAAAAGTAACAGAACAGAACAATTAGAGTAGAGGAAAAAGCTGGAGATAAAAACTATGCAGAACTAAAATCAAACCTCAAGTCATTTTAGCGAAATAGATAATTGCATAAAACAGATAATTAAGCGATTCCCACAAAAATCCAATAGTGAATGAATAAACACAATAGTGAACTAAATCAACTGGCAAAAATAAATGATTCCCCCAAAAATCAACACGAAGATTGAATCAAGGCAAAAATAAACAGAGCATAAATAGTGAAGTGAATCAACACAATAGTGAAGTGAATCAATAGGCAAAAATAAACGATTCCCTCCAAAATCAACACAAAGATTGAATCAACTGAAGATGAAGATGAAGGCAAGTAGGCAACCGAAGATGAAGATGAAGCAACTAAAAACTTACACGAAGAATAAAGATGAAGATGAAGAATGCGGCTGAGAAATGCGGCTGAAGAGTGAAGTGAAGAGGGTGAAGTCTGAACTCTGAAGAATGCGGCTGACGGGCTGAGGCTAAGAAAGAATAGGGAAAGAATGAAGCCCTCATATGTATATACTTAAGGGTAAAGTAGTAAATTCGTTAATCCTTATTGGATTATCGGTTAACCCAATAACAGAATTGCCAAACCGAGCCCGAACCGATAACCCAATAATAAAAATTCTAAACTGTTACCGAACCGTTAACCCAATAACCCAATACCGATAACCCAATAAATAATTAACGGTTCGGGTTATCGGTTTTACCCGATATATGCCCACCCCTACTTGATCGTACTGATTAACAAGATCCATTTTTTCCGGTCAATTAGTTTGTATAGCTATGAGTAGCGGCTAAGACACCTTGTATAATTTAAATATTTATTGGGATCTTTACATAAATAATCGGTCATATTCATTGTTACATAAAATTATGCATATATTATACATCCACATGCTAGTTTTAGTTTAAGTGGTTGGGTGGGAGCTATTTGGATTAATTCTTCATGTTTATTCTGCTTATACCAAATTATTGTATAAACTTAGTAATTAAATTAAAATAAGAGTACATATCACTTAACATAATTAAGCGATAATGTATATATGAAGGACACCATTTGTTTCATAGAATGTCATTCGTCATCACCTTCGACAATTTTTTTTACATAAATAATATTTTCTAGAAAATAAAATGTATATATGAATAGACTGATATCGTTTGAAAATAATATAATGTAAACATCACTTTAGGACATGAATTAAAGCCTTAGAGCCACATAGACAGAGACTTATAGTGTGTTTGGCCAAGTTTCTTTTTGGCCAAAAATTGAGGTGTTTGGCCAAGCTTTTGGAAGGAAAAAAAGTGCTTTTGAGGAGAAGCAGAAGCAGTTTTGGAGAAGCCGAAAAAAGTAGCTTCTCTCCAAAAGCACTTTTTTGAGAAGCGTTTTTGAGAAAAATACACTTAGAAGCAGTTTTTTAAAGCTTGGCCAAACACTAATTGCTGCTCGGAAGTGCTTTTTAAACTAATTAGCCAAACACAAACTGCTTCTTACCAAAAGTACTTTAGAGAATAGCACTTTTGGAAAAAAGCACTTCTCAAACTAAGCTGATTTTTGCAGCTTGGCCAAACGGGCTATTAAGCTCACAGACAAGCCGAGTTGTGACACTAGACTGACTCTGATTACCAGCGGCGGAGCTAGTGTGTCGGGAGTGGGTTTGGTCGAATCCAGTAGTTTTGGTTCGAATCCTATATTTGTCTTAAAACTTTTATTGAATATGTATAAATTATTAATTTAAAACTCAGTAACTTAAAATGATTAGAATCTTGAACTCATAAGCTTAAAATCTTGGCTCTGCCTCAACTGTATAAGATCCTGTGTACGCCATCGGATCTGAGAGTGCTCAAAAAAACAAGTAATAGCTTTTTAGATTTCATGTAATCATATAAAATCTGGCAAAACTCTATTTAAAAGAAAAAGGCACACTTGAGTGACATACATATCGGACACTTTAAACAGGCGGCAGAATGAGAAAATAGGTAAAACTTGTGGGCCGAGGCGCATGTAAATTTTGACCCTTAACATAACACTGAAAAAAAGGTGTACTAAAAAGGACTTTTGCAGTCCAAAGAAGCAACCAAGAAATGGTCCATATGTCATGTGAGAAAATGTATTTAGCTCTTTACATAAAATTACTATACTATACTATCATTTCTGACGATGTAATAATTAGTTTGAGAGAAAAATCCAATGTCAAATCTCTAAGTGATAAACGATTTCCAAATAAAAATAAGAAGAAAAAGAAGAATTGCTTGAGACAGACTCGAGAGTGACACCACTTATGCTGTTGAAAATTTAAAAGAAATTAAAGTATTGAATTAATTGGACCATCTTTTCCACGTTTTTATGTTTTTATATGTACTAATAGTTGGCTTTTTTGTCACCCCCTTTTCATTTAGCCTTATTCTCCTCAACATCACATTTGTATTATTATCTAGAGAGAGAGAGAGAAGGTGAAGGAAATAAGCCAAAATGGTAAGGGCTCCTTGCTGTGAGAGGATGGGATTAAAGAAGGGGCCATGGACTGCAGAAGAAGATCAAATTTTGATATCTTTCATTCAAAGATATGGACATGAAAATTGGAGGGCACTTCCTAGACAAGCTGGTGAGTTTCCCAACTTATTTACTTCTTGTGTTTCTTTTTTCTTTTGATTTATACTATTGATTTTCATCTCTTTGTATGGAAGGCGAGCCTTGGCGTAACTGGTAAGTTGTTGCCATGTGATCAGGAGGTCACGGGTTCGTGCTGTGGAAACAGCCTCTTGCAGAAATGCAGAGTAAGGCTGCGTACGATAGACCCTAATGGTCCGGCCCTTCTCCGGACCCCGTGCATAGCAGGAGCTTAGTGCACTGGGTTGCCTTTTGTTTTTCTTCTTCTCAATATTGTATGGTTACATAGTTCAAAGAATTAGTTATTTCTTGTTAGTTTTGATCTATAACTCTCTCTCTTTTTGTTTTTTGGTTTCAACTTTTGTTTAGGTTTATTAAGGTGTGGAAAAAGTTGCAGACTAAGGTGGATAAACTACTTAAGGCCAGACATTAAACGAGGAAACTTTAGTAAGGAAGAAGAAGAAACCATCATTAAGCTGCATCAAGTTCTTGGAAACAGGTACAAGATATATGCTCCCTCACATTCAACACAACAGCACACTTCTTTTCAATTCTTTCACTTGGGTCTTGTTTGTTTATGTAAGTTTCTTTGTCTTGGTCATGTGCATGAAACTACATATATACATAAGGGTATATAGCTACTGGGAACTGCATCTGCCTATAGGAAGTTTTACGCCCTACATTGATCGATATACCTTATTTTTCAGGTTACTGGTCCCACTTTATATGAACAAATTATCAGTTATTTTACTTTAAGTGACATGATAGTGTATAAAAATCCTCGAGTTAGCATAGGACGCAAACCCTTTCCACCAAAAAAAAAAAAAAAAAAAAAATAGAGGTGTGGAATTTTAATTTTGATGCACTAATTCTATTTATTTTATCGTTCTAGTCGTTTGGTCTTATTCCTACTACCTGATGTTGCGTTTGCGTTGGTTTTGTTATTATTTTGATGTTGTTACTGTTTTTTTCCATGAATTTTTCACTACTATATTTCCTGTATTACTTCTTTGATTATGCGTGCCATGAGCCGAGGGTCTTTAAGAAACAGCCTAAGGCTTGTGAAAATATATTGGGTATATGTTATTATTATTGTACTAATTCTATTTGTTTCTTTTTTCTTCAGATGGTCTGCAATTGCATCAAGGCTACCTGGACGAACAGATAATGAAGTAAAGAATTTTTGGCACACTCACTTGAAGAAAAGGTCAGAACACAATTATCTACTACCATCTACTACAACTACAAAGAGAAGCTCTCATGATATGATGATACCTAAAAGGACAACAAATGTTTCACAAAAAATCAATCACCATATAATTGCTTCAAATTATCAAGCTTCCCAAAATATTGTTACCTATCATCCAACTTGTGATGTTGAAGATCTTCAAGAGAATAACTCATCAAGTTATTCTGAGAGTACTCAATCAAACAAGGAGGAAAGCATGCAATCCATTAATGGTGAAAATATAGGTACTGAATCTGCAAATGGACATGGGGACACTAGTTTCAGCAATGATATGGTTTTTTGGTATAATATCTTCATGGGTGCAGGAACAATATCTGAGAGTTAGAGGTGATCGAATCCATGTTCTAGAGTCAACAAGTTCAGAATAAGTATGATCTTATTATATGTATACGTTTTAAATTTTTTCGTATATGTATACAAAGTCGAGACAAGAAACGTAACGTCAATGACCACGGAAATCGCTCTAGATCCGCCTCTAACTTATGAGAGTTGGATTTCCACGATATGATGTGTGTTTATAGATAGCATCTATAGTTCTTGTGCTTATTGGAATTTATTGAGTCCAATCATACAGTAAGAAGCCCCCTTATGAAGTAAACGAGTGAAATAAAACAGCATTCAAGGAGATTTACATATTAGGGCTTTCTTGATAATGTTCCCTTGCTGTTGAATCGTGCTTTTCAATAAAATGGAATAGATCTTGTCAATTTTTCTACTTGCTAGAAATTACTTGGTACTCTAGCAGTGTCTTAAGTAAAGTAGAATTTTATGAGTTTTTCATTAAACTGAAATTATTCATACTTGTGATGAGAAAGGGTCACAACTTTTGTGCAATACAAAATACTTTGTTGAGTATTGAGGTTTTAGGTCCAAGAATTAGTAAGTTTCTTCTTCTTTTGATTAATTAATTCAGAGGTTTTAGAGTTGTAATCGATTCTATTTGCATCTTAGTTTTGATTTAATTCCGTTCTATTTTGATTTCCTTTTCTTCTTAGTTTGATTTTGTGTGTGACTATGATTAAGTGATTTAGAGTGTTTAGGTTTTGAGATGATTGACAAAGTTTGTTCAGAAGAAATGCTCTAAGAACCAGGTCCTCAATGTAGCTGTTTAACTGCTCTAAGAACCAGCTCCTCAAGGTTGATGATTGCATGTTCTTGCAAGACAGTAACTTTATCTCAAGTTACCCAAGTTCGAGTTTGTTGGAAGTTAAATGCTAAACGTGATAAGGGTTGTTGCCAAGAAAATACGCTTGCATAAGTGAGAGGCAAGAGTCCCAAGATTTATGAAGTTCTTGGAGCAGTAAGAGTCTTATCAAATGAAATGCTGACTACGCATAGGGCTCCTAAAAGATCTCGGAGTCCAAAGAATTTAAATACTATCTTTTGGACTACTGAGATCATCCTTTTACACATCAACTGAAGAACTATATTTTCCATACTCAAGTAGAATACCCGTGTTGTGTTCTTCTTGAGTCAGTCCAGTAAATGTATTTTAGGAAATCGAGTTGTAATCAAAGTGTCATATACAATCAGGGAGTTGGAGTGAGTGTTTGATTTTGCAAGTTAGAATAACTTGTAAATCAAATAGTTGAAGTAGTAGAACTAGAGAGTATTGAGTTACAGATTTATAATCGGTACATTTGTCTCATTATTCTAGTGACGTTGAAGCTAAAATCCTACGTGGTAGGTTGTTGCTTTTGCACCTTTTGAGCGGGTGGTTTTCCACGTAAAAAGCTCTTATGTATTTAATTCTGCACTTTATTATTTCAGTTGTTTAACGAAGGAGCATATATAAGAATCAAGTTCTTATACAAGTGTGTAAGTGATGCTCCAAACTAACAATTGGTATCGGAGCAGGTTTTCTCACACACAGGGTTAACACCTAGAGAGATCTTAGAAGCAAAATGGGCGCTCCACCTGGAATCAACGAAGGACAGTCAACTACCATACCACTCCTATTTAATGGAAAATACTACAGTTGGTGGAAAGCAAGAATGGAAGATTTCCTGATGGCTGAGGATTATGAACTATGGACCATAGTGAACCAAGGTCCACTAACTCCTACTAAACAAAATGGGCAAAGTGAAATTGTTCCCAAAGGCCCCTCTAAATTTGTAGCAGCAGATTTCAGAATGATGGAGAAGAATGCAAAGGCTAAGAAAATCCTTATCTGTGGACTTGGTCCTAATGAGTACAACAGGATATCAGCTTGCTCTAATGTAAAGGAGATCTGGGATGCACTTCAAACTGCTCATGAAGGAACAAACCAAGTGAAGAGATCAAGGATCAAATTGCTTATGAGGAACTATGAGCTCTTCTCCATGAAGGAGTTTGAGCCCATCCAAGAGATGGTGACTAGGTTTACTATAATAACAAATGAACTGAAATCACTTGAAAATGTGTTTACTTCAGAAGAGTTGGTTAACAAAGTTCTAAGGATTCTTCCAGCTTCATCGGAATCAAAAGTCACAGCTATTCAGGAAGCAAAGGAACTGGACAAGATCTCGCTTGATGAGTTGGTTAGAAACTTAAAGACTTATGAGATAAGAAAGATAGAACTGCGCAAGGAAGAAGCAAGAAGGGATAAGGCCTTGGTTCATAAGGCATTTGAAGAAGTTGAATCTGACACTGATGATCCTGGCCTATGAATGTTTGCTAAGTTCAAGAAGTTCATACAGAATTCCAAAAATACATCTAAGAGAGAGAACAGTGGTAAGCTTAAGCAAATCGACAAAGCCCCTTATGATGGGTGCTACAAGTGTAACAAGCTAGATAACATGGTCAAAGACTGTCCAATGTGGGAAATTGAGTGGAAGAAAGAAAGAACTGAAAAAGAGAAACAAGAATTACTGAGAGAGAGAAGGGTCCAAACAAAGGGAAAATCCGAAGCAAATGATTCACTGAAGCAATGAAGCAGGATTTTCTAGTAGTATAGTTGTCACGACCCAAACCCCGCACTAGTCGTGATGGCGCCTCTCGTGAAGACGAGGCCAGCCAACTAACCCACTCGTCTTTTCAAAAATAGTTAAACATAAATAAACAACGTAAATATGACTTAATAGTATTAATTAGCGGAAAGCCAACCCAACACAGCCCTAACCGGGGTGTCACAAGTCACGAGCAACTATCAGAATGTAAATCCACTACAGGGTCTAAAATGTACAAAACCGGAATAATGAACAAAAGAGAGAGACATGGTGCTGCGAACGCTGACAGTCACCTCCTTAACTCATATAACTCTGCCTCTGATCGGCCCAAAACCTGCTACCGGGTGAATAGATAACTGCATCTGCACACGAGGTGCAGGGAGTAAAGTGAGTACTCCAACTTAGTGAGTAATAAAGGTAAATAACAACTGAGCAGTAAGAAATCACGTAAAGCAACCAACGTGCTGTATAGAAGCAGGGTACAATCCTTTGAGAAAAACAGTGAAGCTGTGAAATCTTTGGAAATCTCTTGGCTCAGTTTAAATCTCTTTTTAAAATGATCTTTCCAACAGATACGAAATGATTTCAAAAAAGTTAGTGCCAATAAGCACAAAAAAACCGCCCCTCGGGCACAAATATCACAGTATAACAGGCAAAAAGCAAGTAAATATGCAAGATGAGCACATAAAAGTTCGCCCCTCGGGCAATATCTCAAAACAGTACCAGCCCCTCGGGCTCACTCTCAGAAACACTCTCAGCCCCTCGGGCTCTCTCTCTCTCAGCTCACTCTCAGAACAGTATCATATAGTAACCGCTGCGGCATGCCCGATCCACATCTCGCTGCGGCGTGCAGCCCGATCCATATATCGTCGACGACGCTCACTGGGGGTGTGCACACTCTGGGAGGGGCCCCTTACAGCCCAAGCGCAATATCAAGCCACCTCGTGGCATATAACATAAGGCCTGAAAGCCTTCTCACATCACTCACAAGGCCTGAAAGCCTCCTTACATCACACTCGAGGCCTGAAAGCCTCCCCACATCACACTCGAGGCCTGAAAGCCTCCTCATATCACACTCGAGGCCTGAAAGCCTCCTCACATCACACTCGAGGCCTGAAAGCCTCCTCACATCACACTCGAGGCCTGAAAGCCTCCTCACATCACACTCGAGGCCTGAAAGCCTCCTCACATCACACTCAAGGCCTGAAAGCCTCCTCACATATGGCCCTCGGCCTCACTCAATCCAGAAAACATCATAAGCCCCCAGGCATCAATAAAATAGTAGTGCTCAGCCCAAACAACAGTGGAAATATCATTTATGTCTCAAAGTTTAATTAAAGCGGCTGAGTTTGTAAAACAGTATAATCAATAGGACTGAGTTCAAGTACTATATCAAAATAGTGAGGAAACAGTGATAAAAATCCCCGAAGGTTTCAGATAATTGGCACGAAGCCCAAATATGGCAATAAGCCCAAATCGTGATAATAACAAATAAGTTTCAGTCAAATACGCGGTAAAATCATCAATCGGGACGGACCAAGTCACAATCCCCAACGGTGCTCTACCCCACGCTCGCTATCCGGCGTGCAAGTCACCTCAATATAGCACTGCGGTGTGCAAATCCGGGGTTTCAAACCCTCAGGATATCATTTACAATCATTACTCACCTCGAACCGGCGAAATCTCTAGCTCGCGACGCCTTTGCCTCTCAAATCGGCCTCCACGCGCGTCCAATCTAACCAAAATCAGAGTGAATACATCACAATAGGCTAAGGGAACAATACCCAATCGAAAACAATCGAAAAATATCAAAAATCTCGAAATTAGCAAAACCCGAGCCCCGGGCCCACTTCTCGAAACTCGAAAATTTTCACATCAATATGTTCCTTATCTCCTCATGAGTTCATACATACCAAAATTTCTCAAATCCGACCTCAAATGGTCCTTCAAATCCCCAAATCAAATTTCAAAAATCTCAAGCTCTAGTTCTTCAATTTTTAGGCTTAGCTTCTATGAATTTCTAGGTGGATTTCACAACACAAACGAGTTTTAAGACCAAAATTCTTACCTCAAGTCGTTTCCCCTCGAATCCCTCTTTAATCTCCACCAATAAGCTCTCAAAATGATCAACCATGGAGGAAAAATGACCCAAAATCGCGGATGAATGAAATTATGACATTCTGCCCAGCACTGTTCCTCCTTCATCGCGATCGCGACCCAAGTCTCGCGATCGCGGAGCACTAAATTTCCATCTCTCAAATTAACACTATGCGAACGCGATGCTTTAAACTGGTACCACTACGCGAACGCGTGCCTTATGCCGCGAACGCGATGAACAAATATTGCGGGACCTCAAATCCTCCTATGCGAACGCGACACTCGTCACGCGAACGCGATGCATACTCCCAGGACCTTCCGCGAACGAAGTGCTATAGACGCGAACGCGAAGCATAATGACTCAGGGGCCCAACTTCCTTCTACGCGAACGCGGGATCCAAACCGCGAACGCGAAGCTCTGGAACTTTACCTTCCGCGAATGCATACCTACCTTCGCGAACGCGAAGGCCAAATATGGCCTGCAACTGCTGCTGCATTTTCTGCATATTTTTCCAAGTTAAAACTTCCCGTTAGCCATCCGAAATCACCCCGAGGCCCCCGGGACCTCAACCAAAAGCACCAAAACATCCTAAAACATCATTCAAACTTGTTCCAATCATCAAAACACATCAAAAAACACTAAATCATCAATTCTCACCGAATTCAAGCCTAAGTTCTTCAAAAACTTCCAAAACACGCATTTGATCAAAAACCCAACCAAAACACCTCCGAATGACCTGAAATTTTGCACACACATCCCAAATCACATAACCAAGCTACAGCAACTCTCGGAATTCCATTCCGACCCTCGGATCAAAATCTC
This sequence comes from Nicotiana attenuata, assembly GCF_001879085.1. Taxonomy (NCBI): domain Eukaryota; kingdom Viridiplantae; phylum Streptophyta; class Magnoliopsida; order Solanales; family Solanaceae; genus Nicotiana; species Nicotiana attenuata. The sequence goes on from NC_031993.1 coordinate 8,306,655, forward strand.
GCCTATCGACCGGAAATCACCAAAATACTAACTTCGCCAATTCAAGCCAAATTCTACACCGGACCTCCAAAATCACTTCCGATCACGCTCCTAAGTCATAAATCACCCAACAAAGCTAACCAAATCATAAAAACTCCGATCCGAGCTCGTATTCAAATAAGTCAACTCTTGGTCAAACCTTTCAAATTCCAAGCTTTCAACTGAAACTGTTCTTTCAAATTCATTCCAAATTTTCCTGAAAACCAAAACCAACGATCTACATTAGTCACAATACATAACACGGGACAAGTCATGCCCGAGAATTGGCGGTCGAAGTGCAAAAGCTCAAAACGACCGATCGGGTCGTTACAATAGTAGGACAGTGGAAGTGATAAAGAGGAGTAGAAAAAGGAAGAGGCCATAAGTCTCTGTGTTGTAATTGATGCAAATTAGACAGTAGAGACTAAACCTCCAGTACATCTTAAAATACACATTGGAAGACCTCCTCTATTTGATGGACATCATTATGATGAATGGAAGATGCGTATGGAAATGTTTCTTCAGGCCACTAACTTTGATCTATGGCTAATGTTAGTCATGGACCAATCATCCCCACCAAAGTGGATAGTGAAAGAAACAAATGTTACAAGAGAGAATATGATTATGATGATGAGGATAATCCAGAAAAATGCTGAAGCAAAGGACCTACTCTACAGAAGTTTGCCCAGAAATGTTCTCTATAAAGTGTCCTCTTGCATTTCTGCTCATGATATATGGAGGACGTTGGAGGATGATTTGGAGATGAAAACCTTGAAGTGGCACTGATGGAAATTGAAGAAAGCCAAACAGAAAAAGAAGTGATAGGGATATGGCCATGAGTGATTCAGAGACTGAAGATAAAACAAATCAGGTGAGTATCTCTAACTTAAAAGAAAATACTCATGTTATGTCTAAAAGAATAGCTGATGGCCATAATTGTGACCATGATGAGTGAGATGGACAAGATGAGTGCGGGAAATGATAAGTTAATAAGCAACCTTTCATGTGTTAAACTTGACCTCAAAGAACATGAATCTGACAAAGCCGATCTTAAAGGACATGTCAAAGACCTTAAGAACCAGGTTCTTGAGCTCACTTCTAAAAATGAGAAGGTAACTGATGCACGTGGTAAAGGAAAAATGAATGATATGCAAGATAAGCTTGAAAAGGAACTAAAAGAGTTTAAAGATAATATTTGTGATGCTGAATGTAGGAATAAAGTATTGCAAGAAAATCTAGAAAAAGCTATATGAACTATTTAGGCTAAGCAAGTGGCGTGGATTCTTGGATGCATTAAATTGGCTGAATGAAAACTGTAGCACAACAAACCAGGAATTGGCTATAGAAAACTTGTTCCTAAATTTGATTCAGAATATGTAGAAATTTCTGATAACAAAATGTGCACTCATTGTGGGAAGGTAGGACACTTTAAAGATGCTTGCCCTGCCCTAATTCATGCTTAGTTTAAGAACACTTTTGATTTTGCTAAAAATGTGAAGAAGGAAGAAGAACCAAAAGTCAAGTTTTTTGTCCAAAGTGTATTAAGGTCAACAAGAAAACAAATGTTAATCCTCTTCCCTTCCGGGGAAGGAGAGATCTGATTCATCGCTTTACAAATTAAAGGGAACCCAAGCTTGTCTGGGTTCCCAAGACTAACTTGTGATTTCTGGTGCGGGCTAAAGTGAGAGGGAATAATCAAGACCGATATCTAGATAGTGGATGCTCAAGATATATGACTGGAGAAAAGAAAAACTTCCTCTCACTAACAGCCTTTCAAAAAGGGAGTGTGTCATTTAGAAATGGGAAAAGTGGCCAGATGACATTTATTGGTAAGGTTGGTAAATCACGCTCCCATGCTATAGAAGATGTGTATTATGTAGTAGGTCTCAAACATAATCTTCTTATCATTTCTCAAATGTGTGATGAAGGAAATGAGGTAAAATTCAATTCCAAAATCTGCACTGTCACTAAACTTGATATTGATGAAATTGTGTTAAAAGGTAAGAGACACAACAATGTCTATAAGATATCTATTATGTCTCTTCCTCAAAGTGAGCACACATGCTTAAGTGTAGTGAAAGATGACCCACCGTTATGACATAGAAGACTGAGACATGCTAGTCTATCTCAACTCAGCAAGTTGGTAGCAAAGAACCTGGTCCTTGGACTACCAAAAGTTGAGTTCACCTCAGACAAGGTATGTGATGCTTGTGTCAAGGGTAAACATGTGAGGTCATCTTTAAAATCTAAAAAGGTTGTTAGTACCACCAAACCCCTGGAACTCCTTCACATAGACCTATGTGGACCAATGAGAGTAGGGAGCATGGGAGGCAAGAGGTACGTCTTTGTCATTGTAGATGACTTTTCTAGGTACACATGGACCCTATTTCTGGCATCTAAAGATGAAACTTTTGATGTTTTCTGTGTGTTTGTCAGAATGATCCAACAGAAATCGGCTATGTTGTTTGTTTTAAGTATAAGAACAGACGAACCGTGTTTGAAAAAGTCTAAATTCCTTGAGTTTTGTAGCACACATGGCATCGATCATAACTTTTATGCACCTAGAACTCCACAATATAATGGTATTATGGACAGAAATAATAGATCCCTAGAAGACATGGGGAGGACTATATTGATTGCCAGTGGACTGTCTAATAGCTCCTGGGCTGATATACTGCTTGTTACTTGCTAAACAGATGCATGGTCAGATCCATTCTTGAGTGTCACGACCCGTTTTTACCACCCTCGGGAAACGTGATGGCGCCTACTCGTGAAAGCTAGGCAAGCCAACCAATTGAACTATTTACCTTGTTTCCATTTTTAATCCGTTAACAATTAAGAACCACAATTAAATAACAACAGAATTTAATAAGCGGAAGACTGAATTGCAAAGTTTTAATAAAACTGCTAATACCAATCCATAACAAATCTACCCAAGACTGGTGTCACAACTTCACAGACTATCTAGGAGTACCACAAATAAAGGTCTGAAAGAAATAATACAGTACTGTCTCTGGAGATACATGAAAGAAACAGGAATAATAGATGGAAGGAGACGCCAAGGCCTGCGGACGCCTGCAGGACTACCTCGGGTCGCCTGATGATCAAGAGGCAGCAATCTCACTGCGGTCCGTAAGCTAAAGCACCGGGATCTGCACAAAAGAGTGCAGAGTGTAGTATCAGCACAACCGACCCCATGTACTGGTAAGTGCCTAGCCTAACCTCGGCGAAGTAGTGACGAGGGTAGGACCAGACTACCAAATAAACTTGTGCAGTTAAATCATATATATATAGCAAGTAATAATAAAGGAAAACTAACAGTTTAAAATTCGCAGCAGAAGAAATAAGGGAACAATAACAAATCAATATCCACTTTTATTCTTTACTGTTCGACGCGCAACCCGATCCAAATCATAAAACACTATTGCGGCGTGCAACCCGATCCATATAATATTGTTGCGGCATGCAACCCGATCCATATAATATTGTTGCGGCGTGCAACCCGATCCATATAATATTATTGCGACGTGCAACCCGATCCCAATAAACAATTCAACACCAATCACAAAGAATCCCGACAAGGGAGCAATAAGAGAACAATAATATCCCGGCAAGGGAATCGACAGTAAGAAGTAAATACGTCCCGGCAAGGGAATCAACTATAGCCAAACTTGTCTCAACATTTAACTTCACAAAAGAGACCTCAACTAGAACCAATACTCAACCATAAGCAATTTCCACAAGAATAATCATAATTCTTGCCCAACACAAAGAATCAACAACTTAGGCACTCGTAGTACTTATTAAGAACACAACGATTTCAATTTAAGACTCACAGGCATGCTTGACACCAACGTATAGATACTCGTCACCATGCCTATACGTCGTACTCATCAAATAACACACAGCAAATAGGACTCGACTCCTAATCCTCAAGCTAAGGTTAGACCAAACACTTACCTCGATGCCACGAACACAATTCAAGCCTCAACTATCGCTTTACCTCTTGATTCCACCACCAACTCGCTCGTATCTAGCCACAAGTTACTTAATTATATCAATAAATGCTAAATGAAACAATTCTAATGCATGAAAATAAGTTTTCTAAAGTTTTTCCCAAAAAGTCAAAAATTGACCCCGGGCCCGCTTGGTCCAAACCCGAAATTCGGACCAAAACCCGATTACCCATTCACCCCCTAGCCCGGATATATAATTAGTTGTGGAATCCGACCTCAATTTAAGGTCTACATCCCCAAATTTCAATACTCTTAGGTTTTACCCAAAATGCCCAATTCCACCATGAAAACCCTAGATTCTAGGATGAAATCTTGTAAAAAGAAGTTAAGGAGTAAAGAAAATGAGTTAAAAATCACTTACAATTGTTTTGGAGAAGAAAGAGTGTTTGGAAAATCGCCTCTTACGTTTTTGGGGTTTTGAAAAGTGAAAAATAACTGAAAGTCCCGTTTAAATATACCCCTCTCAGACCCTCTCCACGGACCGCACAAAAAGGATTGCGGCCGCGGAGCTCACCGCGGAGACTGCAGTGACATGCTTTAGTATTTTGGTCATAGCTTTCTCTACAGATGTCCAAATTGTGATTTCTTTACCTTTATGGAAACTAGATACGAAGGGCTACAACTTTCTTTTTTGAATCATCTCAAAATTCCTTGTAGATCAAAAGATATAGGCTTCCGAAGTCAGACCAGTGAAACTGCGGATTCTTCCTCACCGCGGACCGCACAAAATCGAGTGCGGCCACAAAGCCCCCACCGCGGACCGCAAAAAATCGTTTGCGGCCGCAAAGGCCCCTCCGCGGCAGCACAAAGTCATTGAGGACCGCACTGGCGGGTTCAGAGATCTGCAACTTCTCTGAACCTGCAACAGCTATGTTTTAAGCCTAATATATCCCGGAACCTACCCGAAACTCACCCGAGCCCTCGGGACTTCAAACCAAATGTGCATACTAACTCAAAAATATCATATGGACCTAACATGTAAAACCATGAATAAACCTCAAAACTCATCATTTTCATCAAGAACACTTAAAGTTCATAACTCTTCAACCGGAAGTCCAACTCACGTCAAATAAACTCCATTTTTCACCAAATATCACAATTATCATTTAAATACTATAACATGTTTGTACCGGGTTTCGGAACCAAAATACGGGCCCGATACCCATGGTTTCAAACATTATATTCTTTTCTTCATTTCTTAGATAATTCAGCAAAACAATTTCTTTCAAAAATTGATTTCTAAGGCTTGGGACCTCGGAATTCATTTCCGGGCATACGCCCAAGTCCCATATTTTACTGCGGACCTCCCGGGATCGTCGGAACACGGATCCGGGTCCGTTTGCTAAAAATGTTGACCAAAGTCAACCATAATCAAATTTTAACTCTAGAAATTTCTATTCCTCATATTTTCACATAGAAGGCTTTCCGGATATAGGTCCGGACCACGCATGCAATTCGAGGTGAGGTAAAAAGGAGGTTTTTAGGCCTCGGAACACTGAATTTGTTTCTAAAATAAGTGATGACCTTTTGGGTCATCACATCCTCCACCTCTAAAACAACCGTTCGTCCTCGAACGGACATAAGAAGGAAGTACCTGAGTCGGGAAAAAGATGGGGATAACGGCTCCGCATATCGGACTCGAACTCCCAGGTCGATGCCTCAGCAGGTTGACCTCTCCACTGAACACGAATAGAAGGGAAACTCTTCGATCTCAGCTGACGAACCTGCCGGTCTAGAATAGCTACCGGCTCCTCCTCATATAACAAGTCCAACTGGACAGTGCTGAAGTCTAACACGTGGGATGGATCGCCGTGATACTTTTGAAGCATGGACACATGAAACACTGGATGCACAGCTGATAAGCTCGGCGGCAACGCAAGTCTGTAAGCCACCTCCCCCACTCGATCAAGAATCTCAAACGGGCCAATGAACCTAGGGCTAAGCTTGCCCCTCTTCCCAAATCACATCACGCCCTTCATAGGCGACATCCGAAGCAACACCCGCTCACCGACCATGAATGCCAAATCGCAAACCTTACGGTCGGCATAACTCTTCTGCCTGGACTGAGCGGTACGAAGCCTATCCTAAATGATCCTGACCTTGTCCAAGGCATCCTGTACCAGANCAACAATCGAACCAATAGCATCAAGCTTCTTCCGAGTCATCGGAAGTCTAGTAACGAATCCATGGTAACTCCTCTCCCACTTCCACTCGAGAAGCTCAATCCTCTAGAAACAAACCACCAGGCCTCTGATGCTCATACTTAACCTGCTGACAGTTCAAACATCGAGCCACATATGCAACAATATCTTTCTTCATCCTACGCCACCAATAAAGCTGTCGCAAGTCCTGATACATCTTCGCGGCGCCCGGGTGAATAGAATACCGAGAACTATGGGCCTCCGCTAAGATCAACTCTCGAATCCCATCGACATTGGGCACACAAACTCGCCCCTGCAACCTAAAAACCCCATCATCATCTAAGGTCACCTTCGTGGCACCTCCATGCTGCACCGTGTCTCCCAGGACACACAAATGGGGATCATCAAACTGCAGATCACGGATACGCTCCAATAATGAAGAACGAGCGACCGTACAAGCTAATACCCTGCTAGGCTCAGAAATATCCAAACTCACAAATCGATTGGCCAGGGCCTGAATATCCAAAGCAAGCGTCTCAGGCTGACTGGAATATAAGCAAGACTACCCATGCTGGCGGACTTCCTACTCAATGCATCGGCCACCACATTGGCTCTCCCCGGGTGGTACAAAATAGTAACATCATAATCCTTCAATAGCTCCAACCACCTCCTCTGCCTCAAGTTCAACTCCTTCTGCTTGAACAAGTACTGCAGACTCTTGTGATCAGTGTACACCTCACACGTCACACCATATAGGTAATGCCTCCATATCTTCAAAGCATGAACAATGGCTGCCAACTCGAGATCATGAACCGGATAATTCTTCTCGTGGATCTTCAATTGCCTCGAAGCATAAGCAATGACTCTGCCATCCTGCATCAATACCGCACCAAGCCCAATACGGGAAGCATCATAATAGACTGTATAAGGCCCTGAGCCTGTAGGCAGAACCAATATCGGTGCTGTAGTCAGAGCTGTCTTGAGCTTCTGAAAGCTCGCCTCGCACTCATCCGACCATCTAAACTGGGCACCCTTCTGGTTCAATCTGGTCATCGGGGCTGCTATGGATGAAAACCCCTCCACGAATCGACGGTAATAACCTACTAACCCCAAGAAACTCTGAATCTCTGTAGCTGATGCTGGTCGAGGCCAGTTCTTGACTACCTCAATCTTCTTCGGGTCAACCTGAATACCCTCTGCTGATACAACATGACCCAGAAATGCAACCGAACTCAACCAGAACTCGCACTTCGAGAACATAACATACAACTGACTATCCTTCAGAGTTTGAAGAACTACTCTGAGGTGCTGCTCGTGCTCCTCCTGGTTGCGGGAGTACACCAGAATATCATCAATAAAGACTATCACGAACATGTCCAAATATGGCTTGAACACTCGGTTCATCAACTCTATGAATGCTGCTGGGGCATTGGTCAACCCAAACGACATGACCAGGAACTCATAATGCCCGTACCGAGTGCGGAAAGCTGTCTTAGGGACAGCGGATGCCCTAATCCTCAGCTGATGGTAGTCCGATGTCAAGTCGATCTTAGAAAACACTTGGGCACCCTGAAGCTGGTCGAACAAATCATCAACCCTCGGCAATGGATACTTATTCTTGATCGTGACCTTGTTTAATTGCCGGTAATTTATACACATTCTCATCGATCCGTCCTTCTTCTTGACAAACAACACCGGCGCACCCCAAGGCGAGACACTAGGCCTAATGAAGCCCTTATCAAGCAAGTCTTGCAACTGCTCCTTCAACTCTTTCAACTCAGGCGGGGCCATACGATACGGCGGAATAGAAATGGGCTGAGTGCCCGGGGCTAGATCAATGCAAAAGTCAATATCCCTGTCGGGTGGCATACCCGGCAGGTTTGAAGGAAATACCTCAGGGAACTCACGAACTACAGGCATAGAATTAATAGAAGGGACCTCAGCACTAGAATCACGAACATATGCTAAATAAACCAGACACCCCTTCTCGACCATACGCCAAGCCTTCATATATGAGATAACACTACGGGTAGAATGAATAGGAGTCCCTCTCCACTCAAGACGAGGTAGACCCGGCAAGTCTAAGGTCACAGTCTTGGCATGACAATCCAAGATAGCGTGGTAAGGTGATAACCAGTCCATCCCTAATATGACATCAAAATCAACCATGTCCAGCAGTAATAGGTCTACTCGGGTCTCAAGACCCCCAATCAGAACTACGCAAGAACGATGAACACGATCTACCACAATAGAATCACCCACCGGTGTAGACACATAAACAGGAGCACTCAAAGAATCACCAAACATGACCAGATACGACGCAAAATAAGATGACACATAAGAGTATGTAGACCCTGGATCAAATAGCACTGAAGCATCCCTACTACAAACCAGAACCGTACCTATGATAACTGTATCAGAAGCCTCAGCCTTAGGCCTGGCTGGAAGAGCATAACATCGGGGCTGGGCCCCACCACCCTGGACTACATCTCTAGGACGGCCTGCTGCTGGCTGGCCTCCATCGCTAGCGGCCTGACCTCCACCTCTAACACCTCTACCTCCACCTCTAGCACCTCTACCCCCACCTTTAGCTGGCTGAGCGGGCTGTGGAACACTCGGTGCGTGGATCATGGCACGGGAATCCCGCTGCTGTGACTGAATACCCACTAATCTCGGGCAAGCCCTCCGGATATGACCATACTCACCGCACTCAAAGCATCCACCTGAGTGCTGCGACTAAGGAAACTGAGACTGACCCTGGCGGGCCGGCTGACCATGCGAATAGCTCTGAATATGAGGTGCTCTGATAGGAGCTGGTGGTGCACTGTAGGTTTGCTGATCAGAATACTGCATATGAGAACCACGGCCACCTGAAGCACCGTGAGAAACCCGAAGTGCTGACTGAAAAGGCCTAGGAGGATGGCCTCTACCATACGAATCCCTGCCTCCAGACGAGGCGCCACTGAATCTGCCTGAATGACGAGGCCTCTTGTCAGACCCCTGACCACCTCCCTGCGATAAAACCATCTCAACTCTCCTAGCCACATTGGCCGCCTCCTGGAAAGAAATCTCACTCCCCGCCTCCTTATCCATCTGAAGTCGAATAGGCTGAATGAGCCCCTCAATGAACCTCCTCACCCTCTCTCTCTCTCAGTGGGAAGAATAAGTAGAGCATGACGGGCCAAATTAATAAACCTGGTCTCGTACTGAGTAACATTTATGGGACCCTGCTGGAGACGCTCAAACTGCCTCCGATAGATCTCTCTCTGAGTGACAGGAAGAAACTTCTCCAAGAATAGCTGTGAAAAATGGTCCCAAGTCAGAGCTGGTGACCCAACTGGTCTAGCCAAACAATAATCTCTCCACCAAGTCTTGGCGGATCCAGATAAGCGAAAAGTAGCAAAGTCGACCCCGTTGGTCTCCACTATCCCCCTGTTCTTGAGAACCTCGTGACAGCTGTCTAAACAATCCTGGGGATCCTCAGAAGATGCATCGCTGAAAGTGGTAGTGAAGAGCTTGGTAAACGTGTCCAATCTCCACAAGGCATCGACAGACATAGCCGCTCCATCGCCAGTCTGGGCTACCACACCCGACTGAACTGCTCCAGCTGGCTGAGCTGCTGGAGTCTGAAACTGGGGAGCCACCTGCTCCGGAGTGTGAGTAGCAAGAGTCTGGGCTCCTCCTCCAGCCTGAGAGATGGTTGGTGCTACAAGAAGCAAGCCTGCCCGGGTGACACTCTCCATAAGGCCCACCAGACGGACAAGAGCATCCTGAAGTACTGGGGTAGCAATGAACCCCTCTGGGACCTGAGCTAGGCCCACCGGAACTGCCTGGTCCGAAACCTCCTCGTCAAACTCAACCAGAGGCTCCGCCACTGGTGCTGGTGCTCCGGGCTGACCCCCGCCCCTACCTCGGCCTCTAGCACGGCCTCGGCCTCGCCCTCTGCCCCTCGTGGGAGTTGCTGCTGGGGGCTCGGGCTGCTGATCAGTGGATGAGGAAGCGCGTGTTCTCAGCATCTGCGAGAGAACAGAGTAGAAATTCAATTAGCATTGAGAAACCAAACCGCACGACAGGAAAGAATAGATGTGAAGTTTTTCCTAACTCTGTAGCCTCTAGGGGATAAATACAAACGTCTTTGTATCGATCCCTCAGACTCTACTAAGCTTGTATGTGAATTGTGAGACCTATGTAACCTAGGGCTCTGATACCAACTTGTCACGACCCGGATTTCCCACCCTCGGGAGTCGTGATGGCGTCTACTCGTGAAAGCTAGGCAAGCCAACCAATTGAACTATTTACCTTGTTTCTATTTTTAATCCGTTAACAATTAAGAACCACAATTAAATAACAACAGAATTGAATAAGCGGAAGACTGAATTGCAAAGTTTTAATAAAACTGTTATACCAATCCATAACAAATCTACCCAAGACTGGTGTCACAACTTCACAGACTGTCTATGAGTACTAAAAATAAAGGTCTGAAAGAAATAATACAGTATTATCTCTCGAAATACATGAAAGAAATAGGAATAATAGATGGAAGGAGACGCCAAGGCCCGCGGACGCCTGCAGAACTACCTCGGGTCGCCTGATGATCAAGAGGCAGCAATCTCACTGCGGTCCGTAGGCTAAAGCACCGGGATCTGCACAAAAGAGTGCAGAGTGTAATATCAGCACAACCGACCCCTTGAGCTGGTAAGTGCCTAGCCTAACCTCGGCGAAGTAGTGACGAGGCTAGGACCAGACTACCAAATAAACCTGTGCAGTTAAATCATATATATATATGTATATATATATATATATATATATATATATATATATATATATATATATATATATATATATATATATATATATATATATATATATAGCAAGTAATAATAAAGGAAAACTAATAGTTTAAGATGGGAAGGGGGCATGCTGGGGGGTATCATCTACCAACAGTAACTCAGGAGAAAAGCGAAAAGAACAGTTTAAAATTCGTAGCAGAAGGAATAAGGGAACAGTAACAAATCAATATCCACTTTTATTCTTTACTGTTGCGGTGCGCAACCCGATCCAAATCATAAAGCGGCGTGCAACCCGATCCATATAATATTGTTGCGGCGTGCAACCCGATCCATATAATATTGTTGCGGCGTGCAACCCGATGCATATAATATTGTTGCGACGTGCAACCCGATCCCAATACACAATTCAACACCAATCACAAAGAATCCCGACAAGGGAGCAATAAGATAACAATAATATCCCGGCAAGGGAATCGACAGTAAGAAGTAAATACGTCCCGACAAGGGAATCAGCTATAGCCAAACTTGTCTCAACATTTAACTTCACAAAAGAGACCTCAACTAGAACCAATACTCAACCATAAGCAATTTCCACGAGAATAATCATAATTCTTGCCCAACACAAAGAATCAACAACTTAGGCATTCGTAGTACTTATTAAGAACACAATGATTTCAATTTAAGACTCACGGGCATGCTTGACACCAACGTATAGACACTCGTCACCATGCCTATACGTCGTACTCATCAAATAACACATAACAAATAGGACTCGACTCCTAATCCCTCAAGCTAAGATTAGACCAAACACTTACCCCGATGCCACGAACACAATTCAAGCCTCAACTATCGCTTTACCTCTTGATTCCACCACCAACTCGCTCGTATCTAGCCATAAGTTACTTAGTTATATCAATAAATATTAAATGAAACAATTCTAATGCATGGAAATAAGTTTTCTAAATTATTTCCCAAAAAGTCAAAAATCGACCCCGGGCCCGCTTGGTCCAAACCCGAAATTCGGACCAAAACCCGATTACCCATTCACCCCCGAGCCCGGATAAATAATTGGTTTTGGAATCCGATCTCGATTTGACGTCTACATCCCCAAATTTCAATATTCTTAAGTTTTATCCAAAATACCCAATTCCACCATGAAAACCCTAGATTCTAGGATGAAATCTTTTAAAAAGAAGTTAAGGAGTAAAGAAAATGAGTTAGAAATCACTTACAATTATTTTGGAGAAGAAAGAGTGTTTGGAAAATCGCCTCTTATGTTTGTGGGGTTTTGAGAAGTGAAAAATAACTGAAAGTCCCGTTTAAATATACCCCTCTCAGACCCTCTCCGCGGACCGCACAAAAAGGATTGCGGCCGCGGAGCTCACCGCGGAGACTGCAGTGACATGCTTTAGTATTTTGGCCATAGCTTTCTCTACAGATGTCCAAATTGTGATTTCTTTACCTTTATGGAAACAAGATACGAAGGGCTACAACTTACGTTTTTGAATCATCTCAAAATTCCTTGTAGATCAAATAATATAGGCTTCCGAAGTCAGACCAGTGAACCTGCAGATTCTTCCTCACCGCGGACTGCACAAAATCGAGTGCGGCAGCAAAGCCCCCACCGCGGACCGCACAAAATCCTTTGCGGCTGCAAAGGCCCCTCCACGGCAGCACAAAATCATTGCGGACCGCACTGGCGGGTTCAGAGATCTGCAACTTCTCTGAACCTGCAACAGCTATGTTTTAAGCCTAAAACATCCCGGAACCTACCCGAAACTCACCCAAGCCCTCGGGACTTCAAACCAAATGTGCATACTAACTCAAAAATATCATATGGACCTACTCGTGCGGGCACATCATCAAAATAACATGTAAAACCATGAATTAAACCTCAAAATTCATCATTTTCATCAAGAACACTTAAAGTTCATAACTCTTCAACCGGAAGTCCAACTCTCGTCAAATAAACTCCGTTTTTCACCAAATTTCACAGTTATCATTTAAATACTATAACATGTTTATACCGGGCGTCGGAACCAAAATACGGGCCTGATACCCAAGGTTTCGAACATTAGTTTTTTTCTTCATTTCTTAGATAATTTAGCAAAACAATTTCTTTCAAAAATTGATTTCTAAGGCTTGGGACCTCGGAATTCATTTCCGGGCATACGTCCAAGTCCCATATTTTACTGCGGACCTCTCGGGATCGTCGGAACATGGATCCGGATCTGTTTGCTAAAAATGTTGACCAAAGTCAACCATAATCAAATTTTAACTCTAGAAATTTATATTCCTCATATTTTCACATAGAAGGCTTTCCGGATATAGGTCCGGACCACGCACGCAATTCGAGGTGAGGTAAAAAGGAGGTTTTTAGGCCTCGAAATACTGAATTTGTTTCTAAAATAAGTGATGACCTTTTGGGTCATCACATTGAGAAAGCTCCCTATGAGTTATTTCGAGGAAGAAAGCCCAACCTCACTCACATAAGAGCTTTTGGGTGCAAATATTTTGTGCACAATAATGGCAAATAAGCTCTAGGTAAGTTTGATGGCAGAAGTGAAGAGGGAATTTTCTTGGGATATTCATCACATAGTAAAGCTTACTAAGTTTATAATAAAAGAACTATGTGCGTAGAAGAAAATGTTCATGTTATTTTTAATAAATCTAACATCATGGCTGAGAAAGGTCGGAAGGATGAATACAATGACATAAGGAGAAGAGAGAACTACTCTGACTGCTAACTAGACTGATGAAGTTGTACCTAGTGACATTGTTCCTTTGGGTCACTCCTTGGGTGAACCATCTCTAGGGATGCAGATTAGACCTTGGAAACATCAAAGTTCACACCCCGTTGAGAACATCATCCCTGATCCTGATGCTGGAGTACAGACAAGGTCATCTATGAGAAATCTATGTGCCCTTACATTATTCCGCTCACAAGTTGAAGCTAAGAATATAAAGGAAGCTCTAAAGGATCAAGATTGGATTATAGCCATGCAATAGGAGCTAAATCAGTTTGAAAGAAGCAAAGTCTGACACTTGGTATAAATACCCTAGAACAGAACTGTCATAGGTACTAGATGGGTGTTCAGAAATAAGCTAGATGAGCAAGGAAATATTAGAAGGAATAAGGCCAGACTTGTGGTTAAGGGGTACAATCAAGAAGAAGGCATTGACTATGATGTGATATTTTCACCCTTAGCTAAAACGGAAGCTATAAGGACATTAATAGCTTTTGCTGCACACATGGAGTTCACTCTATATCAGATGGATGGAAAGAGTGCGTTTTTCAACGGTTACCTGAAGGAGGAAGTGTTTGTTAAACAACCTCCTAGGTTTGAGATTGAGGAATTTCCTGATTATGTGTTCAAGTTAGACAAAGCTCCGTATGGACTGAAATAGTCTCCAAGAGCTTGGTATGAAAGACTCTCAAAATTACTCTTAACCAATAATTTTATAAGAGGAAAGGCGGACAACACATTGTTTCTGAGGAGTAAAGGCAAAAATGTGCTAATTGTACAAGTATATGTGGATGATATCATCTTTAGGGCTACTAATGAAGCAATGTTCAAGAAATTTTCTGAGATGATGGGGAATGAGTTTGAAATGAGCATGATTGGTGAATTGAACTTCTTCTTGGGGTTGCAAATCAAGCAAACACCTACTGGAACCATGATACATCAGCAAAATACATCAAGGAACTGCTGAAGAAATTTAACATGGACTCTTCTGACTCCATAGACACTACAATTGCCGTTGCAACAAAGTTGGACCTTGATGAAAAAGGGAAAAATGTTGAACAAAAACTATATAGAGGAATGATTGGTCATTGTTGTATCTCACAACAAGCATGTCTGATATTGTATTCAGTGTGGGATTGTGTGTAAGATTTCAGGAAAATCCCAAAGAGTCTCATCTGAAGGCTGTCAAGATGATACTTAGATATCTTAAAAAGACTCATGATCTGTGTCTGTGATATCCTAAAGGGTATAGTTTTGACCTAATTGGTTATGCCGATGCTAACTATGTAGGTTTTTATGTTGACAGGACAAGCACTTCAGGAACAGAACACCTTTTTGGTTCTTGCCTGGGGTCTTGGGTAACTAAGGAGCATAACTCGGTGGCTTTATCTACAACTGAAGCAGAATATGTGGCAATAACATCTTGCTGTGCTCAGTTGTTGTGGATAAGACAACAGCTAAGGCACTATGGTATTTTTGTTGATTGTGTTCCTATATTCTGTGATTACACTAGTGCCATAAACATTGCTAAAAGTCCCTATAAACACAAGAGAACCAAACACATTGGCATTATACATCACTTTCTCAGAGACAATGTTGAAAAGGGAAATATCTTAATTAACTTCTGTAAAATTGAAAACCAACTGATACTTTTACTAAATCTCTGAGTAGGGATCACTTTGAAAGGAATAGATTGGAACTAGGTCTAATTAATACTTCCAACTAGGTTGAGCCCTAATGATTGGCTAGAAAATTTATAATTAGATGTATATGGTCGAGTAAAATGTGTTTGATTCAGTCTCGTGCCATTTTTGAGCACACACACTCACCAAGAAAAGTTTAGCTGATAACTATGTCTTATAATACTAACCTATAGTGCTGAAACTTTATTGCAGAAATGAGTAAAGAGTTACTAAGGAGGTAGTTCTTTGACTCAAGTACGTGCAACCTTGTCCTAATTCATTGGGGCTTAATATCTGAAATTACTACTATACTCAGAATATCTAATGTTGTTAGCATCACTCCTAGTTTTCATAGATTAAGGGGGAATTCTAGAGCAATTAGAGTCTAATTACTTCTACAATTATAACAAGTACAAAGTAACCGTTATTAGAAACACGTAAGAACTCAAATTTGATTACTCTCTTTCTTCCAGCCAAATCAGGAGTTACCTCTTTAAAAGCCCCCCCTTGTGATCCATTTCTCAGACCTTATTGTTCCTCTCAAATCCTAAGCAAGAATCAAGAAATATTTCTCTCGTTCCTTCATCAATTTCATTCTCTCATCACCATGTCTAAATCCAGCCAAACTCCCTCTAAAGAAAAATCATCATCCAAGACTGAAGCCAAACCCAAGAAAATGAAGCCGAAATCAAAGAAGTGCAAAATCATCAAGTGAACCTGCACCCACACCTGTTCCTTCTCCACCTATAGCATCTACTGTACCTGCACCATCGTCTGTTGTTACTGTTGCATCCATTATTCCCTTCTCTACTTGACCTTGACTTCAAAAACCACCTTCGCATTTATTTGTATCTACTTCGAAAAATACCTCTAAGTCTACTAAGTTCAAGTCTACGTTAAGGAAATCTATTAAGAGTGACAAGGTGGTGATTGATGCTTCTGCTAAGGTGGACACATTCGTTAAGGAAGTTGTGGCTTAGGGGGAATCAATGTCAATTACTACAGATCCGGTAAAATTACCTCCATCAAAGTTAGATATTCTGGTTTCTGCTATTGATGTTGCACCCTTAGATATTGTTCCACCAACAAGTGATAAACCACGAGTGGAGGAACTTACTATAGAAACAGATGTTGCAACTCAGGAGAAAATGGTAGATACCACTAATGTTAGGCATATGGTTGAGGGGGAAGGTGAGAAAGAACCAATGAATAAGGAGGCTTCTGATGGTCTCTCTTTTAGCTAGAGTGAGGATGAGGATAATGATGGAGGTGAGGAAGAAGGATGGGTGGTGACTAGTCATGAGGAGCATCAGGCTCAGAACATGGTTCATGATACTGATGAGAAAAAGAGTGAGAATGAGGGGGAATCTGGTGAGGAAAAGGAGAGTGAGACAGAAGATAAGTTAGATGAACAAGTAGGGGATTCTGAAGAGGAAGAAAACATAGTGGGAAGAAGGTTATTTTGAGAGTAAAGGTGAGGAAAAAAAGGGAAGTGAAAGTGAGAGTACTGTACATGAGAATGAGGAAGAGAATGCAAGTGGGGAATCTGAAGGCTCTATAGCTATTGGGAACACTGTCATAACTCCTTCAGAAAAAGCAAGTGGAGAGAAAAAGGGCTGAAGAAACTAGGTCTTTGTAAACTCTTTTCACTGGAGATGAGGAGGTCAGCAATGATGAGACTGTGTGTAGTAGGGAAGAAGAGAGAGAAAGCCCCTAGGAAAGCAACAAAGTTAGTTATCCCTGCAAGAAAAGAAGTGGATGATCCTGCTAGGACTCCTCTCGTAAGGAGTAAAAGAAACGCCGTTGATGAGCAAATCATTAAGGAGTCCAAAGGTGCCAAGAAACCAAGGAAGCAAGTTCCAGTTGTTGAACCTGTAGTTGAGTTGGATGAAGAAGACGAGTCTGATTCTACTTTGCAAGAAAAGACATTGGCACAAAAGAGGAAGGTTGTTAAACCAACCAGGGAATCTACCACATCTAAGAAGGCCAATAAAGGAAAGAAATAGAAGGGTATGCATATTGTGGTTGATAAGCTCACTGAGTTCATCTGTAAGAGGGTTTGAGATGGAGTTTGTTGTTTAAGAGCTTGGGATGCTACTGAATATTCACTCTTTAGGTTTTGACAACTATTTGAAGAAAAAATGGCCAGCCATAGACAATGATGTGGACACATGAATTATGGTCACAAGGAAGTTCTCTCAGAAGTTTGAGTTAGATGCTCCCCAGAAGGTGTACATTGCTGATATAACTCTTTTTCACAAGCTGTTGTTCACTTTGTGAACTCCTGTATATTGCAGATATCTGAGAGGAAGCATAAGGCTACCCTGTTGGACATGGTCGTGATGGAACTACTTGATACTGGTAGAGCTATAAATCTCCCTAGCTTGATGATTCAGCACATGGAAAGGGTTGCAGACACTTTCAAGCCTAAGCATGCGATGCCTTATGGCTTCATGTTGACAGAGCTGTTTGACGAGCTCAATATTGCTTTGCCCGATCTTAAGTTTGGAAACCACAATGATGTTTTGGATGTTGTTACCCTCAAGTAGTGTGGCTATGAGGAGATCAAGGCTAGGGGACCAACAAGTTCTGCTATTCTACCTGGTAGTAGCAGGGCAGTAGAGCTCACTAAAAGGTTAGAGTTAGCTTCGAGAAGACAATTATGAGTTGAGACAAGAAACCAGGCACCTTAGGGAGGAGCCCAGAAGGGACAGAGAGGCTCATGCCCAATAGATTTCCACCCTTGACCCTGGTCTTTCACCCCATGACTTCAGCTTGTTTTGTTATCCCAGTGGTGCTTTAGTTCTTATTTCTTTTGTTCTATTTCTGAGCAGTTTGCAGGATGTTTAGTATAATTTGCTTTAATGTTTTGAGTCAAGGCCCTGGTCTTAATTTGGCACTGCTAATTGAATTCTCTTATAAAGTTTTAATGCTTCGCACATGGTTATATCATCAGCTTAGTTTATTTGTTTTGATAATTATTGAACTTGTGATGTAGCCTAAATTACCATGAAACTTTTATTAACTGTGCTTAGTCTGTCTAACATCTTTTTATTTTATTTTTGATGATGCCAAAAGGGGGAAGATAGAATTGGGGTTTGGTGTTGATGTGTTTGTTTGTGTGCTTGTTGTACATATATTGTACTTACTCTAGTCATAGTATGGTGGTATAAGGCGATTACCTGGATGTAATATGCACAAAATTTGTCATCATCAAAAAGGAAAATCTGTGAGTATTGAGGTTTTGATGATTAACAAAGTTTGTTTAGAAGAAATACACTAAGAACCAGGTCCTCAATGTAGCTGCTTAACTGCTCTAAGAACCAGCTCTTCAAGGTTAATGATTGCATGTTCTTGCAAGACAATAGCTTTATCTCAAGTTACCAAGTCCGAGTTTATTTGAAGAGGATTACTAAACATGATAAGGGTTGTTGCCAAGAAGATACACTTGCATAAGCGAGAGGCAAGAGTCCCAAAATTTGTGGAGTCCTTGGAGCTGTAGGAGTCCTATCAAATGAGAAGTTGACTACGTATAGGACTCCTAAAAGAACTTGGAGTCAAGGGATTTTAAATATTATCTTTTGGACTGTTGTGATCATCCTTTTACACATCAACTGAAGAACTACATTTCCCATATTCAAGTCGAGTACCAGTATTACGCTCTTCTTGAGTCAGTCTAGTAAATGTGTTTTAGAAAATCGAGTTGTAATTAAAGTGTCATATACAATCAGGGAGTTGGAGTGAGTGTTTGATGTTGCAAGTTAGAGTAACTTGTAAATCAAATAGTTGAAGTAGGAGAACTGGAGAGTATTGAGTTACAAATTTGTAATCGATATATTCGGCTCATTATTCTAGTGAAGTTGAACCTAAAATCCTAAGTGGTAGGTCGTGGTTTTTGCACCTTTTGAGCCGGATAATTTTCCACGTAAAAATCTCTTCTGTGTTTAACTCTGCACTTTATTATTTCAGTTGTTTAACGAATGAGCATATATAAGAACCAAGTTCTTATACAGGTGTCTAAGTGGTGCTTCAAACTAACATGCTTGACTATAGTCTGTAGAGTTGATTTATCACAAGAGTATTACAAGTTCGAAAATACATTAAACTATTTAGTAGTCCAGTATGTATCCGATTAGGTTGTAAATTTTATAAAATTGAAGAAAATCACTAGGGTGTATTTGGTAGAGGAAAGTGTTTTTCACGAGAAAGGATTTATTTGAAAAGTATTTTGTCTGTATTTGGTTAATTAGTACAAAAATATGTAAAATATGACAATAAATAAGGTATGAGGAACAATGTTATGGTGATACTTTTAGGACTAAAAATTAACAATAATATTTAAATATTAATTGAAGTGAGTTGAGTGATGTGGAATATATAGAGATGATTCAAGATTTAAAGTTTAGGTGTTCAATCTTTTTTTTTCTTTTTTTGGTAATTGTGAGCACCTAATTTTTGAATATATTTGAAATTTTCACCACTTCTTAGTATTTGAATAGTTTTAAGTTTAGTCTTAATATTTTAGCTTTTGTTTTACCTTTTTATAAGTTTTATTTTAAGAAAATTGAAAACCAACAAAAGATTCATTTTTTTAGAATATCAGATTTTGTTCTAATTTACAAAAGAAAAGAAAAATTCACAAAAAAATGTGTCCTCTTTTAATAGATACTTTAGCTAATATTTCATCTTTGTATTTTTCTTTATTTGTCTTAAAAAGAAAAGAATTTGAAAATGAAATAAAAAAAGAGCCAATCAGAAATGACCAAGTTGCAAAGTTTCTTTTTAATCAATTTTGTCTTTTTCCAAATATACACAAAATGAGCACCTGCACCATATTTTGTTTTTCTTGAACGTTCAGCACGCACTTAGCATTTAGGCTTATTCCACTCACCTAACAAAAGATTCCTTGGCCTTTGCTAGCTCCCCAATTTATTTCACAACCATAAAAACACACACAATTAGATAGAGTGACGGGAAGAGATAGAAAAAACGGGAGAATAGACATGAAAATAGAGAGGGGATAGAGATAGAGAGAAAGAGAGAGAGAGCGCACGAGAGAACAGAGAAAAAATAGATATGAAAAAAAGATAGAAAAACGAGCAACCATTTCATCTTCTCTCTTCCTCCAGAAAATCCAGTGACAAACCTCCATTCTCACCATCTAAAAGTTTCAAAACATTCAGCTGAAATACCACCCAAAAAAGCACAGAAACTTATCTTCTTCCCTTCTCATTCTCACCGTGAAAACATAGCATATCCATCACCAAAAATCAGCCATGAACTAGCCCCAAAACACCCATGAAACTCAGCTTCAAAATAGTCCAAAAACCCAGCTCAAATCCCATCCCAACAGTGCAGCAAAAACAGCTGCGAAAGAGCCCTTAAACCACCAAACCCCAGCTGAAAAACCAGCTATAAAATACCCCAAAATATCACCAAAATTACCCCCGAGACACAGCAAAAATATCAGCCCAAAGTCCCTGCGACAATAGCTCTTTTGCAAAAAAATCAACAGCAAAACCATGTCCAACAAACACCTTAAGCCATTGCAAAACAGCTGCCAAAAATAACGAAAGAAACAGCTAAAAAGAAGCCATAAAAGCAGCCTCAAATTACCATGAAAATGCAGCCGTAAATTTTCCAAAACACCATAAAAAGGCTGCCATGCTGAATCCATGAAACCCAGCTCCCAAAAACGCCTCAAAACTCTTTGTTTCCACCACCGTCGCAACCTGATGGGAGTTCGAAATTGAGAGGCCCGTTCGAGTCGAGGATGTCGGTCTAGTCGCTGGATTGTTGTTTCTGTTTCTTCACTGTAATCCCACATTGGAGATTCTTTATTAACGTGAAAGGGAATTTTCTCGTTGAGGTCCGTTTTCTCGGTTTTCATTTTTCTTTCATCTCGTTACAGTAGCTTTGAGTGTGTTGGATTGACTTGTGATTTTCTGTATTTTTATTTTTCTTTTCAATTATCGTGTCTTAGCTTTCTTTAGTTACTTTAATTAGTTTATTCGTTTTTGTGATGTATGTGACCTCTATTCTTGAATGAATGCATTTAAATTGGGGAAAAGTACAGACATAGCCAATTTAAATACAAACTTATTCTGTAGCCCAAAATTAGATACTTACCAAAAGTAGCCCAAAATTAGAGATACAGGTAAGGAAGGATTCTTCTATCCGAGAATCACGCTAAAAATCCTCCTTCCTTCCCTGTGTATATCAATTTAACAGATCACAACATTCTCTACCTCTGTAAATCACGGCATTCTCTCTCAAAAAATTCTCAAAATGAGCTCCAAATTTCACTCAAAATCGATCAATTTCACTATATACCTTCGCAATTTCTGTGTAGATACAGCTTTTGCAATTTCTGTGTAGAAGGAACTACGAACTGCAATCACAATCAATCAAGGAATTAGTGAGTTTTGACCTAATTTCAGCTACTTCTATGGCAAATTTACCAATTTTTATTCAGTATGGTGGCCGATGGAATGTTGACAACAGCTTTGTAGATTATAATGCAGACGCTGTAATAGTTACTCCAAATATAAGTTTTGAAGATTCTGTAGACGTGATTTCGAAACAACTTAAGATAGATAATTCATTGAATGATATTGAAATCAAATACACTGTCCAAAACAGTTCTCCGCCAATAGTGATACACAATAGTATGGGTCTATGTGTATATCTTGAGCTGAAAAAAAGCTCAGAATTTACAATGTATCCTTTTTGTATAACATCGAGTGAAAAGGATATGGACATGATCTGCTACAATTCCAATTTTGCTGTGATTTCCTCAGAATGTGCACAAAGCTCAGTTGTAGAGGAGAGATACAATGGCGATACAATTAAGATGATCGAGTTTGGGGATGGAGAAGACTGGAATGATACAGAATCTGATGAAAATACAATAATAACTGACCCTCAACACACAGATGTAGAAGAAGGTCAAATTTATAAAGACAAGGCAACGATAATCAAAGTCATGAAGCACTTGGCATTAACGGAAAAATTTCAGTTTAAGGTGCATAGATCAAGTGAAAGCAGGTATCAAAATTTTTATTGTATAATTATGTATCTCAATGTATATCGTAGTTGATGTTAGAAGCATAATTATGCAGAAAATAAGTTGTTGCTTGTAAGTATGTGGCTGTACACTTTTAAATTGTGGTTGTCACCGTCTAGTACTGTATAGTCGTTGTATTTTTTCATCTAGTATTGTTGATTGCAGTGTGTATCACTATGTATCATTGTATTTCATGTCGCTCTGTTTATTGATGGAAAAGTTTATATCCTTGTCGTAGGTACTGCCTAGTATGCATCAACAACTATGATTGGTATTTTAAGTCTTCGAGCCTGAAAAAAGCAAATGTTTCCAAGGCAGAAATTTCAGCAAAGTGCACTCATGCCCCCTGAAAGACAGATCTTACGCACAACGTCAAGCTACTGCAAAACTCATCGGCAGTCTTCTGATAGACAAGTATAAAGACCCAAAAACAATATACACTCCTAATGACATAATTGGAGACATGAACAAGCAGTATGGTCTTCAGATGACATATATGCAAGCATGGAGATCGAAAGAATATGCAGTTCAAGTACTGAGAGGGAACCCAAGCGAATCATATGAAAAGCTGTCAAGCTACTTTTATATGCTGGTTCTTACAAATCCTATGTCGGTGGTAAATTTGAAAAAAACAGAGGAAGACTTGTTCATGTGTGCTTTCGTTGCACTATATCCTTCTATAAAAGGATGGCAGTATTGCAAACTGGTTGTTGTTGTAGATGGAACTTTTCTTAAATCGACATATAGAGGAACATTATTGATAGCATCAACACAAGATCCAGCAGGTAATATCCTACCACTCGCATATGCTATAGTAGATTCAGAGAATAATGCTTCCTGGGAGTGGTTTTTTGCGAGATTCAAGGATGCATTTGGGGAAAGGGAGGGAATGTGCATAGTCTCGGACAGGCATGAAGGCATTGAAAATGCAGCGGCAACATTGTATCCACAAGTACCTCATTGTGTCTGCATATGGCATCTATGGAATAATGTAAAAAAAAATTACAAAAAAAACCATTTGCTGCTCAAAGACATATTCTTTGCTATGGCCAAAGCATACACAGTTGAGAAGTTTGATTACCACATGGCAGAGGTAGAGAAAATTGATAAGAGGGTCAAAGATTACTTAATGAATGTTGGGTATGAAAGATGGTCGAGAGCACATTCCACTGTCAACAGAACATTGACAATGACTTCAAACATTGCGGAGTCGATCAATGCAGCGCTCAAGGCTGCTAGGGAACTCCCAGTACTGCCTTTGCTAGACTACATAAGGCAATTGATCGGACGATGGAATGTTACAAACCTAAAGAATGCAGTAGAGTCATTCACTGATCTTGGGAAAAAATATGATACAATGCTGATGGACAATCTTGAATTGTCACATCAGATGAAGGTATGACTGGAATCTGTAGATACTTGTGCATAGAATATGTAATCATGCCGAATTTACGGATCTGTTATATCTTGAACCCTTTGTGTGATTCTGTTAAACTAGTGTCCACCTGCACAAAAGCAAAGGCTTTCAATTTAATGTAGCATTTATGCCTACCCCACTCCTGAAATATTGCTTGGTTTGACATGATATTAAGCTATTTTAATCTTGTAGGCTCTCTAGTATATGTATTTTGAGGGCATCTGCTTTGTCACCACTAATGATAGTTGATAAATTTTGTAGGTGACCCCTTCGACGAGTTACTTATATTCAGTACTTGACAAGGGTAAGCAGAGAATGGTGTTCCTAAAAGATCGAACTTGCAGCTGTAGAAGGTTTCAGTTGGATGAGCTGCCATGTGCACATGCTTGGGCAGTATTAAAATACAAACACATTGATCACATTGAGTATTGCTCGGTGTACTACACCACGAAGTACCTATTGAAGACCTATGAAATTCCAATTTATCCGGTTCCTGATGGAAGCACATGGGAAATTCCTGCAGAAGTTCTAAATGAAAAAGTCTTGCCACCAGATGTGACTAAAACAATAGGAAGGCCAAGAAAGGGGAGGTGCAAGCCAATATCTGAAAGGGAACGAAAAAGGTCGATTAAATGTGGACAGTGTGGAGAAGAAGGTCACAACAGAAAAACTTGTAGAAATAATCCAAAGAGAGGATGAAATATGTCAAATTTAGAATTACTTGTTATTTTACTTTACTGAATATCATAGAGATTTAGAAGAATGCAATATATCAAGAACTATATCATTGTAGAATGTCATTTGAATTTTAGATATAAATAAATATTTGACCTATCATTTAAAATCGTGTTGCAAGTTTATATTATACATCTGTTTGATTTAAAAAGAAGTTGTATCAGCTATGTATCACATTTGTATCATATATGTATCGCTTGTGCAACACATTTGTATCATCTATGCATCACTTGTGTATCAACTATGTATCTCTATTTATAGGCTCTTACTCATGCCTGCATTTGTGTAGTAACAAAGCTAACTAATGGAAAACAGTCGTAGCAGCTAGAAAACTATGCAAAATAGTTTTAGAAATTTGCAAATATAAGTGGCTTCATCAATACATATTTGAAAACTGTGTATCATTTGTGTATCATATCTGTATCATATGTGTATCATATCTGTATCATGTATGTATCATGCGTGTATCTGCAAGAGACACTGTATCACAAACTACCGTATATTTATCATATCTATAATTCACAACACAAAATCAAGGGAGAAAACACCAAAATAAACTAAACTGCAACAATCCAATATCGCACTGAAACTCATTAAACCTTTATAACAGAACAAACATCTCATTTGCCATACGATTCTTAAAAGTATTCATAAAATTCAAACACAAACAAATCCGATCCGTCTTCCAATAATGACAACATAACAGAACAGAATACAAAAAACAAAATTATAGAGTTCATCCTACAACAATGACAAAAGTAACTACTTCTTCTGCTTCCCCGCCTTATTCTGTCGACCAATAATCTCATCATCACTTTGCGCGTTCAGTTCCATCTTCTTTCTAGCATAATCCCACAAGAGAGCACCAAATCTGCGCCGGTGTGCATAGGCATTGAATTTTTTAGGAGGCGTCTTGCCCTCAATGAAATACTCGGCAAATGATGTCGCAAATACACCGCAATCACTGCAAAAATACAAAGAACGGCAACTATCAAACTGCAGAATCTAAAAGCAAAACAGATTGTGTTGAAAGAAATTCATACGCTTCGACTTGTTGAGGCAATCCTTCAACCAATTTTACATCAAAGGGGGTAATCAAGTCTTTTGATTTGTAGACACCAGTGCGCCAATTGATATCTTTTTTGTTTAAATAGAAATGCGTGTGCACGAAAAAATGAGGCAGCAACACAGAATACTTGGACATGGCCTTATGAACTTTGGCTTGATGAGCAGCTCCACCGCGCATAGAGTCATACACATAAATGCACCTATCCTTGAAGGACATCACAGCCATTATCCAATGCCATTGTTCTGCAATATTAATTGGCATTAAGACATGCTCGACAGTGTACCATGGAACATTGGCATCCAAGACAAACCCCTGAATATACTCTGCAATGACATATTTCGGATTGCACACATCACTGTCTCCATCTGTATCAATAAACGCCTACCACAACTCATTAATTTTCTCGTCGAAGTACCAATCTGTGGTGGTGAATGTTACAGGTAGGTCTTTGTCATACTTCCCCTTCTTCCTCAGATAATAGAACAAAACATCAATGTGCTGAAACAAAACATAACAAATAACTAATCACTAAACGCACTCGAAAGCTTTAAGCAGCTACAGTTTTTCAAACCAAAATCACAGAAAACAAAGGAAAATGAATGCTCACTGCTAACTTAACAGGACTGAGTGTTCATGTGTACACTGGCCTAAAATTTAAAAAAAAATACTGCAAAAGTAAATTCCTACATACCGAGTCATCCAAGGGTTGACCATTATATGCCAAAGTGTAAAGCCAGTTTTTGTCTTCAACATGAAATATACCAAGATCATAAGCAGGATTGAGTTCACTAACATGCTTCGGGTAAATTTCATTCCTGGTAACATATATACACAAAAGAGTACAGTGATTTGATATAAAATAATTCTATAAGTGACAATATATTAAAATATAAAACTGAAAAAAAATCAGAAGTTGGAAACATACTTCTTTCTGGACTTCCCTTCTTTGACCCACGCAGCAAAAGCATTCAACAAAGAGCTGTTAACACCAGTTCCGATTTTGCTTTGAAAAGGATGCTTAATAGCATAAATTTGCCTTTTTTTGCTTTCGCTGCAACAACACTAGTACTGGAACCTGAATCAAACACAGTAATGAACGGAGACTGCACGGCCTTTGCAGGACATCTCTTTCTTTTTTCCATTTGCGGCGATACTTCAGGAAGTAATTCAGTATTGTACAGAATTCAGGAACACTTGCAGTCTCACAAACAGCACCAGTCCAAGATTCAGGAACCTTTTGTTTCTCAGATTCTTCCTCCGTCTCCCCTGGCGCCGCATCAACACTTGCAGTCGCACAAACATCACCAGTCTAGGATTCGGCAACCTTTTGTTTCTCAGATTCTTCCTCCGTCTCCCCTACCACCGCATCTGCAATCTCACCAATACCGCCAGCATGTGCTACATCTGGTGTGAAAGTTACTTTAGTAACAAACATGTCAACTTTCACACCAGAAGGTCCTTCCATAGCATTGACACCTAACTGATCTGCTACATTAGTATCTCTTTGAGAATGTGGAACATCTTTGCATTCACTTCCACCAACCTATTTTTTTAAAAAGGAATCGAATTATCAAAAACAACAAAGAAAAGAAAAGGGAAAAGTACAGAATGCACAACTAAACACACCTGACAACCATCCATTTCAACATCTTCATTGCCACCAAACTCCATATTGCTCACAAAATCATTATTGTCTTGACGACCACTGGTGTCTTCCTCTGGATGTGCACCATAATTGACTTCGCTTGCACCTAGCTATTTTTTAAAAAAGGATATAGTAAGTTAACTAAAACATAAAAAGAAATGCACAACGGAAAAGAAACACATACCTTGGAATTTATCAACTCAAACACCTCCTTGAATTTATCAGAAACATATTCCATGAAGGAATTTAACTGCTTATGGAGCTACAAGATGAAACAAATAAAAAAGATAATAGACTTTGAATATACAATTTGAAAAATAATTTCAAAAAAATATATAAAAAAGACCAATACATACTTGCTTCACATCAGCTTTCAACTTCTGCAACTCACGGTCATAATCAACAGGTTGGACGCCTGGCACGTTTTTTGGCGCCTTTTTTGGTGGGACAGGCTCCTTAATGTGTTTCGGGGGTGGCGAGACAAAATCATCGCTATCATCAATAGGAAGTTTTCCCCTGTTACGTGATGTAAAATATTACTGATACTCATCGGTAATTTCAACAAGCAAAGTAAATCTTCTGAGCTCTTCAATTGTCGGAGAAATATTTTTAAACTACAAAGGTAACCAAAAGTGCTTCAGTCCTAGATGTATCAAAGATGTATAAAAACTGTATGTTTGATGTATGATAATGAATTATAGTGTATTATAAATGTATATCCCATCAAGACATAAAAGATTGTACCTTATTCCCTGTGCTGTTGAAGAAACCAGTAGAGAAGTCTTCACGCATTGGTCTGTCTGTCATTTCCCAATTCAATATGCGTGGTGTATGATCTCCAACGCGAACAGCAAATTTTTGATCAACTACAGTGCAACATTCATAGAACCACACCTGTAGTACAAGAGGAAATCCACCAATCCTATAAAACTCAGACTTCCCCCTCAACCTGCCCCTCACCGACTTCATTAAAGCTCGAAACGCAATCTTACCCCATGGAAACGACACATACTCACCACTCTCGACAAGATGGAAATCACGTTTACTTATAAATGTCTTCTGAGCCTGAGTGGACATTAGAAATGTGTTTATGAAATAAATGATTGCAATCTTAACTGCGTCTTCATCAGACTGCCATTTCTTCTTCTCAAAACAATCAATAAGTGAGTTCTTTGAAACAACTTCAACACCAGAAAAATAAGTATCCACCAACCTATTGGGTCCACTGAATTTACCCTCAACAGGTTCATTACCACAACAGTTTAAACCACTTACAATACCAAATTCTCGAAGACCAAAACGTTTTAAAACACATTCGTCATTCAATTTCACATTAAAATTGGTCACACTTATCTTGAACCAACTCCCTAAACATTAAAGAACGAATAAGTTGTGCCTGGATAGCAAACTCGAGGTAAATCAAGGAAATAGCCAAAACAGCTTTCCCTAACATCCGAAGCTGGACATCAGTCAACTTTGACTGTAAAACCGATACAATATTCCACATTAGTGTAATGATGACCAATGAGTAACAGGAAACGGCTCACCAACTGGAATATAGAGCTTCAAGGCTACAAATACATGACACGAATTAAAAAGAAACAAATACAAACTAAATTCAAATTTTAAAAGAAGAGTCAACAATAGAAAAAAGTATAACTGAATTGTATATACCTTACAAACTTTGTCAGGAATTTTAACTTTTTCTGCCTTCTGAACCTTGTTTTTTTTTGGTTTGACACCCAAATTAACTTCGTCCTCCACGACACGTTTTCTCTTGCTCTTCTTTTTCTCAGTTTTTCCAACAATATCCTTTCGAGATTCTAACACTTTAACACTGTCGGAACGATTTTGACTTCGCATATTTTGTTCATCAATCGATTTCTCAACTAAAACCGGGGTTGAATGAGGAGATACACATCGACCTAGTTTCTCTTCTGATGTTGCTCGATTTCTCTATTGAAACAGACTTTGAATAAGGTGATGAACTCATCGAACGAGTTTGTCTTCTCATATTGCTCTGTTTCAAAATTGAAACTAGTTTCAATGACAAATTTTTTTAAAAAAATATACGCAACAAAAGGTTACAGAAATTTAGTGAAGAAATTAATACAAAAACTCGACAAAAACTTACAAAATCAGTCACAAAAGCCTAAATAAAAGCAACATCGATTCTACAAAAACACATGCAATCAGAAAAATATACAAAATAAGAGGTTTTCTACTCCAAAATACCTGGAATCAGACGAAAATAACCGAAAATGTATCTTGTTTTGTCGTCAATTTCATCAATTTTGGTTGAATTTAGGAAAAAAATCGCAGAAAGAGCGAGAGAGAGTGAGAGATATAGAGAAAGAGAGAGAACTCGGTTTTGTATAATAACGGATACAAAAAGAAACTGACATTATTTGAAACTATTTGGGCCAAAAATGACATTTGGGCCTTTTTTAATAGATATTTTGTTTTGGGCTATTTTTTGTTAGGAAAGTTTGTAGAGTGACATAGCTGGTAATTTCCCTTTAAATTGTTAGATGAATTATGTTGGCAACTCAATGGGTCGTGTGGCTTAATTTGAAGTTGGACTGTTTGAGTTGCTGATTACAAGTATTAAAACACAGATTTTACCTCAAGAATAGTTGCTTGGTCTTGAAAGCACTTGGGCCGAACAAGTTTAATTTGTCAGGCCCAATAATTTTAGTCACTAGATTACTAATTATTCTGTTCACCCATAATAGATTAATGTCTCCTAATTTTAAAGGGGGTTTTGACACAGTTACCCACAAAAATAAAACTATTTACCCTTGTCTACCCATTTGTTTTTCTACCCATAAACTAATTACATTTCCTACCATAGTAATTTTTGTGGGGAATTTTTTCTTTATTCTCAAATTCTTTCTTATTTCTATGCTTCTTTTCTTTTTTCCTTTTTTTCTTTCTTTTCTCCTTTCTTTTTTTCTCATTTTCTTCCTATTTTTTTTATTTTTTCTCTTTTATTCATTTATTTTTGCCCAAATCGTATTATTGATATTTTTACCATAACTTATTTCACACTCAAATTTGACTCCTTCTTTATTTTTTTATTTTTATTTTTTTTCTTTATTTCTTGTTCCTTTTCTAATTCCACGTGATTACTATACAAATCTTAATCTCCTTCCCTACAAATATCAGTACATACTCTACCATTAGCAGTAACACCAACCAGTGATGGAGCAAGAAAGCATAATCTAAGGCCACTAAATCTCCATATATACTAATTAGAATAGAAATAATAATAAAATATAGGAAAATACAATAAAAATATAAGTAGCAAAAAAGACTTCTAGTACCATATGATACCAATATGGTATACATTTATACCAACAGCGTATATGATTGCTCTAGAATATTGCTACAACTATCTGTGACTATACTATTGTACCAAAACATTAAAGGATACAATAACAGTATGAGAAAATTACATGCTCGCGTTGCAAGCTAAATATTCGCTAAGCAACTTGTTCATTCCATATACTAACATGGTATATAGGTGTATGGGTCGTTCCAACAATTGCCTATAATTATAAAAACTATTACATAAGACACATAATCTATATCTATTAGCACAAAAAAATTTCAGCACTGCAAATCACGTTCATATATATAATTTCAGAATAGAATTTACTTAAAATGCAGCCAAAACAACCAAAAAAATGTTCAAATTACCATATGATACCAATATGGCATATAACTATACCAACATGGTATACAGTTTTACTGGTTAATTACCGACAACTATATGACTATACTACTATTACATAACACATATGCATAAAGAGAAAAATAAAAAAATAGTGTACCACAAATTAATATCTACTGGTCTTTATCGAAGTATTTAACTTATATGCACTCACAGTATAAAAAAAGTTAAAACTCTGGAGTAAATAGTCTTTTTAGTTGTTACCTTTAGGTTGTAGAGGGCCTTTGCTTCATACATTTTTAGATATTTTTGGCTATATGGTAAATATATACCGGTCTTTATCAAAGTATTATACTTATATATACTGGCAGTGTATAAAAGTTAATCTCCAGAGTAAATAGTCTTTTGCAAAATATATAATCAATATCTTTCTTCTTGTGATTCACCCTGTGCTCTCCATTTGTATTCTTTGTATTAAGTTAAGTTAAATTAACTTAATACAACAAATATTTCTCTTTATGTATTAAGTTAATTTAACTCTGAGAGTTAACATCAAACAACTACTACAATATTATTTGTTGCTTAAGGTCGGCATTCAATTTACTTTCCATATCTATTTCTTTGGTGATGAATCTTTTCTATAATTTTTTTTAAATTTCATTGTTTAAAGTTTATTATTGTTAATATATGATTAAACGATAAAATCTTTATATTATAGAAAAGAGATGTCTAATTAACTGATTTGATATATGCACTTGCAACCGATGTTTATACCAAAAAATTTCAGCACTGCAAATCACGTTCATATAAATAATTTCAGAATAGAATTTACTTAAAATGCAGCCAAAACAACCAAAAAATGTTCAAACTACCATATGATACCAATATGGCATATAACTATACCAACATGTATACAGTTTTACTGGTTAATTACCGACAACTATATGACTATACTACTATTACATAACACACATGCATAAAGAGAAAAATAAAAAAATAGTGTACCACAAATTAATATAATAAAGTATTTCAAGATATTGTACTATATTAGTATTAGTAAAATAAAATCAAATATTGTACTTATAAATGCAGCTAACAACCAAAAAATGAATCAACTAGCATATGATACCAATATAGTATATAGCTATACTAATAGGGTATATAGTTGCAATGAATTGTATACCAAAATGGTATATTTGTATACTATTTGAGTATAGAATACAAATTCGTCTTCTTCTCTTGTTCAACTATATTTCAACCCAAACTTCTAAAATCTACTACAAAATCTCCACCAAATTGACTAAAACTTTAGATACAACCTCCAATCAACGTTCCAAACAAACCCATATAGGATCGGATCAAAATAATTAAAAACTCAAACAAACCAAGTTATGAGTTTCAAGCTTCAAGGTCCTTCAATGGTGTATTTGAATTTTTGTTACAATAAATCTCCAAAAACCAAGTTTGGGTGAAGAGAAAGAATTGTTTTTGTTAAGCATTATCTACTTTTCTTTTGTTTTGAATCAATGAATTGTTTTTATTCAAATACACAAAGAGAGCCCTCTGAGTGTTGTGGTTCGATTTTTTTTATATAACAGGGAGTGCTCAAGACTGATGATTTCTTTCCATCAGAAGGCTGCAACTGGGAAGCTTACTGGTGTATACAGAAAGTATAGCATCTCTAAATACAAGATTTGGATTTTTGATTGCTGAAATTGGATTGTCGTTTTTGCTTCAAATGAAAAAAGAGCAGAGTGGGGTAAGAGTTGGAGAAACAGTTGAGATGAGGGACAAGCTGCACGTGATTTCGATTATTACTCCCTCATATTATTGGGAAATAACCGGGTAAATAGTTTGGGCAGCATGCGTATGAGTAGTAAATAGTTTGGGCCTGGGCATTAAAGGGTAAATAGTTTGGAATTAATAGGTATAAAGTGAGATTTTCTCATTTTAAAGATGGAGTAGTAAGTTGTAAATATTTCCAAGTGTGGAATATACTTTAAATAGCAATAAAAAAATTGACTTCCATATCAATTCCATATTCATAGATCATGACTTTACAACAACCTCAAATTAGTTTAGGAAAACAACTTTTGAACATCGTAGTTTGCTTTAGGCGCAATAAATCATCGTGACTATTGGTACGGTTCCCGTGGCATAGTCATGATACATAATACCAAACTCAAATGCGTATTTCACGCGACTTCATCCCAACTTCAAATAATTAAAATAAACACGTTGTGAATCACGGGTACATTTTACGTGGCGTGATTTGTGATGTGTACAAAAGTAACAAGTGCGCGACACCGCGACTTATTTAAATAAACTCCATAATTGTTTTAAAAATCATTAAAAGTGGTATAGAAGCGGTAACGTATAAAAGGTTTTAAACATGTAATAATTTAGATAATTAAGTCAATTATTAATTGTTAAGCTACCGTGCTAAAACCACGAAACTCGAGAGTGCCTCACACCTTCTCTCGGGTCAACAGAATTCCTTACCCGGGCTTCTGTGTTTGCGGACCATAAATAGAGTCAATTTCCTCGATTTAGGATTTTAAAATAAATCTGTGACTTGAGACATCATAATAATTATTCCAAGTGGCGACTCAAATTAAATAAATAATCTCATTTCGAATAATGTCACTTTAAATGAAAAGATTCCTTTTCCAAAAAAAGGAGGTGTGATAGTAATAAATACGAATATTACCATAACAACCAAAATTATTTACATCCTTTCTAATCTATCTAAGATCTCTTTTTTAATTCGAGGAAACAAAAAAATCTCTACCTACATTTACTTTTCTAAAGATTCTCGAGTTTCTTGCTTGCTAAGTTTAGTATAGCATGACACCCCATACTGCAGCAACTATTTCCTTTTGAAATTGGCTCCATTATTTCCTTTCGATCCACTTGATCACCTGACTTGATTCACTGTTATGAATCTTGATGCCCAGCCAAATGCTCAACTTTTCTCTCAGTTCTGAAGTTTACTTGCACTGACCAAAGATATTAGCCCGTGTCTCCATCTTTGTTTGAGCACATAAGAAGCAATACTGATCATCTGCATGTATCAGAAGTCGAGTTAATCTTTCCTTGGTTAACAATTTATTTTGACATGCCAACCACACTAAAAACCTCTGTTTAGGGAGCATAACTGAGCTCCACATTAGATGAACTTCCTTAACTCTAGGTTGAGGGCCCAACATGTGTTGATAGCTTCTGGGCATTGAATATTCTCCTGTTGAGATTAACATATATTTATCTCCTTGATACCATCCTGCCATTTGAACTTTGAGGGAATTCAGTTTCTTCCAATATCAACTACAATCTCATGTTGGAGTATGTTCCCATATGCTCTCTTTGTCCTTCATGTAGATACTCTCCATTTCATCCATAAAATGTCTTTCTTCCTAGTAAGTTGCCGGAATAACTTACCAACAACAGCAATATTCCATTTGCAGGCTGCTTTTAATGTATAAACCTCCATATTTCTTTGGAGTACATACCTTGTCCCATGCAACTAGGTTAATATTCCTTTTATTCATCTATAGCACCACATAGGAAATCCCTGCATTTCTTGTCAACTTGCTTTACTACTCTTTGACGCAGTATGAGCACTGCACTCCAGAAGTTATATATAGAGAACAATACCGCTACGATAATTTGCAATCTCCCAGCATATGACAGGTGCCTTGTATATGCAGTGATTTTGTTTGTTATCTTGTCAACAAATTGTTTGCAATCCATCTTGTTCTATTTCCTTGAAGTATAGAGTTTACTGTTGATTTTCTTTTTTTTACTACTGAATTCATTGCACTTTAATTAGATATTAAGGATACAATCTTGCATATAAAAGCTAATTGGCGTACTTCTATAGTATCTTATACTTTTCATGAAAGAAAGGAGAGAGAGAGATTAAATTGATCATTCAAAAACTCAAAACTATTCCCATCCTCAAACCAAAAAAATCTTACACAGTCAGTGACTCAAATGTTAATCCAAAAAATAATGCTTGTTATGAAGAACAACTCAAAATAGGGTTTAGCTTGTACACAAATTATGTAGAAGACTCTGCACTATAACTATTAAGTAACTATTCATAATTGGTGGAATTAGTAATCGATAAATTAAGACAATTACTAATCCTGTACAGCAGGTTAAAAATTGCATTGCCAAAATTTATATACATTGTGATAAACCTCTCACGTATTTCCTGAAAACTCATTCCAATATTCTTGCTTTTCAAAATTTACTATTATGCAAAAAATAATTAAACGCAAACTGTTTTCAATTCTCAATGATTAGTAAGTTTATATAGTAGAGTCAAACAAGTTCGCGTGGCCTAATGGATAAGGCGCTCGCCTCCGGAGCGGGAGATTGTGGGTTCGAGTCCCACCGTGAACGGCAACATATATAATTTTCCCCTGAAATTATATAGTATTTCATATTCAAGTCTCTTTTGAATCGAAACTTCGACCATTTTAATTAATTCGATGAAATTCAAATGACATGATAAACATTTAACTATCACTTATATATAAGTTAAAATAAAAAAATATCCAACGTACAACTCCTAGAATCACAAAGGAGTGGTGTTGAGGGGAAAAAAGTGCTTTTGAGGAGAAGCAGAAAAAAGTAGCTTCTCTCCAGAAGCACTTTTGAGAAAAATATACTTAGAAGCAGTTTTCAAAAGCTTGGCCAAACACTAATTACTGCTCAAAAGTACTTTTCTAATTAATTAGCCAAACACAAACTACTTCTCACCAAAAATACTTTTTTTAAAAGTACTTTTGAGAAAAGCACTTTTCAAAATAAGCTGATATTAGAAGCTTGGCTAAACGGGCTATAAGCAACCTTCCTTTTATAATTGCAAAATGTGCATTTCTTTTTGTTAAGAGTTAACGAGTATCACTTTTTGTTGGTCTTCCATCGAGTACCCGTTTTGGGACCCAGCCGTATTGGGACACTAACTAATTTGGATTCGCGTACCAATTAAAGAACCGAAGTGCTCCTTACTAAAAAAAAATTTCAAGCCTGCTGGTACGAGCGTGTGACGACCCAAAGGGTCATCACCTGTCTTCCTATTTATTCCGTGCTTCCGAGGCCTTGAAAACCTCATTTTTAGTCGCCTCGATTTGCGTGCGCAGTCCGGGCGCGAAGCCGGAAAGCTTAAATATGAATTCTGTGTGAAAAATGATGAATTTTGGTATTAATATGATTAAAGTTGACTTTGGTCAATATTTTGGGTAAACGGACCCGGACCCGTGATTGGACGGTCCCGGAGGGTCCGTAGAAAAATATGGGACTCGGGCGTATGCCCGGAATCGAAATCCGAGGTCCCGAGCCCGAGAAATGAATTTTTAAAAGAAATTGTTCTTCTAACATTTTTAAAGAAATTCTAAATAAAAATGGTTTATAACGTGTTGGTATCGGGCCCGTATTTTGGTTCCAGCGCCCGGTACAGGTCTTATATGTGATTTAAGATATTTCTGTGAAGTTTGGTCGAAATCGGATGTCGTTTGACGTGTTTCGGACTATAAGTTCTAAATTTGAAAGTTTATGAAGTTTGAAGAAAAAGCTATTGATTTTGAGGTTTGATTCATTGTTTTTGATGTTAATTTGGCGATTTGATCGCACGGTTAAGTTCGTAGGATGTTGTTGAGTTAGTGTACGTGTTTGGTTAGGAGCCCCGAGGGCTCGGGAGTGTTTTTGGAGGTGTTTCGGGATGATTTCGGACTTAGGAAAGTTGCAGAAATGAGTTTCAGTTGTTGCAGACAATTCCTTCTTCGCGTTCGCGACGCCTCGTCCGCGTTCGCGATGCCTTGAGTTGGTCCTTCATCGCGTTCGCATTACCCCCCATCGCGAACACATAGGGTTATTTGACCCAGGGGGGCTTTGCCAAATTTTTCCTCTCCGCGTTCGCGTACAGTCCCTCGCGAACGCGTAGCCTTACAAATTCCTTCATCGCGTTCGCATTAGCTCCCACGCGTTCGCATAGAACAAATTCTGAATCCCCAGCTTTTACTCTTCGCGTTCGCACCCCCTTAGCTCGCGAACGCGATGGCCTTTCCAGTGATACCCTTCGCGAACGCGTCCCTTCTGTCGCGAACGCGAAGGGCAATTTTGCCCAGTTATATTTTAAGTTTCAGAACAGTAGGGTCGCGTTTTCTTCATAAAAACATCCGAGTTTCTTCTTCTCCAAGGTCCTTAGGCATCCATTGAAGCTTCCTTTCGTCAAGAACTCTTGGGTTAGTAAATCCCAACTCGTTTTCTTCATTTTCCATCATTATTTATTGGATTCCTAAGCTTAAATCATGTAACTTAGGGTAGAAATTGGGGAAAATGTTTAGAACTAGGGCTTTTTATTTTCTTTGATTTAGACCTCGTTTTGGGGTCGGATTTGAAAACAAATTGTATATTCGGGTTCGTGGGGGAATGGGTGATATGAAATTGGTTCGAACCTCGGGTTTTGACCAAGCGGGCCCGGGGTCGATTTTTGGAATTTTGGGAAGAAAGCTTAGAAAACTATATTTAGGCATTGGGTTTGATTTGTTTAGCTTATATTAATGTTGTAAAGTCGTTATTTCATAGATTTGATTGAGTTGGAGCCGAATTCGAGAGGGAAGGCGGTCGTTGTGGATTGATTTAGCTGTGGAAGTTGAGGTAAGTGTTTGGTTTAACCCTAGCTTGAGGGAATAGGAGTTGAGTCTTGTTTGCTATTTGCTAATTGATCGAGTACGATGTATAGGCATGGTGACGAGTATCTATACATTGGTGTCTAGCATGACCGTGAGTCCTTAAAGGGTGATTATCGTGATTTGTTATGAACTCCATGTTAATTGAGGATTTCTATATATTGTAAAGAACATGTGAAAAACATTATAATCATTTGATTTTCGTGGTGTTTTGGCTTGGATGTGATACGAAGTGAAAAGGTATCTGAGATTATAAAATTCTTGGGAGCATTGGCTCAAGTGATAAAGTGAGATGTGAAGTAAGAAATAAAAGAAAGCTAATGAGTTATTGGTTATTCCCTTGCCGGGATGTTTTGCTGTTTCGTAGACTTTTCTCCCTTGCCGGGATATTGAAATTGTTGTTATTGTTCCCTTGCCGGGATTCCTATTTTGTTTGTTTATTCCCTCGCCCCATTGTTTGTGATTGTTGTTTGGGTGAGGACGAGTGATAAAGCACGAAGGTTGATGTCGTACACGATTGTGATATGAATACTAATGCACGAAGGAACATTCCGTGCCATGATATGATTACTAATGCACGAAGGAATATTCCGTGCCATGATATGAGTGTTTATGCACGAAGGATCATTCCGTGCCATCATTTTGTGAGGTAAAGCACGAAGGGTGATGCCGTGCACTTTATATGATTATTTGGGTGAGAATGAGAGTAAAAGCACGAAGGACGGTGCCGTGCAACTGTTGATTTCCTACTTTCGTTGATATTGTAGTTGTACTGTTTCATTCCTTAATTATTGATTTTTATACGTGAACTATTACAGCCCTACAGCATGCTCCCCCTCCCCCTTGACTGGTTAATTTCTGTATACCTTTATATTGCATACATATATATTGAACTGCACAAGTTTGTTTGGTAGTCCGGTCTAGCCTCGTCACTACTTCGCCGGGGTTAGGCCAGGCATTTACCAGCACATGGGGTCGGTTGTGCTGATGCTACACTCTGTGCATCTTTTTGCACAGATCACGGTGCCGGAGCAGCTTTTGGACAGCAATAGTAGATTTAGGAGCTGACTTCAGTCCAGAGACACCGAGGTAGCCTTGCTAACGTCCGCAGGCCCGGAGTTTCTTCTATCTTTACTTTAGTTTGTTTTCCTTTGTACCAGAAAAAACAAAACTATGTTTCTATTCAGACATTGTATTTAGCATTCTCTAGACGTTCCTGAGTTTGTGACTCCGGTTCTTGGGTAGAGTTGTATTGAACTTCCGCATTGTTTTCAGTTTATTTATATTTAAGACTTCCGCTTTTCTATTAAATGTTTCGTTATTTTTATTAATGTCGAGGTTTGCTAAAAGAGATAATAAATGATTGGCTTGCCTAGCTCCTAATAGTAGGCGCCATCACGACTCCCGAGGGTGGGAAATCCGGGTCGTGACAAGTTGGTATCAGAGCACTAGGTTACATAGGTCTCACAACTCACGGACAAGCTCGGTAGAGTCTGAGGGATCGGTACGGAGACGTCTGTATTTATCCCCCAGAGGCTACAGAGTTAGGAAAAATTTCAGTTTTGTTCTTTCTTGTCGTGCGATTCTATTTCTCAAATACTGATTGTCTCTCTACTCTGTTCTTTCGCAGATGGCGAGAACACGTGCTTCCTCTTCTACCGCGCAGCAGCCCGAGCCCCCAGCAGCAGCTCCTACGAGGGGCAGAGGGCGAGGCCGAGGCCTTGCCAGAGGCCGAGGCAGGGGCAGAGCTCAGCCCCGAGCAGCAGCCCCAGAGGTGGAGCCTCAGACTGGTTATGACGAGGAGGTTCCAGCTCCAGCAGCTCCGGTGGGCCCAGCTCAGGTCCCAGAGAGGTTTATAGCCACCCCAGTTCTTCAGGACGCTTTGGTCAGATTGGTACACGATTGTGATATGAATACTAATGCACGAAGGAACATTCTGTGCCATGATATGATTACTAATGCACGAAGGAACATTCCGTGCCATGATATGATTACTAATGCACGAAGGAACATTCCGTGCCATGATATGAGTGTTTATGCACGAAGGATCATTCCATGCCATCATTTTGTGAGGTAAAGCACGAAGGGTGTTGCCGTGCACTTTATATGATTGTTTGGGTGAGAATGAGAGTAAAAGCACGAAGGACGGTGCCGTGCAACTGTTGATTTCCTACTTTCGTTGATATTGNTTGTTTGGATGAGGACGAGTGATAAAGCACGAAGGGTGATGCCGTGCACGATTGTGATATGAATACTAATGCACGAAGGAACATTCCGTGCCATGATATGATTACCAATGCACGAAGGAACATTCCGTGCTATGATATGATTACTAATGCACGAAGGAACACTCCGTGCCATGATATGAGTGTTTATGCACGAAGGATCATTTCGTGCCATCATTTTATGAGGTAAAGCACGAAGGGTGATATCGTGCACTTTATATGATTGTTTGGGTGAGAATGAGAGTAAAAGAACGAAGGATGGCGTCGTGCAACTGTTGATTTCCTACTCTCGTTGATATTGTAGTTGTACTGTTTCATTCCTTAATTATTGATTTTATACCTGAACTGTTACAGCCCCTACAACATGCTCCCCCTCCCCCTTGACTGGTAAATTTCTGTATACCTTTATATTGCATACATATATATTAAACTGCACAGGTTTATTTGGTAGTCCGGTCTAGCCTCGTCACTACTTCGTCGGGGTTAGGCCAGGCACTTACCAGCATATGGGGTCGGTTGTGCTGATGCTACACTCTGTGCATCTTTTTGCACAGATCACGGTGTCGGAGCAAACTTTTGTACAGCAATAGTAAATTTGGGAGCTGACTTCAGTCCAGAGACACCGAGGTAGCCTTGCTGACGTCTGCAGGCCCGGAGTTTCTCCTATCTTTACTTTAGTTTGTTATCCTTTGCACCGGAACAAACAAAACTATGTTCTTATTCACACATTGTATTTAGCATTCTCTAGACGTTCGTGAGTTTGTGACTCCAGTTCTTGGGTAGAGTTGTATTGAACTTCCGCATTGCTTTCAGTTTATTTACATTTAAGACTTCCGCTTTTCTATTATATGTTGCATTGTTTTTAATAATGTCGAGGTTTGCTAAAAGAGATAATAAATAATTGGCTTCCCTAGCTCCTAATAGTAGGCGCCATCACGACTCCCGAGGGTGGGAAATCCGGGTCGTGACAAGTTGGTATCAGAGCACTAGGTTACATAGGTCTCACAACTCACGGACAAGCTCGGTAGAGTCTGAGGGATCGGTACGGAGATCTCTGTATTTATCCCCCAGAGGCTACAGAGTTAAGAAAATTTCACTTTTGTTCTTTCTTGTCGTGCGATTCTGTTTCTCAAATACTGATTGTCTCTCTACTCTGTTCTTTCGCAGATGGCGAGAACACGTGCTTCCTCTTCTACCGCTCAGCAGCCCGAGCCCCCAGCAACAGCTCCTACGAGGGGCAAAGGGCAAGGCCGAGGCAGGGGCAGAGCTCAGCCCCGAGCAGCAGCCTCAGAGGCGGAGCCTCAGATTGATTATGACGAGGAGGTTCCAGCTCCAGCAGCTCCGGTGAGCCCAGCTCAGGTCCCAGAGGGGTTTATAGCCACCCCAGTTCTTCAGGACGCTTTGGTCAGATTGGTAGGCCTTATGGAGAGCGTCACTCGAGCGGGTTTGCTTCCAGTAGCACCAGCCACTTCCCAGGATGGAGGAGGAGTTCAAACTCCTGCTACACGTACTCCGGAGCAGGTAGCTCCCCAGGCTCAGGTTCCAGTGGTTCAGCCAACTGTGGCAGTCCAGCCGGGTATTGTGACTCAGACCGGCGATGGAGCGGCTATGTCCGCAGATGCTTTGTGGAGGCTGGATAGGTTCACCAAGCTCTTCACCACCACATTCAGCGGTGCTTCTTCAGAGGACCCCCAGGATTTCTTATATAGCTGCCATGAGGTTCTTCGGACTATGGGTATTGTGGAGACCAATGGGGTCGACTTCGCCACCTTTCGTCTATCTGGATCCGCCAAGACTTGGTGGAGGGACTATTGTTTAGCCAGACCAGCCCCAAATTTAGGGGGTTTTTTTTTTTTTCGCCATCTCTGACTTGGGACCAGTTTGCAGAGTTTGTTCTTGGAGAAATTCCTCCCCGTTACTCAAACGAGATGCTCTTTTCGGCAGGCAGTTGAGGCGGCCTTCAACAGGGCTCCTATGGACAGTCAATACAGTATGAGACCCGGTTCATCTGATAATCTAACTCCGCCATGCTATTGTAATTATCCCATCGGAGAGAGAGGGTGCAAAGGTGTTATTGATGGTTGATTCAGCGATCCGTCTCTAGATGGCTTATGGGGGCCGGGAAGTGAGATTTCTTTTCAGCGGAGGCGGCCAAATGCGGCCTGTAGAAGTTGAGATGTGCTCTTGCGCAGGGAAGGCTGGTGCAGTGGTCAGATAAGAGGCCCCAGTCAACAGGTAGTCAGTGGTACCTCGTCCTGGAGATAGTAGTAATTCTTATGTCGAGAGGCCATCCTCCGAAGACGCCTTTCATAGTCAGCTCTATCAGGTTTCTCATGGGTACTTTCGGTGGTTGTTCCTCGGAGCCGCATTATCCTAGACCAGAGCACTCACAAGTTCACCATCAGCGACCATCAGTGCCCCCCACTTCAGAGTTTTTGGGTGGAACATTCAGGTCGAATAGGGTCAGCAGTCTCAAGCAGCCGCAGGGCTTTCTTAACACTGTGTGGTGACCCGAGTCAACATTGTTAGATTTTGCCCTGAGCTTCGAGCAGTTCCAGCAAGCATGGGGGGGTTCCCTCGTCCTATGATACAGGCATCAAGGTGGATCACAGGCCGCCCAGCCAGCTAGAGCCGGGGGTAGAAGGTCATAAGACGGTGGAGGTAGAGATCAAATAGAGGGTGGAGCTCGGACCGCCAGAGGTAGAGGCAGCCAGCAAGCGATCGTCCCAGGGAATATGGTTTCAGGAGGGGGGCACAGACCCCCGGGTGGTTACTGTGCTTTCAGCCCAGGCCAGAGGCTGAGTCCTTCAAGATCAGTTAATTTACAGGTACT
>NC_031993.1:8349437-8437210 GCF_001879085.1 Nicotiana attenuata
TAGCAACCCGATTCCCATTTCATATATCTCGTGGCAGGCGTGCCACCCGCTCCCATTTCATATATCTCGTGGCAAGCGTGCCACCCGCTCCCATTTCATATATCTCGTGGCAAGCGTGCCACCCGCTCCCATTTCATATATCTCGTGGCCGGCGTGCCACCCGCTCCCATTTCATTTATCTCGTGGCAGGCGTGCCCCCCGCTCCCATTTTATTTTTCTCGTGGCAGGCGTGCCACCCGCTCCCATTTCATTTATCTCGTGGCAGGCGTGCCACCCGCTCCCATTTCATATATCTCGTGGCAGGCGTGCCACCCGATCCCAGTTACAAATCAACAACAACCACAAAGAATCCCGGCAAGGGAACAAGAGCAATATAACAACATCCCGGCAAGGAAACAAGAGCAATATAACAACATCCCGGCAAGGGAACAATAATATTTGAACAACATCCCGACAAGGGAACAATAATATCAAAACAAACATCCCGGCAAGGGAACAATGATGATAGTAACATGTGAGGCACAATAAACCACAACGGAGTCATAACAATTATGATACAAGACTCACGGGCATGCTTGACACTGACGCATAGATACTCGTCACCATGTCTATACTTTGTACTCCACAATTAACACGTAGCAAATAAGACACGACTCCTAATCCCTCAAGCTAAGGTTAGACCAAACACTTACCTCGAACTTCCACGGCCAACTCAAGCCTCAAACACCGCTTTTCCTTTTGAATTTGGCACCAAATCAATCGTATCTAGACATAGTCGACTTAATATTATCAATAAACGCTAAACAATCCAATTCCAATGCTTAATTATAACTTTCCAATCGTTCTTCCCAAAAAGTCAAAAATTGATCCGGGGCCCGCTTGGTCAAAACACGAGGTTCGGACCAAAACCCGATCACCCATTCACCCACGAGCCCGAATATATAATTTGTTTTGAAATCCGACCCCAAAACGAGGTCAAATTCCCAAATAATCAAAAAGCCCTAACTCTACCCGAATTCCTAATTTTCTACCCTTAATTTCATGTTTTAGGCCTAGAAATCTAGTGGGTGTTGATAAAAATGGAAGAAAACGAGCTTAGGATTACATACCTATGAAGCTATGGTGAAGTTCCTCTTCAAAAATCGCCCAAGAGGTGTGGAGAAGATGAAGTTTATGAAAAATGGTGGAATTCCCGTAATACATTCTATTTTTTTGAACTTAAAAATAACTGGGCGAATTTGGTCTATGCGTTCGCGATAGTCTCATCGCGTTCTCAATGAGCTAGGCCTGAGAGACCTTCGCGCTTGCGGAAGTGGGCTCGCGTTCGCGGAGCACTAACTCCTCGAGCATTTGCGTTCGCGTCTAGGTGGTTGCGTTCGCGTAGGCTAAAATGTGAACCCCTCCCCCAGGCCTTTAACTTTAAGCGTTCGCGAGTGCTTGGTCGCGTTCGCGAAGGGTATCCCCCCCTTGGCACCTGGGAGATTTGCCTTACGCGTTTGCGAGTGGGCCCACGCGTACGCGAAGAATAAAATCCCTGGGCACTGAACAGCAAAAACCTGCAACTTTTTAAGAGTTCAAAACCTTCCGAAACTCACCCGAACCCTCGGGGCTCCAAACCAAACATACGTACTAACTCAAAAACATCATATGAACTTATCCGTGTGATCAAATCGCCAAAATAACCTCTTAAATAACGAATTAAACCTCAAAATCAATGAAATTTCTCAAAACTTCTTTAAACATCAAATTTTGCATTTAAGGTCCGAATCACGTCAAATGGATCCCGTTTCTTACCAAACTTTACCGACAACAGATATAAATCATATTGAACCTGTACCGGGCTCCAAAACCATAATACGGGCCCGATACCTCAGGTTTCACATAACATTTCACTTTCAAAAACCATTATAT
Source organism: Nicotiana attenuata (assembly GCF_001879085.1). NCBI lineage: Eukaryota > Viridiplantae > Streptophyta > Magnoliopsida > Solanales > Solanaceae > Nicotiana > Nicotiana attenuata. The sequence goes on from NC_031993.1 coordinate 8,351,349, forward strand.
TTTTGAGAAAACAATTTCTTTCAAAAATTCATTTCTCGGGCTTGGGACCTCGGAATTCGATTCCGGGCATACGCCCAAGTCCCATATTTTCCTACGGACCCTCCGGGACCATCAAATCTTGGGTCCGGGTCCGTTTACCCAAAACGTTGACTGAAGTCAAATTAATTCATTTTATAGTCAAAATTTATCATTTTTCACAGATTTTCACATATAGGCTTTCGGCTACAAGCTCGGACTGTGCATGCAAATCGAGGTGATCCTAAAAGAGGTTTTTAAGACCTCGAAACACAGAATTTAATTTAAAAACAAGTGATGACCTATTGGGTCATCACATCCTCCACCTCTAAAACAACCGTTCGTCCCCCGAACAGACTGAAGAAGGGAGTACCTGAGTCGGGGAAAAGATGGGGATAACGGCTCCGTATATCGGACTCGAACTCCCAGGTCGATGCCTCAGCAGGCTGACCTCTCCACTGAACATGAACAGAAGGAAAACTCTTCGATCTCAACTGACGAACCTGCCGGTCGAGAATAGCTACCGACTCCTCCTCATAAGACAAGTCCTTGTCCAACTGGACAGTGCTGAAATCTAACACGTGGGATGGATCGCCATGATACTTCCAAAGCATGGACACATGAAATACTGGATGCACGACTGACAAGCTCAGCGGCAACGCAAGTCTATAAGCCACCTCTCCCACTCGATCAAGAATCTCAAACGGGCCAATGAACCTAGGGCTAAGCTTGCCCTTCTTCCCAAATCTCATCACGCCTTCATAGGCGACACTCGAAGCAATACCCGCTCACCGACCATGAATGCCAAATCACGAACCTTGCGATCGGCATAGCTCTTTTGCTTGGACTGAGCTGTACGAAGCCTATCCTGAATAATCCTGACCTTGTCCAAGGCATCCTGAACCAAATCCATACCCAACAACCGAGCCTCTCCCGGCTCAAACCATCCAACCGGAGACCGACGCCGTCTACCATATAAAGCCTCATACGGAGCCATCTGGATACTCGACTGGTAGCTGTTGTTGTAGGCAAACTTTGCTAAAGGCAAAAACTTATCCCATGAGACTCCAAAGTCAATGACGCATGCTCGGAGCATATCCTCCAAAATCTGAATAGTCCGCTCAGACTGCCCGTCCGTCTGAGGATGAAATGATGTGCTCAACTCAACCCGTGTGCCCAACTCACGCTGAACTGCTCTCCAGAAATGCGAGATAAACTGCGTACCTCGGTAAAATAATAGACACGGGCACACCATGAAGGCAAACAATCTCCCGGATATAGATCTCAGCTAACCTCTCGGAAGAATAGGAGACTGCCACAGGAATGAAATGCGCTGACTTGGTCAGCCTATCAACAATGACCCACACTGCATCAAACTTCTTCTGAGTCCGTGGGAGTCTAGTAACGAAGTCCATAGTGATACGCTTCCACTTCCACTCAGGAATCTCAATATTCTAAAATGAACCATCGGGCCTTTGATGCTCGTATTTAACCTGCTGACAATTCAAACACCGAGCCACATATGCAACGATATCCTTCTTCATTCTCCTCCACCAATAATGATGCCGCAAATCCTGATACATCTTCGTGGCACCAGGATGAATAGAGTACCAGGAGCTATGGGCTTCCTCTAAAATCAACTCTCAAAGACCATCCACATTAGGCAAACAAACTCGAGCCTGCAATCTCAAAACTCCATCATCGCCTAAGGTAACCTGCTTGGCACCTCCGTGCTGCACCGTGTCTCTAAGGACACACAAATGGGGATCATCCTACTGCCGATCTCGGATACGCTCCAATAATGAAGTACGAGTGACTGTGCAAGCTAACACACGGCTGGGTTCGGAAACATCCAACCTCATGAACTGATTGGCCAAAGCCTGAACATCCAAAGCAAGCGGTCTCTCACCGTCCGGAATATAAGCAAGATTGCCCATACTGGCTGACTTCCTACTCAAAGCATCGGCCACTACATTGGCCTTTCCCGGATGATATAAGATGGTGATATCATAGTCTTTCAACAGATCCAACCACCTCCTCTGCCTCAAATTCAACTCCTTTTGCTTGAACAAATACTGCAGACTCTTGTGATCCGTGAACACCTCACACGCCACGCCATACAGATAATGCCTCCAATCTTCAACGCGTGAACAATGGCTGCTAACTCCAAATCATGAACCGGATATTTCTTCTCATGAATCTTCAACTGCCGCAAAGCATATGCAATGACCTTGCCGTCCTGCATCAACACTGCACCAAGCCCAATGCGAGATGCATCACAATGAATTGTATATGGCCCTGAACCTGTGGGCAAAACCAACACCGGTGCCGTAGTTAGAGCTGTCTTGAGCTTCTAAAAGCTCGCCTCACACTCGTCCGACCATCTGAACTGGGCACCCTTCTAGGTCAACCTGGATACCCTCTGCTGACACCACATGACCTAGGAATGCAACTGAACTTTACCAGAACTCACACTTCAAAAACTTAGCGTACAACTGACTGTCCCTCAGAGTCTGAAGAACCACTCTAAGATGTTGCTCGTGCTCCTCCCGGTTGTGGGAATATATCAAAATATCATCAATGAAGACTATCACGAACGAATCCAAGTAAGGCCTCAACACTCGGTTCATCAAGTCCATAAAAGCTGCTGGGGCATTTGTCAACCCGAACGACATCACCAAGAACTCATAATGCCCGTACCGAGTGCGGAAAGCTGTCTTAGGGACATCGGATGCCCTAATCCTCAACTGATGGTAGCCAGATCTCAAGTCAATCTTTGAAAATACCTTGGCACCCTAAAGCTGATCAAACAAATCATCAATACTCGGCAGCGGATACTTATTCTTGATTGTAACCTTATTCAATTGCCGGTAATCAATACACATCCTCATCGATCCATCCTTCTTCTTAACAAACAACACCGGCGCACCACAAGGCGAAACACTGGGTCTAATGAAACCCTTCTCGAGCAAGTCGTGCAACTGCTCCTTCAATTCTTTCAACTCAGGCGGGGCCATACGATACGGCGGGATAGAAATGGGCTGAGTGCCCGGAGCTAAATCAATGCAAAAGTCAATATCCCTCTCGGGTGGCATACCCGGCAGGTCTGAGAATACCTCCGGAAACTCACGAACAACGGGCACAGACTCAATAGGAGGAACCTCAACACTAGAATCACGAACATACGCCAAATAGGCCAAACACCCTTTCTCGACCATACGCCGAGCCTTCAAATAAGAGATAACACTGCGGGTAGAATGACCAGGAGTCCCTCTCCACTCCAAACGAGGTAAACCCGGTAGGGCTAAGGTCACAGTCTTGGCATGACAGTCCAAGATAGCGTGGTAAGGTGATAACCAGTCCATCCCCAATATAACATCAAAATCAACCATGTCCAGGAGCAACAAATCTACACGAGTCTCAAGACCCCCAATCACCACAATACAAGAACGATGGACTCGATCTACCATAATAGAATCACCCACCGGTGTAGACACATATACATGGGTACTCAAGGAATCACTAGGCATGACCAGATACGATGCAAAATAAGATGACATATAGGAGTAGGTAGACCCTGGATCAAATAAAACTGAAGCATCTCTGCCACAAACCAGAATAGTACCTGTGATAACTGCATCAGAAGCCTCAGCCTCAGGCATGGCTGGAAGAGCATAACATCGGGGCTGGGCCCCACCACCCTGGACTACATCTCTGGGACGGCCTGCAGCTGGCTGGCCTCCACCTCTAGCGGTCTAAGCTCCACCTCTAGCACCTCTACCTCCACCTCTAGCGCCTCTACTATACGAATCCCTGCCTCCATACGAGGCACCACTGAATCTGCCTGAATGACGGGGTCTCTTGTCCGACCCATGACCACCTCTCTACGAAAGAACCATCTCCACTCTCCTGGCCACATTGGCCGCCTCCTAGAAAGTAATCTCACTCCCAGTCTCCCTAGCCATCTGAAGTCGAATCGGCTGAATAAGGCCCTTAATGAACATCCTCACCCTCTCTTTCTCGGTGGGAAGTATGACAAGAGCATGACGAGCCAAGTCGATGAATCTGGTCTCATACTGAGTGACAGTTATAGAACCCTGCTGGAGACGCTCAAACTGCCTCTGATAGACCTCTCTCTGAGTGATAGGGAGAAACTTCTCCAGAAATAGCTGAGTAAACTACTCTCAAGTCAAAGCTGGTGATCCGGCTGGTCTAGCCAAGCAATAATCTCTCCACCAAGTCTTGGCGGATCCAGACAAGCGAAAAGTAGCAAAATCGACCCCATTGGTCTCAACTATCCCCATGTTCTTGAGAACCACATGACAGCTGTCTAGATAATCCTAGGGATCCTCAGAAGATGCACCGCTGAAAGTAGTAGTGAAGAGCTTGGTGAAACCTATCCAACCTCCACAAAGCCTCCAAAGACGTAGCTGATCTATCACCGGTCTATGCTGCTGTTCGGCTGAAGAAGCAGTACGTGACCTCGCCATTCGCGAAAGGACAAGAGTAGAGGTTTCAATTTAGCATTGAGAGAACAAAATCGCACGACATGAAAGAATAGTTGTGAAGTTTTTCCTAACTCTGTAGCCTCTGGGGGATAAATACAGACATCTCCGTACCGATCCCTCAGACTCTACTAAGCTTGTCTGTGAATTGTGAGACCTATGTAACCTAGAGCTCTAATACCAACTTGTCACGACCCGGATTTTCCACCCTCGGGAGTCGTGATGGCGCCTACTAGTGTGAGCTAGGCAAGCCAATTACTAAACAGATTACCTTTATCCATTTTAAATTCGTTAACAGTTATAATCCAACAGTTAATAATCAACAAAATTTAACAAGTGGAAGACTTAAATTTCAAGTTTAATAATACTGCTAATACCATTCCATGACAAAACTACCCAAGATTGGTGTCACAACTTCACAGACTGTCTAAGATTACTACAAATAAAGGTCTGGAAGAAATAATACAACACTGTCTCTGGAAATACAAGAAAGAAACAAGAATAATAGCTAGAGGGAGACGCCAAGGCCTGCGGACGCCTGTAGGACTACCTCGGGTCGCCTGATGGACCTGAAGCACCAACCTCACTGCGGTCCGAAATCCACAACACTGGGATCTGCACAAAAGAGTGCAGAGTATAGTATCAGCACAACCGACCCCATGTGCTGGTAAGTGCCTAGCCTAACCTTGGCAAAGTAGTGACGAGGCTAGGACCAGACTACTAAATAAATCTGTGCAGTTATATAATGTACAGCGGAAAGTAAAACAGAAATAAACAAGTAAAGATGGGAGGGGGAAAACATGCTTTGGGGAATCAGGTAAAACAGAATATCAAGAGAATTATAAAGGAACCAAAATCCAACTACTAACAAGGATAAGGAAAACAAAGATAGAATNACCAGAACTCACACTTTGAAAACTTAGCATACAACTGACTATCTCTCAAAGTCTGAAGGACCACTCTCAGATGCTGTTCATGCTCTTCCCGGCTGCGGGAGTAGATCAAAATATCATCAATGAAGACCGGGCCTCCGGGTGAGCTAGGCAAGCCAATTCCTTGAACTAATTACTTCATTATCCAATTATTTCCTTTTAACAATTTTAAAGCAATAACGTATAAACAACAGAAAATTTAGATTAAGCGGAAGAAAACAATACAATCTCTGAAATCTGTATCTATTACAACTACTTAAGCCTTAGTCACCCAAAACCTGGTGTCACAGTTCACAGACGATCTAAGAGTGCTAAATACAAAGTCTGAAAATAAAAGATATACTGTCTCAGAATCAAAGAGATGAAACAGGAAATAAGTGATAGAGGAGACGCCAGGGCCCGCGGACGCCTGCAGGTCTACCTTGGATCTCCCCGTGGACTGAAGGTAGCCACTCAATCTACGGTCCAAAGTCAACAGCACTGGGATCTGCACAAAAGAGTGCAGAGTGTAGTATCAGCACAACTGACCCCATGTGCTGGTAAGTGCCTTGCCTAACCTCGGCGAAGTAGTGACGAGGCTAGGACCAGACTACCAAATAAACCTGTGGAGTTATATAATATACATCGGAAAGTAAAGAAGAAATAAACAAGTAAAGATGGGAGGGGGAAAGCATGCTTCGGGGAATAACAGGTAAAACAGAATATCAAGAGAATTATAAAGGATCCAAAATCCAACTACTAATATGGATAAGGAAAACAAAGGCAGAATTCACTTTCATTTCACATCTTGTTGCAGGCGTGCAACCCGCCCCCATTTCATATATCTTGTGGCAGGCGTGCCACCCGCTCCCATTTCATATATCTCGTGGCAGGCGTGCCACCCGCTCCCATTTCATATATCTCGTGGCAGGCGTGCCACCCGCTCCCATTTCATTTATCTCGTTGCAGGCGTGCCACCCACTCCCATTTCATTTATCTCGTGGCAAGCGTGCCACCCGATCCCAGTTACAAATCAACAACAACCACAAAGAATCCCGACAAGGGAACAAGAGCAATATAACAACATCCCGGCAAGGAAACAAGAGCAATATAACAACATCCCGGCAAGGGAACAATAATATTTCAACAACATCCCGACAAGGGAACAATAACATCATAACACATCCCGGCAAGGGAACAATGGTGATAGTAAAATATGAGGCATAATAAACCACAACGGAGTCATAACAATTATGATACAAGACTCACGGGCATGCTTGAAACTGATGTATGGATACTCGTCACCATGCCTATACGTCGTACTCCACAATTAACACGTAGCAAATAAGACACGACTCCTAATCCCTCAAGTTAAGGTTAGACCAAACACTTACCTCGAACTTCCACGGCCAACTCAAACCTCAAACACCGCTTTTCCTTTTGAATTTTGCTCCAAATCAATCGTATCTAGACATAATTGACTTAATATTATCAATAAACGCTAAACAATCCAATTCCAATACTTAATTATAACTTTCCAATCATTCTTCCCAAAAAGTCAAAAATCGACCCGGGGCCCGCTTGGTCAAAACACGAGGTTCGGACCAAAACCCGATCACCCATCCACCTACGAGCCCGAATATATAATTTGTTTTGAAATTGAATCGCGCAGCAGACTCAACCTTAGGAAGAGTGGGCACTAATACTTTTACCCAATAGTGGTATCGGGGTCAATTTCCACCGGGAGCTAGAAAGGGAGTTGGATATTTGCTTAGCCTAGAAATGCGTGTTTGCTTCTAATTGATCTTCTATCATTTTTGGGTTTTTATGATTATCAACTACAATTTAACAACTACTAATTATAACTAAATTATGCTAAGATATTAATTCTAGGTTGTATGCAAGATAGAGAAAGGCACTAGGGTCGTGGCATTTACCTAGGTGGTCAACTAACGGGTAGAGATTCCTAATACAAGAATGATGATTATGGGGCTTATGCTATAACCGTTGCACGATTGCACTCACTCTCACACCTCTCGGTAGAAAGAGTGATTTTGCCCAATTGACTCTCTCGAGACCAATTGGGTAGGCCAACAAGCCCAAGCAACTTAGGGTTCAAGTTGGGTAATTACTCTCTGGAGGTTTAACCTGTTAATTGGGACTACCATTCTCATGGGTCCATCCCAATTCCTTGTTGGGTTAATTTTGGAGTCATAGACACTCTTTCTCGAGAAGAGTCAAGACCCACTAAGCTAGACTTAGCGTTTGCAAAACCAAATCCTAGTTAAATCATAAAATTAACCCAAATAGCAAACACCCAACATCATTCAAGCATTAAACAATCACACCCATTAATTACCCACACTAGGGTTGAGCCACAACCCTAGCTAATGGGTTTAGCTAGACATAATAGCAACAGAAATTGAAGAAGTAGTAGATAAAATCAACATATTAATTAACTAGGATGTTAATCTACAAGAATCCACGATAAAACAAGATAAAAATTGCCCAAAATAGGCTAAAACTTGAGTCTCACGAGTGCTGCTGCTATATGATATCTAAAACTTAACCTAGAAATAATAAAATATTCTATTTATACTAGGTTAGAAAAACTGGACAAAAATACCCCTGCGGGGCTGGTGCGGACCGCGCAGAAATGCAGCGCGGCCGCGTAGGGGTCTTGGCCTTTGATCACTCACTTCTGAAGCTGGGGACGCGGACCGCACAAAGAGGTAGCGCGGCCGCGCAGGCTAATGGGCGCGGACCGCACAACAATGAAGCGCGACCGCGTGGACACCAGCGCTGACCGCGTAGAAAGGAGCTCTGACCGCGCATGAAACCCTTGAAATGTATACTCTCTGAATCTCCTAGCACGGCCGCGCAGCAAATCAGTACGGTCCGCGCTAGGTCCTCTTGTCCCCACTTCAATGATTTTTGACACTTGAGCAGGTTTCACTCCGTTTCGAGCCGATTTTTGACTTTTGTCATCTTGTCGCTCAAACCTGCAATCAAGCGCACTTTGTAAGCATTCCGGGTCTATTTTATGACAATTCATACATAAAGCATAGGCAAGTATGGGCATAAAACGTGTTAAAATCACAGTTATCATACTACCCTCTACAAATGCGAGGTAAACTGCGTACCTCAATCAGAAATGATAGATACGGGCACACCATGGAGAAGAACGATCTCACGGATATAAATATCTGCCAAGCGCTCCAGAGAATAGGAGACTGCCACAACACTGAAATGCATTGACTTAGTTAGTCTATCCACAATAACCCAGACTGCATCGAACTTCCTCTGAGTCCGTGGGAGTCCAACAACAAAATCCATAATGATACGCTCCCACTTCCACTAAGGATCTCAATCTTCTGAAGTAAACCACCAGGTCTCTGATGCTCGTACATTACTTGCTGACAATTTAAACACCGAGCTACATATGCAATAATATCCTTCTTCATCTTCCTCCACCAATATTGCTGCCGCAAGTCCTGATACATCTTAGCGGTGCCCGCATAAATAGAATACTGGAAACTGTGGGCCTCCTCTAGAATCAACTACGAATCCCATCCATATTAGGCACACAAATACGACCCTGCATCCTCAAAACTCCATCATCTCCAACCGTAACCTGCTTGGCATCACCGAGCTGCACTGTGTCCCTAAGGACAAGCAAATGAGGATCATCATACTGCCGCTCCCTGATACACTCAAACAAGGAAGACCGAGCAACTATACAAGCTAGAACACGGTTGGGCTCAGAAACATCCAACCTCACGAACTGATTGGCCAGAGCCTGAACATCTAAAGCAAGCGGTCTCTCATCGACTGAAATATATGCAAGACTGCCCATACTAGCTGACTTCCTACTCAAAGCATCGGCCACCACATTGGCCTTCCCGGGATGATACAAGATGGTGATATCATAGTCTTTCAATAGCTCCAACCACCTCATTTGCTCAAATTGAGCTTTTTCTGCTTGAACAAATACTACAAACTCATATGATCCGTGAACACCTCACACGACACGCCATATAGATAGTGCCTCCAAATCTTCAGCGCGTGAACAATGGCTGCTAGCTCCAAGTCATGAACTGGATAATTCTTCTCGTGAATCTTCAACTGTCGCGAAGCATATGCAATAACCTTGCTACCGTGCATCAATACCGCACCAAGTCCAATACGAGATGCGTTACAATATACTGTATAGGGCCCTAAACCTGTGGGCAATACCAACACCGACGCAGTAGACAAAACAGTCTTGAGCTTCTGAAAGCTCGCCTCACACTCGTCCGACCACCTGAACGGGGCACCCTTCTGGGTCAACCTGGTCATCGGGGATGTTATAGATGAAAATCCCTCCACAAATCGACGGTAATAACCCGCCAAACCCAAGAGACTTCGTATCTATATAGCTGATGTAGGTTTAGGCCAGTCCTTGACTGCCTCAATCTTCTTAGGGTCTACCTGAATACTCTTTGCTGATACAATGTGACTCAAGAATGCAAATGAACTCAACCAAAACTCACATTTCGAAAACCTAGCATATAACTGGCTATCCATCACAGTCTGAAGAACGATTCGAAGATGCTGCTCATGCTCCTCTCGGCTGCGGGAGTAGATCAAGATATCATCAATAAAGTCAATTAGGTAGGAATCCAGATAGGGCTTGAACACCCGGTTCATCAAATCCATAAATGCTGCTGGGGCATTTATCAGCCCAAATGACATTACTAGAAACCCATAATGTCCATACTAAGTCCGGAAAGTTGTCTTAGGGACATCGGATGCCCTAATCCTCAACTGATGGTAGCCAGACCTCAAGTCAATCTTTGAAAACACTTGGGCACCCTAAAGCTGATCAAGTAAGTCATCAATCCTCGGCAATGGATACTTGTTCTTGATGGTGACTTTGTTCAACTGCCGATAATCTATGCACATCCTCATCGATCCACCCTTCTTCTTTGCAAATAACACTGGCGCACCCCAGGGCGAGACACTAGGTCTAATAAAGCCCTTATCAAGCAAATCTTGCAACTGCTCCTTCAACTCTTTCAACTGTGGCGGGGCCATGCGGTACGGCGGGATAGAAATGGGATGAGTGCCCGGAGCCAAATCAATGCAAAAGTCAATATCCCTATCGTGTGGCATCCTCGAAAGATTTGCAGGAAATACCTTTGGGAACTCCCGAACAACTGGTACAGAGTCCATGGAAGGAACCTCCGCACTGGAATCACGAACATAAGCCAAATAAGCCAAACACCCCTTCTCGACCATACGCCGAGCCTTCATATAAGAAATAACCCTGCTGGTAGAAAGACCAGGAGTCCCTCTCCACTCCAATCGAGGCAACCCCGGCAAGGCTAAGGTCACGGTCTTGGCGTGACAGTCCAATATAGCATGATATGGTGACAGCCAATCCATCCCCAAGATAACATCAAAATCAACCATATCGAGAAGTAGGAGATCTATGCTAGTCTCAAGACCCCCAATAATAACCACACACGAGCGCTTGACATGATCTACAACAATAAAATCACCCACCGGTGTGGACACATACACGGGAGCACTCAAAGAATCACGAGGCACAACCAAATATGAAGCAAAATAAGACGACACATAAAAGTATGTAGACCCTGGATCAAATAGAACTGAAGCATCTTTACTGCAAACTGAGTACCTGTGATAACGACATCAGATGCCTCTGCCTTAGGCCTGGCTGAGAAAGTATAACATCGAGGCCGGGCCCCACCACTCTAAACTGCAACTCAAGGACGGGCCCTGTCTGTCTGGCCTCCACCTCTAGCGGCCTGACCTCTACCTCTAATACCTCGACCTCTACCTCTAGCTGTCTGACCCCTACCTCTAGCTGGCTGAGCGGGCGATGGAACATCCGGTACCGGAACCATGGCACGAGAACCCTGATGCTGAGAACTGCTCGAAGCTTGAGGACAATACTTGGCAATATGCCTCGAATCACCACAAGTATAACAAGATTTTGGCTGTTGTGGCTGATGACCCTGAAACTGACCCTGGCGGCCTAAGTAACCACCCATAAAACTCTGAGCGGATGTGCACTGATAGGAGCTGGTGGTGCACTGTAGGCTAGCTGATCGAAATACTGCATATGAGAGCCACGGTCACCTAAGGCACCGTGAACCAAAAGTACCGCGACCTCCAGATGAGGCCCCACTAAATCCACCGGAGTGACGAGGCCTCTTGTCAGACCCCTGACCACTCCCCTGAGCTAAAACCATCTCAACTCGCCTGGCCACATTGGCCACATCCTAGAAAGAAATCTCGCTCCCTATCTCCTTAGCCATCTGCAATCTGATAGGCTGGGCGAGTCCCTCAATAAACCTCCTCACCCGCTCTTTCTCGGTGGGGAGTATAAGAAGAGCGTGACAGGCCAAATCAACAAAGCGAGTCTCGTACTGAGTAACAGACATGCTTCCCTGCTGGAGACGCTCGAACTGCCTACGATAGTCCTCTCTCAGTGTAACAAGAAGGAACTTCTCGAGAAATATTTGAGAGAACTGGTCCCAAGTCAAAGTAGGCGACCCAGCTGGTATGGCCAAACAAAAATCCCTCCACCATTTCTTGGCGGAACCTGACAGATGAAAAGCAGCAAAGTCGACCCCATTGGTCTCTACTATCCCCATGTTATGCAACACCTCATGACAACTATCCAAATAATCCTGAGGATCCTCTAAAGATGTACCGCCACAGTAAGTGGTGAAAAGCTTGGTAAACCTATCCAACCTCCACAAAGCATCAGAAGACATAGCTGATCCATCACCGGTCTGTGCTGCAACACCCAGCGGAACTACCCCAACTGGCTGAGCTGCTGAGTCTGAAATTGAGGAGCCATCTGCTCCGGAGTGTGAGTAGCGGCAGTCTGTGCTCCTCCCCCAGCTCGAGAGATGGCTGGTGCTATAGGGAATGTGCCAGCCTGGGTAACACTCTCCATGAGGACCACTAGACGGACCAAAGCATCCTGAAGTACCGGGGTAGCAATGAACCCCTTTGGAACCTGAGCAGGCCCTGCCGGAACGGTTTGGGCCGGAACCTCATGATCAAACTCCACCTGAGGCTCCACTGCTGGTACTGCTGCTCGATCTCTAGGCTGAGCCTTGCCCCTGCCTCGCCCTCTAGCACGGCCTCGTCCTCGTCCTCTGCCCCTCGTAGGAGCTGCCACTGGGGGATCGGGCTGCTAATCAGCTGATGAAACGGTACGTGTTCTCGCCATCTGCGAAAGGACAAGAGTAGAAAGTTCAATTAGCATTGAGAGATCAAATTGCACGATAGAGAAGAATAGAAGTGAAATTGTTCCTAAACTGTGTAGCCTCAAGGGGATAAGCACAGACGTCTTCGTACCGAACCCTCGGACTCTACCTAGCTTGTTCGTGAATTGTGAAGCCTAGGCAACCTAGTGCTCTTACACCAACTTGTCATGACCTGGACTTCCCACCGTCGGGATCGTGATGGCGCCTATCTTTTCAGAATGCTAGGCAAGCCAACAGATAGAGATTTAATATGCTAACCACTATCCGAAATGGTCAATAACAATAGTTAAACCAAAACAGAGTAAGAAGTGCAGAAATTCATAATAATCCAAGTACTAATACATGGCTACCCAAAATCTGGTGTCACAATCCACGAACTTCTAAGAGTAACTACAAATACTGGCTGAAAGGAAATACAACTGTTCTCGAATTAAAAGAAAACAGGAAAACTAGGATAAATGGAAGGGGACTCCAGGGTCTGTGAATGCCGGCAAATCTACCTTACGTCTCCTGATGGACTGAAGGCAGCAACCTAACTCACATCAACACGGTCCAGTACCAAAATCTACAGAGAAAGTGCAGAGTGCAATATCAGTACAACCGACCCCAAGTACTGCTAAGTGCCAAGCCTAACCTCGGCGAAGTAGTGACGAGGCTAGGACAAGACACATATATAAACCTGTGCAGTTAAGCAATATACATGCACAATAACAGATTATAGAAATTAAACACATAATAACGGGAGGGGGAAAACATGCTGAGGGGAGTACGAGATCATGAGAATAGAACATTAAAGAGACACAGCAAAAACAAGTGCACGGCATCACCCTTTGTGCTTTTACTCTCGTCCTCACCATAACAAAGGAACAATGATAATAAATATAAAATGGCACCACCCTTCGTGCTTTACACTCTTTCTCACATGATAATGAATATGCAATGGCACGACATCACCCTTCGTGCTTTGCTTTGCTTTCTTCCTCACATGAAAATAAATATGCAATGGCACGGAATCACCCTTCGTTCTTTACACTCTTCCTCACCCAAACTACAAAACAATAGCAACCGGGCAATAGAATTATTAACAATAAGCCCCATTTCAATATCTAGTTCCACAACGTTAACCTCAACTTCGAGTCAATACTCAACAAATATCCAATTCCAGTAAAACATGATAAGAATTGTTCAACATGAAGAATAACCACTTTACGCATGAACAATACGAATAAGGAATACAATAATCATAAGAATAGGACTCACTCGCATGCTATGACCCGATAACAACGTAAAGGTACTTATCACCTTAACTATACGTCATACTAAACAACCAAACACATAGCAAATAGACAACAACACCTAATCCCTCAAGCTAAGGTTAGCCACAACACTTACCTCGATTCCACGACCAAACTCAAGCCTCAATTATCGTTTTTCCTTTAGATTCCACCTCCAATCCGCTCGTATCTAGTCATAATTAACTTAATAACATCATTTACCGCTAAAGAGTCAATTCCAGTGCATAACTATAAGTTTCCCAACATATTCTCTAGAAAGTCAAAAACCGACCCCGGGCCCGCTTGGTCAAAACTCGAAGTTCGGACCAAAACCCGATTACCCATTCATTCCTGAGCTCGGATATACAGTTGGTTTTGGAATTCGACCTCTTGAGGTCTAAATCCCAAAATTTTGAAATTCCTAAGTTCTACCCAAAACACCCAATTCCACCATGAAAAACCCTAGATTCTAGGATGAAATCTTGAAAAAAGATGTAACAGATTGAAATAAATGAGTTAAGAATCATTTACCTATGATTTGGGAAAGAACTAGCCCTTGGAAAATCGCCTCTTGAAATTTAGGTTTTTAAAAATGGGAGAATGAATGAAAAATCCCGTCTAAGTCCAAACTTATCAGCTGCAGATGTCGCATTTGCGACCTGAGCTTCGCATTTGCGAAGCTCGCAAATGCGAGAAAGGTATCTAAAATGCGAACCCCTCGCATTCTCCTGCCTTCGCAAATGCAAAGTCCCAGTCGCAAATGCGAACCTGGACTTCCGCAAATGCAGTATAATTCTTCGCAAATGTGAACAACCTAGTCCCCCCCTGCTTCGCAAATGCGAACAATCTTCGCATTTGCGAGCCAGACCTCGCAATTGCGAAGTCTGTAGGACCTGAAGCATACCAGCAATTTCTCTTAAGTCCAAATCACTCCGTAGCCTATCCGAAACTCACCCGACCCCTCAGGGCTCCAAACCAAACATGCACACAAGTCTTAAAACATCATATGAACTTTCTCGCGCGATCAAATCGACAAAATAACACCTAAAACTACGAATTTAGCACCAAATTCATGAAATTTTTCAAGAAAGTTTCAAAACTTCTATTTTCTCAACCAAAGGTCCGAAACACGTCAAATCAGTTCCGTTTCTCACCAAATTTCACAGATAAGGTATAAATATCATAACGGACCTGTACCGGGTTCCGGAACCAAAATACGGACCTGATACCAACAAGATCAACTATTAACCATTTTCTCAAAACCATTATAATTTTAGTTTAATAATTTTCATCAAAAATTCATTTCTCGGGCTAGGGATCTCGCAATTCGATTCTGAGCATACGCCCAGGTCCCATATTTTACTACGGACCCTCCGGGACCGTCAAAATACGATTCCGGGTCCGTTTACCAAAATAGTGACCGAAGTCAACTAAAATCAACTTTTAAAGGCAAAAATTATTATTTTCTCAAATTTTCACATAAAGGCTTTTCGAAAACGCGCTCGGACTGCGCATGCAAATCGAGAAGAAATAAAATGAGGTTTTAATGTTTTCGGAACCCCGAATTGGGTTCTAAAATATAAGATGACCTTTTGGGTCATCACATGAACTCGTAGCTTCAGTATAATGAATTTAGTGTTAGTTTGAACCCATCAAATTCAAATCTTGGATCTATCACAGGGAACTAGAGCATGGGGGGACGTCTAATCGTTTTGCCGCTGCAAGGCTGGCTAATCGTACGCAACATGCTCGAATACCCCAGGTTCTGGAAGGCACATGAGTTCGAACGCTATGTTGAATGTGCGACCGAGATTACATTACATAGGTACCTGTGCAGGTGAGGTGTCGGTCGGTCCGAGAAACGGCGGCATCGGCGCGAGGAACGACGATTCCCCCCTTTCCATCGAAGTAGGGAGGACCTCCTACCCCACCATTCCGGCCTATTATTGATAGGTAGGGGTGGAAAAATTAACTCAAACTCATTTGACTCGCTCAACCGGTCCATGTTTTAATGGGTTTGGGATGGAACATTTATTGAAGATGGGATGGCTAGCCCAAATTAGGCCATCACAAATCATCAGCTCAAATGGACCACGATGATGCCCAACCTTGACCCATAAAAATTTCTTAGAGTTCTACCTTGACCCATGTCATATCTTTAACCTCTTGTTCAGTTATTTGTTTCCCATTCTCAAGCACTTGGTAATTAGTAATTTTTTTATTCTGTTTATCCAAGTTTATATATATATTTTTCTTTTAGGAAATACTTTTTTTAATTCTATTCACTAAAAAAGTGAGACTAGTACATTAATTTAGATACATATATACTATTATAATAACTAGTGGCTCTAGTAGGAGACTCGTAAAGCCCTGATTTAGGTCCACAAAATTTTTAATAATGAATTTTATAATTTTATTTTAAATTAGACAATATTAATGTTTGTACAAAAAATTAAAAAGTACAAAAGATTTGTAAAAAAGAAAGAAAGATGTCTACTCTTTAATAATAAAAATATTTTTAAACATTAAATTAAACTACTTAAATCTTCATATTAGTAAATACATTTTTTACAACAATATCAAAGGCAACATATTGCAAATACATGTCTAATATCTTATTTATTTAAATTATCCTTTTCTAATATAAATAATAATATTACTATGTGAAGCTAACGACTTAATGTCATTTAAGAATATATACTATAAACAACAAGTATGAAAAAAATGGCAAGACTATTTCTTTTGCATATATGTGTGTATACGTACTAATAAAAAAAGTATAAGGCCTGTTATTAAAATTTGACCTTAGGCCACTAATTTTATGAAACCACCCTTAAATTGGAGGTAGTTGGATCATCGTTCGAGGCGATTATTAGTGGGTGCCCTTACTTTAGAGTTGAAAGAGGCAGCCACCACTTCGTACGGTTTGATGCCGGAAGGAGAGAGTTTCACGAATTGTTCTTGCCCATACCATCAAATGTTCCAAGATACTTGTTTGAGATGGATGGGGTGTGAGTGTTGCCTGCATCATATCAGAATTAAAGAAAGCCCCTATTCTGCAAATTTGGCATCACCGACGAAAGGTGTAACGACCCGATCGGTCGTTTTGAGCATTTTCACTTCACTCGGTAGTTTGAGGGCATGAGTAGCTCCGTATGATGTATTATGACTTGTGTGTATCATCGGTTTCGACTTTTTTGATGATTTAAAATTACTTTGGAAGAATGATTCTCAACTAGGAAGCTTTAAGTTGGAAGAGTTGACCAAGTTTAACATTTTAGTATTTGACCTCGGATTATAGTTTTGATGGTTCTGTTAGGTCCGAATGGTGATTTTGGACTTGGGCGTATGCCCGGATTTGTATTTGGATATTTCTAGAAGATTTCGGCACTAATTGGTGAAAGTTGAAAATTTAAAGGTTTGCAATCTTCATAAGTTTGACCGAGAGTTGACTTTGATGATATCGGGTTCGAATTATTGTTCTGGGAGTTGGAATAGGCTCGTTATGTTATTTGGAACTTGTATGCAAATTTGGATTCATTCCAGATTGGTTAGGCTTGAATCGGACGCTTGGTTCGACATTTAAAGTTTATGAACTTAAGAGATTGATCTTGATTGACGATTCATAGTTTTGATGTTGTCATGTGTTTGAGGCCTCGAATAGGTACGTGTTATATTTTGGGACTTATTGGTATATTCGGACGGCGTTCCGAGGGGCTCGGGTGAGTTTCGGGGTGGTTTCAGACCATTTCTAGGCCATTTTTAGCTGTTGGTTTGGCTACAGGGGTGTACATTGCGATCGCGTAGAATTGGTCGCGATCGCGAAGAGTAAAATGGGGAAAATAGGCCTGTGAACCGCGATCGAGGAAGCACTTTCGCGATCGCTTAGAGGAGATTATGCTGTCACTGATCCGACTTTGAAAGCTTATATCTTGCAATCTATAAGGAATTTGGAGATGATCCAAAAAAAATTGTAGCTCTTTGTGTCTAGTTTTCAGAAAATTAAACCGTTTGTCATTTGGAGCGATGTATAAAAAGTTATAGATGATATATGATAAACTGTCTGAGAAGAGTTAGGGAAGGGTTATGGGAGTTTGTTCATCGCGATCGCGTGGAAATGACCGCGATCGCATAAGGTAAAGATTGTCATGGAAAGTTTTGTAATCGAGATCGCGAGGTTTGTGATCACGATCGCGAAAGGTACCGCTGGAACAATGTATAAAGTACTCTATTTCAGAGGTTTCAGACATTTTAGCATATTTTGAGCTATGGAGCTCGGATTGAAGCGATTTTTGAGGCGATTTTTACTACATGAATTGGCGATTTTGTGTTTCTGCCATTTTAGTTAATCTATCATTAGCAATGCTTTGTGATGATACTGACTAGTAGAGCAAAATATACTATCAAAAGATTATCGCAAGAAAATGCAGTCCCAAATTAAATTAGGAATAAACTTTTATAAACCTGGATACTGTAATATTAAAGGTCAATATTTAGACATATAACGAGAGATGTAAAAATAAAGGGAATATAATAATAAAGTATATTCTAGACACTTATCACAAACTCGTGTCACCCCGTAATAAAGGTAACTCGTCAACTAAGAACACAAGTAGATAAAAAAGCTTGAACAAGCTAAGAAAAATATGAATGTTGTGCATGGGGCGTGACTGAGTCTCGGAAGAATAATAATATTTAATCCGTCTTCAAATCCTAAAGAAAGAAATGATATTTCAATCATTTCTCATAATTGACTAAACCTTAATAGTCTAATATATATACACACAAAAACAAAGAATCTAAGTCAATAGAAGAGTTACTCATGAACAAAACTTTCCTTTTGGATGGAGTTTTAGTTGTTTGGATATGAGTCTTGCGCACTTGATCAGCTGCTCATGGCATGGACCCAATGACATAATTATTATTTATAACTATATGACATTTTTCTACTTTTGTACATGAATCTAGTAAAGAGTTTTTGAATAAACCGTATTGCATTTAAGATAAAAATTGAAAGGTCAAGTTAAGAGAAAATGAAGAAAATAGAATATGGAATGGTAAACGTTAGCTCTAATAGATACATGTGTGACTACTAATTGAAGAGCCCCCACCCCATTAATCGACTAAATGATACTATTTATTATGGAATATTTTACCTTTTTGTTATTTTATAGGAAGTAAATTACATTTTTGTACAAGAATTTTATGTAGAGCTGTATTTAATTGAGGGACAAAACTGTAACTCAGTTTTTCATGAATATTTTGGTAATCTAACTCTAGCTATATGGGCTTCCTACTTTTAGTGTGTTGTGTATATATATATATATATATATATATATATATATATATATATATATATATATATATATATATATATATGATGATTAGGGACACATAATTAGATGAACAAATATTTATAAGTGTTATATCTTATATTCTCATTTTAAATTATTATTATATTCTTTATTTGAAACGTATCAAAAGTATTCAACTATTACTCAATGATTGACACAAAATTTCAATTATTCTGTTAACATTTATTTATTTTACATAACATATAAGTCAATTTGCTAAAAGGACTTCAATATGTAAATATTGACTATGAAATATGAATAAACAAAACCTGGAAAACTTTCAAGCAAAGAAGACAAACCAGAAACTTTTAAACTACCATGCGATATAATTTATGGTTGGCTTGGTTGCAATTGCAATCTATCTCTGTCTGGCTCCTCGCTTTGAACTCAAATAAGACCTTTTTTTGGTCGAGTGACTTCGTTCCTGGTCTTCCTATTCCCCTAAAAAATGAAGTATCCAGGCTCCGTTAGAAAAACCCAATTGGATTGATAAGATATCTATGATTGCTATTCATATTTTTTCTTCGTAAAGAGATCCTAATTGTCAAGCAAAGTTATCTCAACTCTAAGAAATACTTGTATAAAATGAATTGAAAAAAAATGAAACACTAAAAGAAATGGTAATGGGAGCATTTGTCCTATATGTACAAATCCAAATCGGGCGGATCTTTACCCGGCACAAACCTAAAAAGACCGTTATTTCAGTCAAAAGAGATTATTTATGAATATATTTTTAATTTTTTTAGAAATGCTGGATTTTAACCTGTTTAAAAGTTGGAATATTGGATGTCACACCTCTTTTTTTACACACCTACCCCGAAGGATAGTATATAAGGGAGTTTTCCATTTAAAGTGACATTATTCGAAATGGGATTATTTATTTATTTTTAGAGTCGCCACTTGGGATAGGATTGGCTTTTGGTGTCCCAAGTCACCGGTTTAATTTGAATCCCAAATCGAGGAAAAATTTCGACTTCCCAATTGGAGTCTACGAACCAGAAATTCTGAATAAGGAATTCTGTTGACCCGAGGGAAGGTGTTAGGCACCCTCGGATCCCGTGGTTCTAGCACGGTCGCTTAAACTATTATATTTGGCTAAAATTCAATTTTTATATATGTTCTACCCTATAGTGCAATTTTAAGAATCATGTTACTGCTTTTAGTTAAAAAATTTTAAAGAAAGTGAACGTGGTTTAAAAATGTGTTTTTGGATCACGTCACATGAAATGCACCCGTATCCTTGACACATTCTTATTCGACGTTTTGGGATTTGGATTTGGGTTGCATGAAATGCACACCCGTATTTAAGAAGGTAAAATTATTAAAGGCGCGCCTAAAGCGACTAACGAGTTATTATCTTTGCGGAGGGCCGTGAAATTCGCTAAACGGCACGCCCCGAGTTCTAAGTATCTAAATAGGAACATTTAAAGAGGGCCCCGCAAGTTATGTGTTTCGTTTGGCGAGGCTCATCTCATTTTTATTTAAAGGCCAACCTAAAGCAACTACGATTTTTCTATTTATTTTTTTTGTCTCTAAAAGGGCCTAATTAATTTCCATTTATAAATCTGGGCCTCGAGTTCAAGTCCGAATTCAAACAAAAGGAGGGACCCTCTTAATTTGAACCTGCTACATAACTCGAAAACCTAAATTCATATTGCAAATTAATTCCCATATCCCTAGTATAATTTTTAAAAAGGGGTTTTAACTTCTAGCAAATTTGGGCCTTCAAACATGGCCCTATGCAGGAAGAAGGAAAACATAGCTTGTATTAAAATTTGCCCTGCTTGGGCTTTTTATTATAACACTAAGCCCAAAAATTGTGTAAATATATGGGCCTAGTTGTCTTGGCTCATGAATGAGCCCAAACCAATATTGACGGTAATGGCTAGGCCTGGTAACAGCTTTGAAAAAAACAAATGCTTCTCTTATTCAAATCAAATTCTAAGGCAAATATTTCACACAGTTTCAACTTATTCTGTCTATTGATAACTAATTCGATCCACCTAGAATCTAACAGTTAATTAATTTCAAATCAAAACTCATTAATGACCTGGGAGTTGGACGCAATTGCTGATACTCATTATCATGCTCACTTCTAACTATTGTTATCCAAATTGACTTATGAACCCCAAACTGGCATATAGTATGGATGTAAAATGCCCTACTGCTTTACAGTTTGCAGAATATGAATAAATTCCTGTGAGTTGCAATTTTCAACAGGCATATGGTGAACAAATTAAAATAGCAAATCATTTTTAGTCTACAGGGCAGGCTGATTCTACATTTAGTAAGAAAGTTCATGCTTCTTCCGTGTTCGACCTCTAACCAATAAACTATTCTAAGCTTAAATTCCAACTAACATGAAAATTCAAGGATGAACTAACTATACTATGCTGAAGCTATTTGCAGAACATTCATACAGTTAAAAGGTCCAACAGTCTGAATTAATTACAACATTCAATTACTCAAATTTTAACTAAACTAATCTACGAGCATATTCAGGAAAGAAATAATAAGAGCAGCCAGCAAGGGATCAATTTGAAGCTTCTATTTCACATCTCAAATCAAGCATACATTGTCGTGGATTCAGAACTTGTACCTGGAAATTTGCACAAATAAAATGAAATTAAGGATCAGTTGAGCAGCAGAAATACAGCAGCAATAAAATCGATTTTGAACCCAGAAAATAGTGTCAATCAGCCCAGGAGTTGATTTCAGATTGCAAAACCAGTAAACAACCAAAAATAAGCTTGAGCGACCCAAAATCGACTTGATATAACCCCCAGGATCCCTGAAACCTTCACTACTGAATTGGCAGGACCATTTAAACCATTTTCCAACCTTATTCAAGCTGGAAATTGAATTTCAGAACCTGAAACTTCGAGATCACTCCACAAATTCAATGGAACAGTAATTTTGGGAGTTTTTGTGTTATTTTTGGGCTTTTGAAGAACTAAGATCTAAAATGAACTCTCTAGCTCTCAGATTTCAGTTTTGGTTTTTGAATTTTTGAAATTCAAATTTTCAGATGTTCAAACTTGTGAAACAAGGCAGTAGAGATTGCCTTTTA
Organism: Nicotiana attenuata; assembly: GCF_001879085.1. Lineage (NCBI taxonomy): Eukaryota > Viridiplantae > Streptophyta > Magnoliopsida > Solanales > Solanaceae > Nicotiana > Nicotiana attenuata. The sequence goes on from NC_031993.1 coordinate 8,373,767, forward strand.
TAGGCAGAAATTGAGGGCTCTCTCAGATTTTCAGTTTACACCCTTAGCCCCTCTTTTATTTTCAATTTTAAGCTAGTTAGTCCCTAAGGTTTTGACTTGTTTCTCAAGTTAAACACTAAACTACTGAAATTCTAATTAACACCCCTATCTAGAAGCTTATAGGGAATTCTATTTCAGTTACTACAAGATTCCTTTTATCTAAAATTCCTAAACTACCCTTTTAGTCAATCTGAAATTACCAACTTAGTCAAACTATCCCCCAACCCTCTTAAACTTAGTCCAAACTAAACAGAATTAATCAATCAGGGGCTAGGGTGTATTCAGCTATATCCAAACCAATCCTAAAATTGAAATAATCAAATCTAACTAATCGAATTAATTCTAATTATAATCCAAGATAAGCAGTGAATTTAACAGTAAACGAACAGAATTGAAACTAAAATCAAATTAACAATAACATTCATGGATCAATTAATCGAAACCAAACACTAAATCAAACCAACATAAATCAAAACAGAACAAAAAATTAAACCAAAATAAAAACAAAACAAGACAGAATTAACGGAATAAAATCAATTAAAACCCTAAGAATTCTAAATCAATTAACATGAAAAGTGATTGATTAAAGAGAGGATACCATAATTGAACGAAGTTATTATGCAAAGCAAAGAAGAAAAAATAAACAAAAACTAAACGAAATAAAAAGAAAATCAAATAAAGAAAGAAAGACTTACTGATTTCTAGCTTCTTAATCGACTGACCCTGAATCGAATCCCCAAATAATGTTATATGCTTGTTCTTGCCAAGAACAAGCACATAACCTTATTTGGAACTCAAATCAAACACTGGTGAGCCTTGAAATATTTAACCCGTCTTGAATGAAACCCTAGATCTAAAATTCGAAGGGTTCAACCTGGATTTGAATAGTTTTGGTTTGGGATTTAGGAAGAGGGGGTCGAGGAGGCCATGGGGTGTGATTTTGGTTGAGTTTGGGTGGCGGCGCTACCGTGTACGGCGGAGGCAGCGTTAGGGTTTGGATTATTCGACGAATTAGGGTGGGATTTGAAAGAAAATGAGGCTGGATTCATAATGAGGATGAAGAGAGGAAGCAGTGGTGTATTTTTGGGAGTGATTGGTTAATCGCCGCCGGCGGAGGCGATTTCCGTCCAGCGGCAGACGGCGGAAAGGGGCGGCGTTACATTCTCTAGGGTTAGAGGTGTGTGAGAGAGACGGTGAGAGGGGGTAGGGGGAGGCATCCGACACTTTTATACCCTTAATCATCATTAGTTCCGGACCGTTGGATTGATGAGATCCAACGGTCCTGATTCAAAGACCATGAAACGACGTCGTTTCAATTAGAAGGGGGCTGGACCGGGTTTCTGAGATGGGTCTTGGGCTTATTGACCGGGTCTGGTGGGATTTGGCTTGGGCTAGAGGTAGAAATACACGAAATTGGCCCCAAACAGGCTGGGCCTTTTCCCTTTCTCTTTATTTTCTTTTCAATTACTCCCTTTCTTTTATTTAATTTCAATTCATTTTCATTTCATTTCATTTTTTTAGATTTTTGTTAAATACAAAATTAAAATGAGAAGACTTGATTTAACTCTAATTTTCTAAAATTAACTAAATCCTAATTTAAAAAGAGAACTAAGAAAAAATCGAGAATTAAAAGTAAAAATGCAAAAGGACTATTTTTTGTTATTTTCTCTTATTTTTTGCAATGTAAATTAACTAGTAAACCTAAAAAATATAAAATTGGGTTCTAAATGCAAATGTGCTATTTTTTTTTATTTTTTTTGTATTTTTAATGAATTATGCCAATGCAAACAAACACAAAAACATGCGATTAAATCCTAAAATCAAATAATTAAAGGAGAAATCCTAGTTTTATGAATTTTATAGGAATAATTCAAGTGAGGCAAAAATCACATGCTCACATTGGAAATATTGGGTCAAGTTGGGCGGGTTGGATTACGACTCATTGTTTGGTCCATCTTGACCCAAATGAACTTTGGGCAGGGCATTTATTTATTCAGAAATTTTCATAAAGCACTATCTTTTGGTAGTAATTAGCCATCTATAGATACGATTTGCTATATTACGGATTATAGATACCTTTGTGTGGTTATAAGATGTATTTGATATATTTAAGCTATTGTATAAAAATTCCTTATTTATTCAGCCCATCTTGACCCGCCCAACTTCCGCCCAAACAGCTCATTTGCCACCCAGGATTTTACTGATGCTGAGCTGCAGCAAAAGAATAAGGCACTCAAGTTCAGACGCAACTGTTTGGTCACTGTATTCTCTATAATGCTTTTAAAAAAACAAAAAATTCAAAGAAAACTATGATTTCTCTTGTAACTTTTATCCTTTTAAAGATCCCTATACTTATTAGTGTCCCAGCTAAATTAATTGTTGGCATACCTATATTAGGTCAAGAGATCTTCAGGACTCTTTTTAATCTGGCTATAGATTCGCATCAGCATAAAAATAGAGTAAGTTAAAGGAGAACGAAAAAGGTAAGTGGTAGAACCACTACTAAGTGCTTTTGTCCTTTTCTTGGTTTCAGATTCATGGACAAGTTGTATTCTTGATCCAAACATATTCCACGACGGCCAGTAAAACATCATTTTAGATGTTTGTTCACTCTGCAGTTAAACAAGGACGAATCTAAAGAATAAAGGAGACCTTTTTGACACACATGGTACTGGAATAGGTAAATCTCAGTCAGTTACAGCAGTAGTTGGTAAGCCTGCGATCGAAGCAATTGTATTCATGTCAGGCATTTCAATGAACGCAAGCAATGACAACGAATCTTGAAGTGCTTTTCGCCAGCTGAGACCAGTTAAAATACAAACTATCAAGTGCTTAAAATGTCTGTGCATATTTCCATTTGCCATCTTGAACTAATTTTCACACCAACTGGCTGAGTTTGAGACCATTGCTAAAAGTAAAAACGCAATATATGAGAAAAATGGCAGGCTGTCTTTTCCATCCGTATGAATTGTATAGCGTCGAAACCATCCAATTGAAATGACAACATTCAAATCTAAGAAACCAGCAATGCTACGGACTATGTTTTATTACGGTTAATGTTTTGTTGGCAGAAACTAGTACAACTCACACACTGGAAATTAGAGCTATATCATGTATGATTGGCTCAACTCAAAAACAAGAGGTATCACATGATAAAAACATAGACAACAATGCTCAATAGCTCCAATGAAACCTTATTCCAAGATACCCTCCACTAGCAGCTGAGAATCTTCATGGTACATGAGTAATTAACCCTGGAGGCCGATGATACCTGACAAGAGTGACAATACCACATGTTACTACTAAGTATTAACATAATTAAGGGCAAAGCCAGGATGGCCCAATATGATTCTCTATTTCATTCTTGATAAAGCAGATGATTCAATGTTGCCCAATTGAAAGCTCATTGGCTAATGTTAAACTAAATTTGAAAGCAAAAGAATCTTTTATGCTTCTATTTTGCTTGTTCATGGTTACCCCTATGACTTGGCACACATTGCCAGGAACTATATTCATCTAAATTATTTGCACCTCTTATGCAAACAACTGGCCTAAAATAACCATTTGGAAAAAAAAAAAAAAAAAAAGAACCAATGACTATAACCCACGATCAACAGTTGATCGATGTAACTACAAAGCATAGTTAAAATGACTAAGAGCAAATGAGCCACATAGATGAATATAGTTCCAGAAGGTAAACGATGTTAGACAATTAATACATACCACAAGCAACCCTTCCACCAGCATTTCCAGTGGCTTTACTGAGCTCGTGTCCTCCTAAAACAGCAGAAAAGCAAATTTTATGTCAAATTAAGTAAAAGTGAGTAATAAATATGCTACAAAAAGTATATTATATTTAAACCCTATCCTCTTTTTATTCCATGAAAGGGTTTTCAATGTTACTACACCAGGCACCAGGTTCTTTTGTGTGCAAATACTGAGCTTCGTACCAAAATGTAGCAAAAAAGATCCATAATCCTCATCTCATGATATCATCATATGCCCGTTTGGTTTACTTGCAACTAAATTCAACTTCCCTACCTTCTATTTTCAAAAAAAGTTGATATTTGGTAATCCTGATCATCCTTTTCAAATATTTGCATGTCACCTCACACTTTGCAAACTGGGGGAGGACAGCTACCTTGCTCCAACCACGCTGAGTATACAAACACATTAAAAGGAAAAGAAAAGACTATTGTTTAACCTATGGGTCCTAATCCAGCCTCAATCACCAATTGTTTAGTAGTAATTTTAAAGGAATAAAACAAAGGCCTCGCAACGACTTAACTATAGGCAAAAAGAGAAGTCAATAACTTGTCATTGTCATATATTCTCCTTATTAGTTCACTCAGTCCACCTTTCTTTCAAGCTATTAGAAGATTTAAGTTCAAAATAAAACTTGGATAACATCATTTCATGCCTGACCCCCAAGGCTTTGGACTAGTGGGAAGAGCGCAACACGTGATGCGTGGGTTAGGGGCACATCACAGGTACGAACTCTGCACTGGCAAATGTCTGATATTTGAATGGAGATGGACAGAGGACAGGTCAATTAACCACCGAATTACGAACCATGTGCCACCTACCCTCAGGGATTTCTCTGTCATTAAAAAATAAAGTAACCCCAATCCATTCCAAGAGGGCATATATAGAGATCACATCCTAATTCTTTGAGGAGATTGAACATCACGTAGGAATGCAAACCTCCCACTTGATTTTCGAGACAGCAATTACCTGGCATTCTATTTCTGCTCAATAAACAGATTGGCAAATCCATCGAAGGAAGAAAAAGATGAGATCTTATGGATCGTGGGGAGATATGGCAAAAGATAAAAGTGGATCCTTGCTAGTGTGGTCATGGTTAGATTAGAGCTCCTTTTTCACTTTGCCTAAACTTCTTTAAATGAACCTTCATCATTTTCTTCAAATTAACCTAGAACATATCACACAAACAATCACATTTGGACTTATTTTATCAGATCTGTAATATTTTCAATAACTACACTGAATCTTCCAAATTGACTCATTAAGAAAAACATGAAGGGAATAATTTTTTTTTTTTTTTTGAGAAGGTAACGTGCATTAAGGGAATAATATTTCTATACAATTTTGACCAGCGATGAGGTAAAATTTTAGTAAATCATATGTCAAGCACTACGGACTAGAGTTGAAGATTGGCCGCAATCTTAAATCAAAATCTGAATATCAAGGTTGTATTTTGTCTCTAACTTCTTCAGCCTCTTTTGTCTTCCATATTTCTCTTATATTAAATAGAAGTATGCCGTACTAGCTCATTATAAGTATTAGATGCTGGAGTTGGGGAACTAACCCTTTCCAAGATCATCAGGATCAGCATGAACAACCACAGCTCTTCCAATGATGGATTGTGGACCAGCAAGAGGAATCTGCAAAAGTTCAGGTTGCTTATTAATTCAGAAACAAGTGTAGAACAAGATTAAAGATAAGAATTCAACAAAGAAATTTACCTGCTTGTCGGTAATGGTAAAAGATGCAGTACCTGAAAATTTTGCAACGATTGTATCATTAGCAATGCTACCTAATTTGGAACTGAATTTTTTTTTTTTTTTTGGGGGGGGGGGGGGGAGGCAATGACATCTTTGAAATCAATTTTGGCTTCATTGTGCAAAATATTTGAGTTTTTCAAGATATAAAATTATGGGTGAACCTTTACTGCAGCGGAATGAACTTCCAAAGGCAGGGGGTTACCACTACACACCATGTCGAACCAAAACCCACTAGGTAACATAAGATAATTAAAGTCTTCGAATTGCAGATTTTTTATTTGAAACAAAATAAGGATAACTTCAATGAGGTTCAGTTCAATATATTAAACACGGAATGCGTACCATCTTCCCCAACTGTGATGTTACCAAGATCACCAGCATGACGCACCTCATCTTCAGGAGCACCATGCTCCTTACCAGCAGGGTTGTAATGTGGTCCTGCAGGTTTACAGGGAAGAAATCCAAAATGAAAAATTGTCTAGAATTAATTTCTATGTCCTCTTCTTCAGTAGATAAAATTACCCGTTGACATGCAGCCATTTGTGGTATCACCAAGGGCATGGACATGGAAGCCATGAAGTCCGGGTTTTAGGCCAGAGACATTTCCAGTAACTGTGGTTGGTGCTGTATATATTTCATCAATTAGAGATCACCCATGATAAGTGCAGGAATAAACCATTTTACCATCATTAAAGTTAAACTTACCATCTCCATCTTGAGTGAAGAAGATGGTGCCGCTAACACCTTCACTGCTGCTAAGGACGGCAACGGCTTTCACCATTTTTGTATGTGATCTAGAAAATTATGATACAAGAGTCTGTTATCAAGATAACACGTATAAGAGCCAATACAAAGCATATCAATAGTTTAATATGCATCTTCTTTCATAAGATGACAGACAACACCCCATAAACAAGTTTGAACTTATAAATAGAAAATTGTGTTCACACAATCAGTTAAACAAGACTTCAGTCATAAGCCAGGTAATATACATTTCATCTTGAAAGCAAGCTATCAGATAAAGTGACATCCAAAATGTGAGGTACTCCATTTCGTCATCTCAACCATATTAGCCTGAATATTTAAAAGAGGGAATTCAAGAACAATTCGACATGTTTGTTTACAATTTTAAACAAGCCAAAATTGTCTTTCCGGAAATAACACCCAAGGAGTGACATAGCAGTCAATGACGTGGATGGTTCAAATCCCAACAAACACAAACAAATGCTAGGTAATTCTTTCCCAATCTGTCTAACTATTTGTGAGCAAAGTTACACATTACCAATACCGGAGGGAGATAGTCAGTACTCTGTGTAATAGTCGAGGTGCACACAAGCTGGAACGAACACCACCACTATAAAAAACTACTATTTGTTGGAAATAAAACAAAGTAAAGAAAACACAAAATTTGTTTTATAGAACACTAAACAGTGGATCATTTACCATGAATATTCACAAAATACTCTGATTCTCTCCAAAACAACCAAAAAGAAAAAACAATTCTCTCACAATCCAAATACTTGCGAAAAAATAGAACAAGAACAAAAGGAAAAAAAAGAAAAAAGAAACTGTTTTCTAATCCAAGAGCCATCAAATAAAGGCAGTAAACATATATTTGCAGCAGGATTTAATTGGGCGCAACTGGTAGGTAGGTGATACTTTTTACAGAGGGACGGAACAAAGCGAGGCAGGAGGGTTTGTGCAGATAGGGCAAAAACTGATTTTTTTTTTTTTGGTTATATATTAACTATTAAATCCCCTTGATATAAGGAAAGATTCTATTGCAGTGGTAAAGAGGGTCCAAAAATTGCTTTATGTTACAGGTTCAAGTCCTAGGTGTCACTCTTCTATTTTTTCATATAAATTTCTGGTTCCCCTACTAGTTTTACATACAATCTTTTTCACAAGAAATGCCTGTGCGTCACTCATAAACTCCAGCAGACAATCACACGCTCGAAAAGGCAAATACTCCTCTTAAATCGGAGTAACCAAATTCTTATTAGATCGACCCACACATCAGAGACAGAATCTTCGCAAGGTGAAGTCTTAATACACCTACGTTTATTCAACAATCATTAACCACAGAAAAATTAGCTCACATCGCAGACACGACACGGTTAAAAAGAGAAAGTTCTAGAACACTCTAGATCTGCTATATCAGAAGTTGAATCCAACATTTCATCATAAAGAGATACGAACAGTATCAGGATCAAATCCAAAGTTAGCCTAGTGATACCGATCAGTGTGAAAATCAAGCAAAAATGAATCGAGTGAATAGTCAAAAGTCAAACATCGAATACTCACATAAATAGGAAAAATTAAATAAATATATATTCAGAATAAGATCACGACGTATATACTGATGCAGAAATTTTTGAAGAAGCAAAAGAGAAAGAGAAATGAATTTACCTCAGGGAACCCCTTGTATGGCTAGAGAGAGAAAGAGAGGAAGAGAGAAGTCCAATATGTCTGTGATAATGAGGAGTTGGAAATGATGGAAATGGCCAGATAAGAGTGAAATCAGTGTGTTTTTATTGGAGAAATGGACTGACTTCTCTGACCTGTTGAGTGGTAGGTGGCCAGTGTGTGAATGCTGAATACCATCGTATTCATTTTGCCAACTACCTTCGGGTATTCACTCGGTAAGAGTTTTCTAGAATGTCAGCAGTCAAAATGGAACAGCAATTAAATTCTCCAATTTCTCTCTTCCTCCTCTTTTTTTTTCTTCTTTTTAGACTAGTTTTATTCTAGGGCCCTCAACATTTTGAGATTTCTAATAAAAAAGGTTTTACTAAATTTAAAAAAAAAATAGTAGTGAATATTATCATTCTATTATCATTTAGATAATATTGAAGATTATAAAAAAAAAGTATAAAATTTCGTATTTAAAAAATAAACAAAAGGCTCCTTTACTTTTGAGGATACACGTACAAAGTGTGTACCTTATATTATTAAGTATATAATTTTTGGTTTATAAAGTAAAAGTTAAAGAAAGAAGTGTAAGTCCTAAGAAATGATGAATATTGATTTAATTTAATAAGTCAATAAAAGGAGAAATTCTGATCCACAAAAACATCAAATGTCTTTATTGTTATATCAAATGACTTACGCGGGGATAGTAAGAATAATTGTTGCTCTTGTGATATAGTTGTTTACCCTAAAAAAAAAAAAGATAACAATTAAATTTGTAAGTGGTCTTAAGGATACGTGGGTTAATTTAATACAAATGATAAATAGCGTTAGATTAAACAGATAAAGGACGTAATAAATTGTCAAACCAATCAAAAGAAGTGACCCCGGACACAGTAACTGCTCAATAAAATGCCTGCCTTCGATCTCGGGCTCACGTTAATGATGTACTGATGAACAAAAGTAAGAACTTTGAATAATAGAGAAAATAAGAGTATATTACCTTGATGTACGTGTTAAAGTGTCCCTAGTGAATAATCAGACCCCCCTTTATATAGTAGGGGAATTTTACCCTAAGTACAATTCCACAAAAGGTAACAATCTTCTGTTTAACTAATCACCAGTTTTTTGCCGATACGTGCCGAGATTCACGCCGTGATATCCGGCTGGTCACATATATCACAGCCTTTTGTTGGTCATGCTTGATTATCTGGTAATTCTCTCCGAGATTTTTGGGATTCAAGCCGATCCTGGGGGTCGTGGCCTCGATATTTCCGAGGGCGGGTGTTTTGCTCGAACCCCGGCTCGAGGGGCTCCTTGCCTCGATTTCGGTTCCTTACAATCACGTCTCTTACTCCGTTTATTTCATCGAAAATTGAGACGTCCCATGGGCTCGGTTTCACCCGTATACAGATAGTCCCCTCGTTTCTCGGAGAGTAAGTTTACGGAAATGACGAGAAACGATATATGCACTTCGATTCCTTCTTCAATACGCCGTGACGGAAACGATAAAGAATCCGAAATGTCTTGTTAGTCGCGTCATTATGACTTCAAACACGTGTCAGCCATCGGCAGGTCATCCCTGGATGTGAAACGGCGCGAAGCCTCTATAAATACTCCCCTCCTTCGTTCATTTTTCACTTTTTGACCAAGCTTCTACCTTAGAGCCTTCAGGATATCACTGCCCTTCTTCATACTCTTAACATTTTTACCTCCGTTCTTCAAGATTTCTCAGTAAATTGTAAGCTTTTACTCATTTTCCACACAAACCAGCGTACTTGATTTTTTTCAGTAAAGCTTTTACCTTTCATCTCCCAACCTTTCTTCATATTTTTCAAACTTTTCCCAGACAATAATGGCTAAAACTTCCAAAATTGTTCCCCAGAAAGTCGCTTCCTCTTCTTCACAACCGACCGCCGAAGTCGAGGAGACCGCTCCCAATATGGTCGTCTTGGAGAGATTCGCCCAGGGCGTGGCTACCTATGAACCGGCTGCCAAGCTTCCCCTGAAAATGTTCGTCCCCGGGGGATGCTCGGTCGTGGATGATTTTAAGGTCTAAAAGCCCTCGTCGGCATAGGGCCGGTGTGAGGCGGTATCTAGATACATACCGCTATCTCAGATACCGCTAAGTACAGGTACAACTGCTCGTCTGCCTTCGGAGTATGAAGTAAAGGCGGACTCGAAAGATACCGTTTGAGTTCTTATAAAGCTTGCTGGCACTCCAGGATCCACGAGAAGTTATTCTTCTTCTTCAATAACGAGAAGAACCGATGGCTCTTATCGGAGGACCTTCAAATAAATCGACCCAAGGTGGCTATGCGCCCGGTTAGTCTTTGAACGACCTTAACATTGTCCACTACAGTGATGTCTTCTATGGCCTTGATCTTGTCGGGATTGATCTCGATTCCCCGGTTGGATACCATGAATCCAAGGAACTTCTTAGAGACTCCGAATGCGCATTTCTCTGGGTTGAACTTCATATTGTATTTCTTCAGTGTGTTGAAGGTTTCCTGCAAATGGTCCTCTGCTCCCGGGGACTTAACTAACATGTCGTCAATGTAAACCTCTATTGACTCCTATTTGCTCTTCGAACATCTGATTTAATAGGCATTGGTAAGTGGCACCAACGTTTTTTAGTCCGAATGGCATTACGTTATAACAATAGGTGTCGTATTTAGAGATGAAGGAAGTCTTTTCCTGGTCGCCCGGATCTATCCAGATCTGGTTATACCCGGAATAGGTGTCGAGAAAGCTGAGTATCTCGTGGCCGGCCTTCACATCGATCATGTGATCGATGTTAGGTAAAGGAAAAGAGTCCTTAGGGCATGCCTTGTTCAAGTATTTGTAGTCTATACACATTCTTAATTTGTTTCCCTTTTTAGGCACTACTACTACGTTTACTAACCAGTTCGGGTATTTAACTTTCCAAACGCAACCTATTTTAAGGAGTTTGGATACCTCGTCTTTGATGAATATGTGCTTGACTTCGGACTGAGGCCTCCTCTTCTGTTTAACGAGGTGAAACTTCGGATCTAAGCTCAACTTGTGAGTAGTTATTTCCGGCGGAATCCCTATCATGTCAAGATAGAACCAAGCGAAACAATCTATGTTAGCTATAAGAAATTCAATGAGTTTTTTCTTGAGCTCGGGAGTAAGCCCTGTGCAGTTATACCTTCCGATCGGGCAGGTGCTCGATCAATATGACTTGCTCCAGCTCCTCAACCTGACTTGGTGGCATCGGAATCGTTAGGGGCTATGACCTGGGGACTCTGTAATCGTCATCCTCATTCGTCCCCTGCTTTTCTAGTTCGATCGGGGCCGGTGTCAGTGATAGCTATTTGGTTTCTCTCTTGGTGACTGAACTCGGGTTCTTCGATGTCAAGAGTGAGGATATCGGGACGACCTCGTTGACCGCGAACATTTCTTTTGCGGCCGGTTGCTCTCTGTAAATCATTTTGATCCCTCCAGGTGTAGGGAATTTCAACGCCTGATGTAGTGTCGAGGGTACTGCCCTCATGTTGTGAATCCATGACCTCCCGGATAGAGTGTTATATCTCATATCCCCTTCGATCATGTAGAACTTTGTTTCCTGAACGGTTTCGGCAGTGTTTACGGGCAGGGTTATCTCCCCTTTAATGGCCTCACATGCCATGTTAAACCCGTTTAAAACTCGGTCTGTAGGCATAATTTGGTCTTGTAGACCCAGCTGTTCCACGACCCTAGATCTAATGATATTGGCCGAGCTACTTGGATCAATCATCACACACTTAACTCGAGATTTATTTTTGAGTACATATATTACCAGCGCATCATTGTGTGGTTGCACGATGCCTTCAGCATCCTCGTCATTGAAAGATACGGTTCCCTCCGGCACATAATCTCAAGTCCGTTTTCCCTTTGTAATGGACACTTTAATGCGCTTTAGCATCGGCCCCTGGGGGACGTCCACCCCAACAGTGATCATGTTAATGATGTGCTGAGGTTCCTGTTGCTCGATCTGCTTGTTGGAGTCCCTATTCCTGAAGTGATTTTTGGCTCGATCACTCTGAAACTCTCGAAGGTGTTTGTTGTTAGATAACCGGGCTACTTCCTCTCTCAATTGTCGGCAGTCTTCGATTCTGTGGCTATGAGTGCCATGATATTTACACATTAGGTTGGAATCTCTTTGGGAAGGATTAGATTGCAATGGTCGAGGCCACTTAGTATCTTTGATGCATCCGATGGCTGACACGATGGCGGCAGCGTCGACGTTGAAGTTGTACTCCGATAACCTTGGTGCTTCCTTGGACCCAATGAGTCTGTCAAAACCGCTTTTGCTCATGAGTCCCCAGTTATTGTGTCCTCGGTGGCTTCATCTTTCACTTCTCATAGTGTTGCGTCCGGACCCATTACCCCTTCGATATCCATTGTATGGTTGATACTGGTCTCTATTCGATCTTGGTTCACGACAATGTCTCTTTTGGGTCTGTCACTAGCTCTGACGGGATAAACGGACCCGGAAGGGGCCCCGAGCTGATCGTCTTCGACCATGATTTTTGATTGGTAACGGTTATGGATGGCGGCCCATGTTACTGCTGGGTAATCTATCAAATTTTACTTCAACTGCTGTGAAGCCAATGAGCTTCGGGGATTGAGTCCTTGAGTGAAGGCCTGAACTGCCTAATCATCTGCTACCGGAGGCAGATCCATCCCTTACATTTGAAACCTCGATACGAATTCCCTGAGATTCTCGTTATCTCTTTGCTTTACCTTAAAAAGGTCAGATTTCCTGGTCTTGACCTTGATGGCCCCGGCGTGCGCTTTACAAAGGCTTCTGCAAGTATAGCAAACGAGTCAATAAAATTAGGGGGTAAGTTGTGATACCATATCATAGCTCCTTTCGACAAGGTATTACCGAAATTTTTTAGCAGAACGGATTCGATTTCATCATCTTCCAAGTCGTTTCCCTTGATGGCGCACGTATAAGAGGTCACATGTTCGTTTGGATCGGTTGTCCCATTATACGTCGGAATTTCGGGCACACGGAACTTTTTTGGGATCGGCTTGGGAGCTGCGCTCGAAGGGAAAGGCTTTTGGACAAATTTCATGAAATCCAGGCCCTTCAGTATCGGTGGCGCTCCCGGGATTTGATCGACCCTGGAGTTATTGGTCTCCACTTTTTTGTCGTTGGCTCCGATTTTGTTTTCTCCTGATTCCACCCATTTTTGCAGCTATTCAAGCATCTTTATTATCTCGGGGGTGTTCCCCGGTTTTGCTTCACCCGACCTTTCTATGGCCGGTTCATTTCTGCGAGCATTTTTCCAGGATGATTAGGGCTCAACTCTGCTAGGGGCGTGACTCTGGTTCTGCAACAGGGCTATCGCTGCCTGTTGAGCCTGTAACATTTCGAAGATCACGCGCAAGTTGATCCTATCACCTTCGCTGTCGTGTGTACTCCGAGCTATCGAGCGAGCTCCCCCGTGAATGCTGTTTTTGGAGTTAGTAGGCAAGTTTGCTTCGATAGCCATATGTGAGTTAGCATCGATCGGATCAACGACTTGGACTCCGTTGGGGTCAGTAAGTGGAACCTCGTTGCTAGGCACCACATTGTTGTTCTCGCCATGATAGCCGGACTCAGCATCCACATTCAAATGAGCATATTGGGAGTTTGACACTTTTTATTTTGACCTGAAATTAAAAGCTCAAAGAACAAGCGTAAAATAGAGTGTGTTATGAAAATTGTATCAAATTGCCACTATTATCCTTAGCCCCACGGTGGGCGCCAAACTGTTTACCCTAAAAAACGGACAATAATTAAATTTGTAAGTGATTTTAAGGATACGCGGGTTAGTTCAGTACAAATGATAAATAGCGTTAGATTAAACATATAAAGGACGTAGTAAATTGTCAAATCAATCAAAATAAGTGACCCCGGACTCAGCAACAGCTCAATAAAATGACTACCTTCGATCCCGGGCTCACGTTAATGAGAACTAATGAATAAAAGTAAGAACTATGAATAACAGAGAAAATAAGAGTATATTGCCTTGATGTGCGTGTTGCAGTGTCCCCAATGAATAATCAGACCCCTTTTTATATAGTAGGTGAGTTTTACCCTAAGTACAATTCCACAAAAGGTAAAAATCTTCCATTTAACTAATCACCGATTTTCTGCTGATACGTGCCGAGATTCACGCCGTGATATCCGGCTGGTAAAGGTTATCACGGCCTTTTGCTGGTCATGCTCGATTATCTGGTAATGCTCTCCGAGATTTTTGGGATTCAAACCGAACCTGGGGGTCGTGGCCCCGATATTCCCGAGGGCAGGCATTTTTCCAGGACCCCGGCTCGATGGGCTCCTTGCCTCGATTTTGGTTCCTTACAATCTCATCTCTTGCTCCGTTTATTTCATCGAAAATCGAGGCATCTCATGGGCTCGGTTTCACCCGTACACAATAATACTAAAAACAAATAAGTGATATTAAAATACTTTTATCACAATGGTTTAAATATTTGCAAAAAATAAAAATAAAAATTTGAATATTTTGGTCTTTATAAACTAGAAGAAAGATGTTGACTCTGTAACACCTAAAATATGATAAGTAATAATATAACACCTGCTGGCAATTCGCCATGGACATATAAATTAAGTACATGAGTGCACGTTATTTTCCTAGAGTGTTATAATTTTTTAGAGTGTTACAATCGACGCACGAATATAAAGGACTACTTAAATGGTCGATTCATGGTAGTTTAAACTGATCTAAGATGACATATTCATGTTTATGGAGACATAAAGATGAATATTATCAAACTTTGGCAAAAACATAAAATTCTGCAAATACCAAAAGTTAGGGTTGTTCAAATATGTTTTCAATTTAAAAACCATAAAATATTATTTCAATTTGGGTCGGGTGGGTCCAATAGGGAGGGTGAGCCCTATTCCGCCTAGAAAAGAAGTTTTGGCTACTATTCCTTGTTGGATTGTGATGTCACTTCCTTTGTTACAGAAACCGCAATCACTCCATTCTTAAAATACTCTCTTACCTTAGTTTTAGAGAAGCAACCCAGATGAATATTCTCTCCAAAACATGGCTACATGCCTGGTTCACTCATCCCAACTTGGAATTCAGACTATAATGTCACGACACGTTAAATTAATAGATCAAATCTGAAGAGATAGGGACATAAAACTCCGATAAAAAAGTTTAAATTTTCAAAAGAGTTATCATTGTATTCTGGTTTTAATGACGTTTATGATAAGTGGCTTGGCACCACACTTCACAATGGGGTAAAGGATCTAGCGTATACACATACGACTGAATCTTCACTATACCCTTTCCCGTTTTCATAGTCTTGGCAGCAAAATCTTTAAGAGAATTGGTTATGACACGCTGTGATCTGATGCATCTTTCATTATCTAGTGATCATGATGTGGTGAAGTGCGATTCTTTGAGAAAGCTTTTTCTATCTGATGTTCGTTTAGATGAAAGGATGCTTCTGATTCTACTTGCTAGTCGTCCATTGATTGTTAATTTCATGATTGACGATTGCATTGGGTTGACAAAGATTGAGGTGCAAAATTTTCAATAGATCAAGTCAATCATATTAGAACACTGTTAAACTAGCGTGTTTCCATCCATGCACCAACCCTTGAATACTATTTGACCAAAAAATATAACTCTTAGTTCAAATAATTAAATTTATGTGATAATGGGTTAAACCTAGTTAATAATAATATTTTTAGATGTGATTTCTGAAAGCGTGATTAGCATCGAATAGATCTGGTAGAAAAGTGACAGCACCATGCAATAACTATTCCAAAAAGTATGAGCAATAATGTAGCATTTAATATCAATGAATAACAATAAATGACATTTAAGTAAATAGGAGGAGTGATTTACCCAATAAAGGATGAATTAGATGGTTGTTCCTCCTGACAATGATGAGTGACAGACAAATCCTTGAATGTTCGAATTTTTCTCGAATCTGATGGAAAAGTATGGAATAATAGAGACAAGAATCTTGGTGAAAAGGTAATGTTTGTATCTTAGTAAGAGAAAGAGAGAGAATCTTTTGTCAAAGTATGTTCTTACAAAATGAATATCACATGCCTCATGTCATTGTCCTTTTTTCTATTTATATGAGACTTATTTCTAGTAAACCCTAATAGTACAAGTGCAGAGAATATTCGCTAGAATATTTCCTTTAATATCCTATTTTGAAAACTGGCCATTACAGCTTCATAAACGGTGCTCGACCTCGACCATTATCGACATCTCGACCACGACTCTCGTCGACTCTTCGGCTACGAGTCTCGCTGCTTATTGGTCCACCTCGACTAATGATGGCTCGAGAATATTTTCTTTAATTCTATCTTATGTTAAATATTCTAGGGAAGATTTTGACCCATACAGTTAGTCCCTTCGCTTATTGAGGCCACGCTCAGGCGGGCTCGATGAGCTGATTCTATTCATTGAAATGATTGGATGAGTTGATCGGGTCGTGATGATTGAGGCGAGCTGGCAACGTGGCCCTTCGTGAGCACAAACTTTGGAGTTGTACTATCCACGAATCAACGTCACAACCTCGTGCGTCATCATGATGCGTATTTTCGATACGTCACTTCATTTTGCATGGGGCTCCTGATTGGTCATGCCGCTTCAATTTCGATGCCTGGTAATGATGAGCCAATTTCTCGGTTCTGACGCCCGAATTCCTATAAATAGGGATGTAAAGGTGTAATCCCAAACTTTACAGTGTTCCTGCATCGAAACCCTATATCCTCTTCTTCCTTTTCCATTGTTGCGCATCCTTTCCCTTTGTTCTAGCTATTCTTACCGTTTTTTAGTCCTCCGTTGTTTGATACCTTCGTTTTTTTGTTGGTAATATGTATAATGTACCTTCTGAGTCCAGCGAGGGAAGTGACCCAGTCCCTCTAGCGATTCTTTTTCCTCATGCGGAGAACGTTCCCACTGTCGTTGAGGACGGAAGCATCCCGATGGTGGAAGAGATAGTTCCTCGTAACATCGATGCCAGGTCAAAATTTTCAAAATTGCATGAAGACGAACTCGGGACCTTTAAGTCGGCGATGAAGGAGGCTGACTTGTTAGAGGTTAAGGCGAAATACGACCTTCCTGATCATGTCGAGTTGATCTCTGCCGGGTGGGATGTGGTGCAGTACAACCGTCTTGGGTACTACACATTCTACGCCTATCCCTTTCACGTCGGCGACACTCTTCCTCTCCTCCCGCCGGCGGAGGAATTTTGTCTCTTCTACGGCATTTGCGTGGCTCAGCTCGTGCCGTATGTCTACAAGCTCTTAAGGATGCTTACTAAGTTCGTGGAGTTAGCTGGGGTCGAGGTCACACTTCGACACCTGATGCACCTGTTCGCCCCTAACTTTTATAAGGGGAAGATGGTGAACCTTCGCCATCGAGGAGGCAAGTGCCTGATGGTGAAGATGGACGATAATGCTAACCGCCAGTTTTGGCTCAACTTTTTCTTCGTTAGAACTGAGGTCGTGGTGGCCAATGTCAATGGCTTCCCTGAAGCTTGGAATTGCACTCGTAAGCGCCTCACCCCCTTGCATGTAGGCACTTGGTTTATTTTGCTTAGTTGTGTATTCTGACCTCTCATTCTTTTCTTACGCAGCCAAGACCTCGCCTCCTCCTTTGGTCGAGGACATTTCTTGTTCGGTCGATTTGCCTCCTCCTTCATATCGTAGGGATTCGTGAAGTGCCGGGTTTCTTCAAGAGGTTTGGGTCGGCTCCCCCCCCTCGGCTAGTAAGTTACTCGTTTTGTTGGAGTCTTGGCTCAATTCTTTTTCGTTTACCTTGCTGATTTTACCCTTTTCCCTGTGCTTTTCCTAGGATCGGCCAAGGGCATTCGAGGAGGGCGAGAGCTCTCGCCCCTTCGTTCCAGAAAAGAAAAGCGGTCGGGTCTTCGGCTTCCGCCCCACCTACGACGGCGGCTAGTTCTATGCGCACCTCGACCCCTCCTGCTGCTGCGCCTGGTTTCGCTCCTTCTACGGCTGTGGAGACCTCATCCTCTCCCTTACGTCGTCTTATAAATAAAGATGATGAGCCTGTCCTGAGCGAGGGGGACTTAATGCCCCATAAGAGGAGGTCTGTAGATGTTGGTGGCGGGGCCACCCGTGCCGTGGATTTAATGGTAGGTGACTCCTCCTTGCGCAAGACAGCGACCATAGTTATCGGGAATGACGTCGAGCCAGAGTCCGGGTCCCCTAGGTTGGAGGCAGCCAAAGTGGGTATGCCTTCGGTGGTTGCCGAAGTGGAGAGATCGGTCGATAATGCCTTTGAGACTTCTAGGCGAGAGGAGGCATCGACATATCTGCCGAGCTGATGCTTCTTTCTCGGCCGACGAGAGGGGTAAATTGTTGCCGATGAAGGTGATGAGTCGGGGTCTGACATTGATGCGACCAACCTGAAAAATGATGGATGAGGGTTTTATCCAGCTTGAGATGAGGTTAGAGGGGTCTACGAGGATCATTGCGGTCCCTATGGACCGCGATTTGCTGAATAGCAGGGAGGGCGTCGTTCCTGCCCTCGACCCTCTTTGCTCTGAAATTGAGGGTAAGACCCTCAAAGAACTGGACGACGTCACCTTATCGAGGAGCATAGCCAGCCTCGCTCTCCGGGTGAGTGTTAGTGTTTTGTCCTTTTCTTTCTTACCTTTGTTGGCAGGGGTATTTTTGTGTTTGCCTTACTCCCTATTTTTGTTTGCAGACTGTGAATTTGGAGATTGAAGGTGCACGAAGAGAGGAGAAACGTAGGGAAATATTTATAAGGCTGAAAAATAAATATTTTGAGTATCGCGGCAAGTACCAGGAGTTCCACAGGCGGTTTGGTGAGGGCGGGAATCTACAGGCCCTTCGTGATGAGCTAAATGAGAAGGATGACGAGCTGGTGAGAATCATCGAGAAGTGCAGCGTCCTCGAGGGGACGCTAAGGAGTAGGGAGCAGGAGCTCGAGGTCAGCATGGCCGTAGAGGCCCAATGCAGTGACCTTCAGGCACATGTGGTTGAGTTGCGCAGGAAATTAGAAGAATGTTGGACACAGATCGAGGTCCTCCATGGCGAAGTCGTCGAGAAGAAGAGCAAGCTTGAGAAGGCAGAGTCTTCCCATTTGGAGGCTCTGAGAAAATCAGAGATGTTAGAGTTGGCGAATAGGACTCTCCGGGCCGAGCCGGAGATTGATCAATCTACGGCAAAGGCAAAAGAAGATAGATTGGGGGAGAGGATCAGAGAGCTAGAGAAAGACAACTCCTTCCTCCATGACCGGGTGGCTGCCTTAGAGGCTAAAAAGGCTCAACTGCTTACGTAGTTGTCTTCCTCTCATACTTCAAATTTCCTAAACGTTCCTCATAACCTGTACGAGGAATAGGTTCATGTTGATGCTAAGTTGGACGTGTTTGAGATTTGTATAAGGGGGGGTCTATTTTTACGGTCGCCCTTGATGATGTTCGTGTTAAGGCCCACGAGGCTCGGGTGGCTTGTGGATCTCGCCACGCCTGAGGCTGGTGATGATTAGGGGGACGGGGGCGTGGACCAGCTTGAAGAGAACGCCTGATATGATGTTGCGTACCCTGAGGGCGATGGTGATGATGAAGAAAAGGATCGGGAGGGCCCAAGCATCAACTATCAGGGTGGTGGAGGTGCAAAAGATCCGATGGCGGCGACCAGTAGTTTTTCTCCTCTTTTTTTTTGTTGTAAGCTTGTTTTTTTTGCCGGCGTCTTCACGAGCCTTTGTAAAAAATGTTTAAGTATGAAATGGAATTGCAAGATTGTTTTCTGCATCTGTTTCCTTTTTGTGGTTATTTTTTCTGTATTTGCGTGTTTTTTGCTTCTGTTTCTTGTTCGAGCGAGGTCGAACATATTTGAACTTAGTCATGGCTGAGGGCCGGTAGTATTTGTTCGAGCGAGGTCGGACATAACCTGAATTTAATTATGGCCGAGGACCGGTAGTTGTTAGTTCAAGTGAGGTCGAACATAACCTGAATTTGATTATGGCCGAGGGCCGGTAGGTGTTAGTTCGAGCGAGGTCGAACATAACCTGAATTTAATTATGGGCGAGGGCCGGTAGGTATTAGTTCGAGCGAGGTCGAACATAACCTGAATTTAATTATGGCTGAGGGCTGGTAGGTATTAGTTTGAGTGAGGTCGAACATAACCTGAATTTGAGAGAAATGCGCTGGTAACTGTAAAGTTTATTGCCTTGACATTGTTGCATTTGTTACATACTTGGAGAAATTTACAGATTTGGGGTGTTGGATGGCGTTCCAGTCCCAGTCTATCTAGTCCCTTCATTGGTCGATATGGAGAGTAGTGAGAGGTCGAGCAATGGAATAGTAACCAGGGCTTAGCCTCACGTATTTCAACTTGGGAGTGTTCCCTTCGTCACCTCGTTAAAAACCTCCTTGAGAAAACCCAACTGGGACAAAACTCAAGTGAGGAAAAAAAAAGTACGACTTGGGGAACACTCTTTCCTTTAGAAGTTAAAGTATTTGAGGTGGCTGATATTCCAGTGTTTTGGTAGTAGCTTTCCTTCCATTATTTCTAGTTGAAATGATCTTTTATTCGCTTTTGTTGTGATTTTGTACGAACTGTCCCAATTTGTTCCCAGCTTACCTTCCCTGGGATCTTTGCTCGCTTGGGTTTTAGCTTTCAGTACGTAGTCCCCGATTTTGAGCGGTCTGACCTTTGCTTTGTTGTTATAATAGCGTTCTACTTGTTGTTTTTGGGCGATCATTCTTGTATAAGTCATATCTCTTTGTTCATCGACTTCATCGAGTTCCTGCCTTCGGCCTTCGTCGTTACTTGTGGCGCTCTCATAGGAGTACCTTAGACTAGGCTCTCCGACCTCGACCAGTATTACCGCCTCAGTCCCGTAGACCAAAGAGTAGGGCGTCTCTCCTATGCTCGTTGTTGTTTGGTATGCCCACAATACTTATGGTAGGACTTCCGGCCACAGTCCCTTAGCATCCTCAAGCTTCTTTTTCATGATGTTTAGTATCAATTTGTTGGAGGACTCTACTTTCCCATTACTCCCGGGGTGGTACGTGGTTGAGAGTATTCTTTTGATATGCCGTTCCTTAAAAAATTAAGCGATTTTCCTTCCCGTGAATTGGGGTCCGTTGTCGCAGCTAATTTCTTTGGGAAGGCCGAACCGGCATATGATATTATCCATATAAAAGTGATTACATCTTGTTCTCGTATTTGGGAGAATGCTCCTGCTTCCACCCACTTAGGGAAATAGTCAGTTAAAACTAAAAGGAATCATACGTTACTTCATCCTACCGGGAGGGGGCCTACGATGTCCATTTCCTATTTGATGAACGGACAAGGTGAGGTGACTGAGTGGAGGTGTAGAGGTGTTCGACCACTTGGTGAATCATTGGGGCATACTTCTGGCATTGCTCGCATCTTTTTACGAAGTCTGCAGCCTCCTTTTTCATGGTGGGCCAACAATATCCTATCCGTATGAGGCATCTAGCCAGCGCTCGATTGCTGGAATGAGGCCCGCAATTGCCTATGTAGATCTCTTCAAGGATGCGCTGAGTCTGGTTTATGCCAAGGCACTTTGCTAAAAGTCCGTCGTAGGTTCTCTTATACAGGTCATTGTGGAGGATACTGTATCTGGCTACTTGCATTCTTAGTTTCCTGGCCTCTTTTTTTGTCATCTGGGAGTGTGCCGTCCTATAAGTATGCGATAGTATGATTGCAGCAGTCCCAAGTTAAGCTAATGGTTCTTACCTTGACTTGGTCTAGCGAGGAGTTGAGGAGATGGACCACGTTTTTGTCTCCTATTGTGATGCTTTTGGTAGCTGCGGCTAGTTTAGCGAGGTCGTCTGCCTCGGTGTTCTGTGCTCGTGGAATTTGGTCGAGCTGACATTCATCAAACTCGGGCAGCAGCTTGTAAATTTCGGTCTGATATTTTTGCAATCTTTGTTCCTTTTTCTGGTAGGTCCATGTGACTTTGCTGACTACGAGCTTGGAATCACAGTGTAGTTTTAACTGTTTTCACTCATGCCTGAGCGCTAGTCTCAAACCTGCTATGATGGCCTCATACTCGGCCTCGCTGTTAGTCATGTCCGGGCACCTAATGGATTGGCGAATTACTTCGGCTGTTGGTACTTCGAATATGAGTCCCCGTACGGATCCCGACGCGTTAGATGTGCCGTCGGTGTATAGGACCCAGAGGTTTTGTGTTTGGGGGGAAGTTTGGAGGGCTTCCCTTTCGACTTCAGGCATTATTTATGTGCTAAAGTCAGAGACAAAGTCAGTGAGCACTTGTGACTTTATCGCCGTTCACGACTGGTATGTGATATCGTGCTCGTTGAGCTCGATGGACCATTTTCCAGCCTTCCCGATAGCTCGAGCTTATGTAAAATGCTTCTTATGGAGAAAGGTGTGACGACCGAGATAGGGTGGTACTGGAAATATGGTTAAGCTTCCGTAAAGCTAAGACTAGGGACAAAGCCAGTTTCTCGAGGTGCGGCTACCTCATCTCAGCATCGAGTAGTGTTTTGCTAATGTAATAGATGGGAGATTACGTACCTTTGTTTTCTTGAATTAGGACTGCGCTCATAGCTACCTCGGATACAACTAGATAAATGAGGAGACGTTCCCCCGGCTCTGGTTTTGAAAGTAAGGTCGGTGGCGACAAGTATGCCTTTAGTTCCCTCAAAGCCTGGACGCACTCTGAAGTCTATTGGAGGCCATTATCTTTCTTGAGTATGCCAAATAATTTATGGCACCCATCCAACGATCATGAGATGAACCTTGATAAGGCGGCGATGCCGCCAGTCAATCTTTGGACCTATTTTTTGGTGGTCAAGAGTTTGGGTATCCCTTCAATGGCTTTAATTTGGTTAGGGGTGACCTCGATCCCTCGTTCAGATACGAGGAACCCTAGAAATTTTCCAAAAGCTATGCCGAACGCACACTTCTCCGGGTTCAGTTTCATTTCGTATCGTCTGAGTATGTCGAATGTTTCTTTCAAATGATCGATGTGATCTTCTCCTTTTTTCGACTTGACCAGCATGTCGTCTATATATACTTCCATTGTCTTACTAAGCCGATCCTTGAACATTCTCATCACCAACCTTTGATAGGTCACCCCCGTGTTTTTTAGTCCGAAGGGCATGACCTTGTAGCAGTACGTTCCTTGTTGGGTGATGAACGTGGTTTTTTCCTAATATTCCTCTTCCATGAGGATCTGATTATTGCCCGAGTAACCATCCAAGAAAATTAGCGGCTCATGTCCGGCCGTTGCATCAATAAGTTGGTCGATGCGAGCAGCGAGAACGAATCCTTTGGGCATGCTTTGTTCAAGCATGTGAAGTCTACACACATCCCTATTTCCCATTCTTCTTTTTAACCATTACCACGTTGGCGACCCACTTGGGTACTTTGATTCCCTTATGGAACTATTTTCTAATAGTTTTTCCACTTCCTCACACACTGCATCAGTGATTGCAGAGTTGAATTTATGCCGGACCTACTTCATCGGGGGGTGGTAGGGGTCGATGTTTAATTTGTGTGTGGCGATCACTTTTGGGATGTCCGGCATATCTGCATGGCTGAAAGCAAAAAATCCGTGTTATTTTTTAAGAATTGACTGAATTTACCTGGGTCCTGGAGTTTACAACCGATATAGGCCTTCTTGCTATGGTCGTTGGAGTCTAATTGAACGGGGTCGATGTCGTCTATGGTCGACCCTGCGGCTTCGGCTATGTCGGGATCTTTGACGCCTTCCCCAATCTCGTCATGACCCGACCTCGACCCTGCTGATTACTATGCCTCTTTTTCTTTGTCCTTCCTTTGTTGAGAGGCCATGCTATCTAAAGTGATGCGGTAGCATTCTCGAGATGTACGCTGCTCTCCTCGTATGGTGAATATCCCCCATGGAGTTGGGAATTTGATGACTTGGTATAAGATGGAGGGGATGACCTTTATGGGGTACAATCCACGGTCGTCCCACTATGGCATTGTATGCGGTGTCTTGGTCCATGATGTGGAATGTTGTTTCTAGAGTTACGACGCCGACCGAAATGAGGAGAGTGATTTCCCCAGATGTCCGTTCAACTGCATTGTTAAAACCAGTTAGCGTGATGCAGCATGGCACTATCTTATCCTCGAGTTTTATTTGGGTAAGTACTCGGGGATGAATAATGTACGTGCTGCTTCCATCATCAATCATAATACATTTAACATCAGTATCCAAAATTTGTAGAGTAATAAAGAGAGCGTCGTGATAAGGAAAGACCAAACCGTCGGCATCCGACTTACTAAAGATGATACTTTCTTCGAGTTCGTCGAACCATTCACGGGTGATGGATCGCTTGAGTTTGTGTGTAGTGGTGAACTTCACGCTGTTGATAGAGGCATCGTCTCCGATGATCATGTTGATGGTACAGGCTGGTGAGGGTGGTTTGGGTGGCCCTTGATATTCGTGCCCTTTGGCGAAATTGGTTCTTCCCTTATCGCTTAATAACTCTTTCAGATGTCTTTGTCGTAGCATATTCACGACTTTCTATCTTAGGGTGATGAAGTTTTTCATTTTATGCCCTCGTTCCTGGTGGAACTCACTGAGGGCGTCAGACTTTTTGGTATTAGGGGTCTGATTTCATCTTTGGCGGCCACTTCACTTTTGGTCCAAGCTTCTTCAGGGTGTAGACTATCTCTGTAGGTGACACATAAAAATTGTAAGCAGATAATAAGGGGGGCATACCTGTGCCGTTCTGATGAGTTATCCTCCTTGGTCTGGATGGACCTTCTTTGTAGCAAGGAGAGGGGACGGCGCCCGTTCTGATATATGGTTGGTGCCGTTCTCTGTTAGGTCGTGGAATCGGGTGATCTCTTGTGGCATTGTCTCTTCGATCCTTTCTTGACTCCGTTGCACTAAGGTTAGCCGGTGGGTTGGCCCGTTGAGGTCGTCCTCATCTGCACGGACTTCGGAACAATAAGCATTGTGGATTCCGTCCCTAGTTATTGGGGGATACTTCATCAACCGACTTAATAGTTTCCTCGTTGCTCTTGAACCATCCTTTCTTAGCCCGTTCTGAAAAGTTGTGACCTCCATCCCTTCGGACATTTTTGGTAAAGTCATCCTTACTCGGTTGAACGGCGAGGAAGTCCCTTAGTCCCTCTCCCAAGGATTTCCTGACGGTGAATATGTCGTTCACTCTTGCCTCGGCTTTCTTGGCTCCGGCGTGGGCCGTTACGAACTTGTCGGTCATTTCTTCAAGGTTTCAATAGAGCGTGCTGGTAGCTGCAAATACCAAGTTAATGCCCCTCCTCGGAAGGTTTCGCCGAACTTCTTCAGCAACACGGAAGACACCTGTTCCTTGGCAAGGTTGTTGCCTTTCACGGCGGTGACGTAATGAGTCACATGATCTTTGGGGTCGGTTGTGTCGTCATATATCCTGAGGTAGGGCGTCATTTTCAAGGTTTTTGGTATAGCATGTGGAGCTGCGTCATCACTGTATGGCTGTTCGATGAACCGGCCGGCATCCCTCTTCGGTAGCAGCTTGGGGGCGCCTAGTATTTTATCGACCCTTTCCTGGTATTCTTTATTTGATCTCGGAGTGCCTTGTTCTCATTCTCCATTTCCTCCATCCTTTTCACAATGACTGTAAGGGCGTTGTAACCTACACTATTAGTGACATCGTGAGTAATACCTGTTGTCGGAGGGGGAGGGAGTTGGTTGCACTACTCGTCTACTGGTTTTATAGTGCAAGTCCTGGCATTTTCTGTAGTCATGTCCGAGCGGGATTCTTGAGGATGCTGGTTAGCGTGTCAGTTAGCCATGCTTCGAGGAGCTTTTTTATTGCTGGGGGCGTCTCTTCCCCACAGATGTAGAGGCTCCCTTACCAAGAGACTTTGTGATGCTGCAGTGAGAGGGCGGGGACCATCTCGCCTAGGGGAGGCGCTGGGCATCGCATCTTCGTCTGCTATTTCGCAGCTTTCGTTGATGAGTATGAAGTTGGATGGGAGATCACTTATTATTTTCGTCCTTTCTCCTCGGCTACCTGCCATGTTCGGATTTGTGCACACAAAGAAAGGAGATCTAGTTTTTGCTTTTTTCTTTTTAAGTTAGTGACTCGTGTTAGTTGTAAATCTAGAAGAAACTAAAGCTTAAATTGTTTGACCAAAAAATATAACTCTTAGTTCAAATAATTAAATTTATGTGATAATGGGTTAAACCTAGTTAATAATAATATTTCTAGATGTGATTTCCGAAAGCGTGATTAGCATCGAATAGATCTGGTAGAAAAGTGACAGCACCATGCAATAACTATTCCAAAAAGTATGAGCAATAATGTAGCATTTAATATCAATGAATAATAATAAATGACAATTAAGTAAATAGGAGGAGTGATTTACCCAATAAAGGATGAACTAGATGGTTGTTCCTCCTGACAATGATGAGTGACAGACAAATCCTTGAATGTTCGAATTTTTCACGGATCTGATGGAAAAGTACCGAATAATAGAGACAAGAATCTTGGTGAAAAGGTAATGTTTGTATCTTAGTAAGAGAAAGAGAGAGAATCTTTTGTCAAATTTTTTTCTTACAAAATGAATATCACATGCCTCATATCGTTGTCCCTTTTTCTATTTATATGAGACATATTTCTAGTAAATCCTAATAGTACAAGTGCAGAGAATATTCACTAGAATATTCCCTTTTATATCCTATTTCGAAAACTAGTTGTTACAGCTTTATCAACGGTGCTCGGCCTCGACCATTATCGACATCTCGGCCACGACTCTCGTCGGTTCTTCGGCTACGAGTCTCGCTGCTTCCTGGTCTACCTCGACTAACGACGGCTCGAGAATTCTTTCTTTAATGCTATCTTATGCTAAATATTCTAGGACAGATTTTTACCCATACAAATACTTGTCTTATATCGGGGTTACAGAACAGTATATCTGATGGATTTCTCGAGCACCTTATTTCTAGATCTCATTTCCTTGAGAGTTTGGTATTGGATCACGTCTCTAAATGGTTGGGAAGGTTTAACGTTTGCAGGAATCAATCCTAAAGATCTTGAAGATTCTGGGTTGTGAAGGCATCATTGGGGAGATTGATGCTCCAAATTTGGTGACACTTGAGTATATAGGATATCAAATTCCAGAACTTAAAATTGCAAAAGAGTCCAGCCAAATGGGGCACTCAGAACTTGTTCTTCATTGCTCTCACTATTTAAATTTTGCATGGTTTTGTAAGTTGAGGAAATTTCTATCGAAGTTCAGTTTGATGAATGCAGTGAAAACAAATGGGAAGTGTTGAACCTGCATCATAGAGTTGCTATCCCGCAAGTGGATACTTACGCCTAAGTGGACGTTTTAGATGTAGACATAGATTTGTCTAGAGAGTGCCCAGCTTTTTGGATGCTTTGCTACGGAGTTGTCACCCTAGGAGACTCAACCTACCGTCAACTGTCGAAATGATTACATGTTTCATCCATCATTTAATGTATATGGAGAATTCTAGTCATTCTACTTCTCATTGGAGCAAAACTTGGCATAGTCAATTAAAAGAAGTAAAAACCTACAGATATGATTGGATAAAGTTGAGCTGGAAGCCCGAGGAACTGAAAAGCGGGGAGCTGGCAAGAAGGAGGCTTAAGAAGGATGACAAAATTCTTTTTTTATTAGATTGGTGATGCAGTTAATTTATCTCTATTGCAAATTGAATGCCTTGTGATTTGTGAAGTTTATTAATCTACTTTTTTAGGATAGATTCCAGATACTTCAAATTTAGTTCTCTCATTTATTTTTCTTGAAAGAAGTCTTTTCTCAAGTATGATTTAAGTTGGAAATTTTAAGGCAGAATGAATATATATATATATATATATATATATATATATATATATATATATATATATATATATATATATATATGTGATGCATTCTCGATGCCAAAAGTTTTAGATACTTGTATTATATATTTTAGTTTTTTGCAATCCATATATCAAAGAGTTTCACATAAACCTCGAAGGTCTACCTTATAGATGTTCAATTCCTCTATACTTCAAAATCACATAATCTTACGAGATATATTCAAAACAAGAGACCTCATAATAATTTCTTGTTGGCTAATTTCCATCTACTGTTCTAATTCCATACCGAGGCCTCTCAAATTATGTATTGTGTTGTAAAGAGAAGTTCTGCATATAGTTTTGCTTTAGGCGTCTGATTTATGTGATATGTGCATATTTTCTAATTTGATGGGAGTAAAGAACCATTAAGCACCATTGTTTTTTCTCACATCACACAAGGCCTAATTTGTCTGCACTTAATGGAGGTCTGCATCTTAATCATTCAGATCTCATACATTAAGTGCGTTTGTTTTTAAAGTCTGAATCTAAATTATTCAGATCTTAATCATTAAGTGTGTTTGTTTTTTTTACTTCACAACCACTTAATGGTCTGAATAGGTATGTATGATTAAGATCTATAACAGAGACTTAATTTCATTAAGATGCTATCACATATTCATTATTAATTGCCGCCACCACATACCATGCCACCACTACCACTATACTCAACCACCACCACCTCCACCACCACCACCACCACGCCACCATCATATTCAATCATAGCCGCCACCATTATCGACCATCACCACCCAGTATCCCCGCCACTCCGACCACCATCATTCTCACCCACAATCAACACTCATCCACCTCAACTATCACAACTGACCACCCCATTACCATCAAAAACCACAGCTGGCACTGTCCATCATTATAACCTACCACCACCCACCCACCACCTTCCTCAGTCACGACTACTACCACCACCCACCACCACCATCCTCAATCATAATCGTCACCACTACCAATCACTACTAGCTACTAGCATGAACCACCATCATCAACCAAAACTACCACCAACCGCCGCCTCTAGTCGGCATTCACCCGTTAGCCATCACCACCAACAACTATCATATTTTAAAAACTATATATTTTATTGATAGAATATTAGATTAGTTAGTATTTCATTTGAATTTTATGTTTATTAATTTTTAAATAAAGATAAATTTTATACAATCAGATGTTTAAAATCAAACAGTCTTAATTATTTAGTATTCAGATCTTAATACACATCTTAATATATTCAGATGTGTATTCAGATTTAGATGTCTTAATCTTAATACACATCTTGATATTCAGATGTGTATTCAGATTCAGACGACTTATCTTAAAAAACAAATGAGGTAAATAGAGCTCTCAGGATAGTGTTCTACTACTTTTAGAGAAAAAATAAGGGTTCATTTGTTTCTGTAGCAGCTTGGTTGCGGCAACATAGACTATCAGTTCTCGTACCCAAGGGTGTGGGTTAGTGGTCAATAAAATTGAAACAAAATCATGAGGTCTCAGGTTCAAATCCCGAAGCACTAGGCGTTTTCTTTCAATCTCCTAAGCCTTGATGGGCAAAATTACCTGGTATTTGTGCTGATGTGAGGTAATAGGTACTCGGTTAAATAGTCGAGATGTGAGCAAATTGGTCCTGAGACCATCATCATAAAAAAACATAAAGTATGACGTGTCATTCCCCGCCATAGCAATTTTATCGTGGTACTCAACCTGTTGCGACACATTAGTACTAAGATCATTGGATATAGTTATGGCATGGT
This sequence comes from Nicotiana attenuata, assembly GCF_001879085.1. Classification (NCBI taxonomy): domain Eukaryota; kingdom Viridiplantae; phylum Streptophyta; class Magnoliopsida; order Solanales; family Solanaceae; genus Nicotiana; species Nicotiana attenuata. The sequence continues at coordinate 8,403,390 of NC_031993.1, forward strand.
AAACTAAGATGATTAGATGTAGTTATAGCATGGTATATTTCTTTTGTACCGCCCAGCATATGCCAAGCAGGAACTCCGTTTTCCTTCGCAAGGAATGAGATGCTCATAAGTGCTTCGCAAGGAATAGTCTTGTGCCTGGACACTACTGGGCTTGATCATGTCACGACCCCAAAACCAATCCGATCATGATGGCGCCTATCATGAAATTAGGACAGCCGACACAATTCCAAAACAAAGCGATATTTTTTAATAAGGATGTTTTAAACTATTAATTAATAAAACTTCACAGCATAAGTCTAAATAACGGTGGGGAAAGAATAAAGGCCCGACATCGGGGTGTCACAAGTCACGAGCATCTACTAAGGACTGTCTAAATACAACTAAGACTATCACTGTCTGGAAAATACAAATATAGTCTAAGGATGATAAGAGGGAGAAGAGCAAGGCTGCGATCACCATGCATCTACCTTGCTGACTCCGGATATCTGCGACGGATGAAGGATCAGCGCTCGCTATCACTACCCACAACTCCTGGATCTGCACACGAGGTGCAGGGAGCAATGTGAGTACGCCAACTCAGTAAGTAATAAAAGTAAATAAAGATTGAGAAGTAAGAAAGACATAAATCTACGTCATAACATCACAATAAGTACAGTATGTTTTCAGAACAATATATAAGTCAAATCATCTCGTCAAAATCCACTTTCAGTAAAAATCCTTTGAAAATGTCTTTCTAACAGTTTTAACAGAGCTTCAATGAAGTTTAGAGTAAAAATGATGAAAATCATAAATAGCATGTATCATAAACCGCCCTTCGGGCATAACATCTCTCAGAATCCGCTCCTCGGGCAACCCCACAATCGCTCGTAATCAGCCCCTCGGGCACAACATGAATCAAGAACAGCCCCTCGAGCAATACCAATCACTCACTCAGGATAACCATGCTCACTGGGGGTGTATAGACTCCGGAGGGGCTCCTACAGCCCAAGCGCTATAACAAGCCATCTCGTGGCATAACAAATCAGGCCCTCGGCCTATCATATATCATAATCAGTACAACATGCTGCGGTGCGCAGCCTGATCCCATGATATCCTCACAACACAGGCCCTCGGCCTCACTCAATCAGAAACCTCTCAAGCCACTCGGGCTATCAATAAGACATGGTGCTCAGCCCAAAATATCATTCTATTCATCAAAACGGAATAAATAAGACTGAGTTATGAAATCAGTAAAACATAGCATGACTGGGTACAGATATTAAATTAAAACAGTGAGGAATAGTAGTAAAAAGCCCCTAAGGGTCCAAACAGCTTGGCACGAGGCCCAAATATGGCATTCAGCCCAAAACGTAGTAATACTTTCTAAAGCACATAAGTATCAAATAGTTTTCAGTCAAATACGCAACTTAATAGTTGCTATAGGACGGACCAAGTCACAATCCCCAACGGTACACGCCCTCACACTCGTCATATAGCGTGTGCGTCACCTCAAAATAGTGAAATGATGTGAAATCCGGGGTTTCATACCCTCAGGACAAGATTTACAGTCATTACTTACCTCAAACCGGACAAAACTCTAATCCGCGTTGCCCTTGCCTCTCGACTCGGCCTCCAAATGCTCCGAATCTAACCAAAATCAGTATATTATCATCAATACATGCTAAAGGAATGAATTCCACACTAAAATTATCAAATTAGACCAAAAATCTTGAATTGGACTCAAACCCGGCCCCCGATCCCACGTCCCGGAACTTGACAAAAATCGCAAAACTAGAAACTCCTTTCACTCCCGAGTCTATACATACCAAAATCATTAAAATCGGACCTCAAATGGTCCCTCAAATTCTCAATCAAAACTCTCTAAAACTCAAGTCCTAACCCCTTCGCTTCTCTCAAAATTCTCACTAAATTCCATGATTAAACAGTGGAAAAATCATCACAAACACAAATATAAAGCCCAAGTGACTTACCTCACTGATACCCCACGATTTCCTCTTGAAATCACAGCTCTAAGCTCCAAACTCGTCCAAAAATGGTGGAAGATGAACTGAAATTCGCGAAGGAGAACTTATATACTTTATGCCCAGAACTTCCGCATCTGCGGTCCTAATCTCGCACCTGTGCAACCTCTTCTGCGGTCCAACCAACCGCACCTGCGGTTTCCACTTAAACGCCCAGGACCACATTTGCGCCCCAGGCACCGCACCTGCGGTGATGCAGATGCGTCCAACACACCGCATCTGCGGTTCTTCTCCTGATGGCCAAATTACGCATCTACGATCTCCATATTGCATCTGCGACCTTGCACCTGCGGTCCCTAATCCGCAGGTGCGGAAATGACAGAAGCAGCAATTTCAGCAGCATCAACTTAATGCCAATCTTTCCGTCAACCACCCAAATTCACCCCAAGGCCCTCGAGACCTCAACCAAACATGCCAACAAGTCACATATTACCATTAAAACTTATTCAAACCTTCTAAACACTCAAAACAACATCAAAACACCAAATCACCCTCGCATTCAAGCCTAGGGATTTCCAAACTTCCGAATTCCGCAAACGATGTCGAAACCCTTTCAAACCTCGCCTGAATGACCTGAAATTTTGCACACACGTCACAAATGACATAATGGACCTACTCCAATTTCCGGAATTCCATTCTGAACCCAATATCAAGATTTCCACTGCCGACCGAAAAACGCCAAATTTCCAATTTCGCCAATTCAAGCCTAAATCTACCACAGACCTCCAAATTACATTCCGAACACGCTCCTAAGTCAAAATCACCTAATGAAGCTATCCGAACTATCAGAATTCACATCCGAGATCTTCTACACATAAGTCAACATCCGGTTGTCTTTTCCAACTTGCACTTTTAAATAAGAGACTAAGTGTCTCATTCCACTCCAAGACCACTCCGAACACAGAACAACCAACATGATACGATAAAATATAGCTGAACAATACATAAGGAAGTAGAAATGGGGAAAACGGGGCTTTAACTCAAGAAACGACCGGCCAGGTCGTTACATCCTCCCCCTCTTAAACAAACGTTCGTCCTCGAACGAGTCAAGAAACATACTTGAAGCCTCAAACAGGTGTGGATATGTCCCCCGCATCCCCCGCTCAGTCTCCCAAGTAGCCTCCTCCACGGGCCGACCTCTCCACTGCACTTTTACTGTAGCTATATCCTTTGATCTTAACTTTCGGACCTGCTTCTCCAAAATGGCCACTGGCTCCACATCATAAGACAAATCACCGTCTAACTGAACCGTGCTGAAATCCAAAACATGAGACGGATTACCAATATCCGGAGCGTAGAAACATGAAATATCGGATGCACACTCGACAAGCTAGGTGGCAAAGCAAGCTCATAAGCCACCTTCCCAATCCTCCGAAGCACCTCAAAAGGCCCAATGCACCGAGGACTCAATTTACCCTTCTTTCCAAATCTCATAACACCCTTCATGGGCGAAACCTTCAGTAGAACCTTCTCCCCAACCATGTAAGACACATCGCGAACCTTCCTTTCAGCATAACTCTTTTGTCTCGACTGCGGCGTACGAAGCCGCTCCTGAATCACTTTCACCTTGTCCAAAGCATCCTGCACCAAGTTTGTACCCAAAAGTCTAGCTTTACCCGGCTCAAACCAACCTACTGGAGATCTACACTGTCTCCCATATAAAGCCTCATGTGGAGCCATCTGAATACTCGACTGATAACTGTTGTTATATGCAAACTCCACGAGCGGTAGAAACTGATCCCACGAACCCCCCAATGACACAAGCGCGCAACATGTCCTCAAAAATCTGAATAGTGCGCTCGGACTGTCTATCCGTCTGAGGGTATAAAGCTATGCTCAACTCGACCTAAGTACCCAACTCTCGCTGCACGGTCCACCAGAATTGCGATGTAAACTGAGTATTTCTATCTGAAATGATGGAAACTGGGACACCAAGCAGGCGAACAATCTCTCGGATATAAATCTCAGCTAACCGCTCTGAAGAATAGGTAGTACACACAGGAATGAAGTGCGCGGACTTGGTCAGCCGATCCACAATCACCCAAATAGCATCGAACTTCCTCAAAGTTCGTAGAAGTCCAACTACGAAATCCATGGTGATCCGCTCCCACTTCCACTCTGGAATATCCATCTGCTGAAGCAAGCCACCCGGTCTCTGATGCTCATATTTCACCTGCTGACAATTAAGACACCGAGCTACAAATCCCACTATATCTTTCTTCATTCTTCTCCACCAGTAGTGCTGTCTCAAATCCTGGTACATCTTCGCGGCACATGGATGGATGGAATATCGCGAGTTATGGGCCTCCTCCAGAATCAACTCCCGAAGCCCATCTATATTGGGCACACATATCCAGCCCTGCATCCTCAATACCTCGTCATCACCAATAGTCACATCTCTGGCATCGCCGTGCTGAACTATGTCCTTGAGGACAAGCAAATGAGGATCATCATACTGGCGCTCTCTGATACGATCAAACAAGGAAGACCGAGAAACCACACAAGCTAAGATTCGACTGGGCTCCAAAATATCCAACCTCACAAACCGATTAGCTAAGGCCTGAACATCAACTGCAAGAGGCCTCTCCCCAACTGGAATATATATGCCAAACTGCCCATACTCACCGCCTTCCTACTCAAAGCATCAGCCACTACATTGGCCTTCCCCGGATGGTACAAGATAGTGATATCATAGTCCTTTAGCAGCTCTAACCATCTCTGCTGCCTTAAGTTGAGATCCTTCTGCTTGAACAAGTGTTGGAAGCTACGATGATCAGTAAACACCTCACAAGACACATCATAGAGATAATGCCTCCAAATCTTCAACGCGTGAACTACGGCAGCCAACTCCAAATCGTGAACAGGGTAGTTCTTCTCATGGGGCTTCAACTAACGAGAAACATAAGCAATCGCTCTACCCTCCTGCATCAACACAACCCAATACCAACCCGAGCAGCATCACAATATACCGTATATGAACTTGAAGCTGATGGCAAAACTAACACTGGAGTTGTGGTCAAGGCAGTCTTGAGCTTCTGAAAGCTCGCCTCACACTCATTCGACCATTTGAAAGGAGCACCCTTTTGAGTCAATTTGGTCAAGGGTGATGCTATAGATGAAAATCCCTAAGCGAACCGACGGTAATAACCCGCCAAACCAAGAAAGCTGCGAATCTCTATGGCTGAGGACTGTCTAGGCCAACTCTGAACCGCCTCTATCTTCTTCAGATCAACCTGAATACCCTCACTGGACACCACGTGCCCCAATAAAGCCACTGAACTAAGCCAAAACTTACACTTGGAGAACTTTGCATAAAGCTTCTTCTCCCTCAACCGCTGCAATACAACTCTCAAATGCTCGGCGTGCTCCTCCTGACTACGCGAGTACACCAGAATATCATCAATGAATACAATAACAAACGAGTCGAGATAAGGCCAAAACACGTTGTTCATCAAATGCATGAATATTGCTGGGGCATTGGTTAGCCCAAAAGACATCACAAGGAACTCGTAATGACCATATCGGGTCCTGAAAGTTGTCTTAAGAATATTCGAGTCCCTGATCTTTAACTGGTAATACCCCCGACTTGAGATCGATCTTGGAGGACATCCTCGCTCCCTGAGGCTGGTCAAATAAATCATCATGGAAAAGGATACTTGTTTTTGATTGTGACTTTGTTCAACTGCCTGTAATCAATGCACATCCTCATCGTGCCATCCCTCTTCTTTACAAATAGAACAGGCGCACCCCAAGGCAACACACTAGGCCAAATAAACCCCTAATCAAGGAGTTCCTGAAGCTGCTCCTTCAACTCCGCTGGTGCCATACGATATGGTGGAATAGAGATGGGCTGAGTGCCCGGCACCAAATCAATACCAAAATCAATATCCCTGTCCGGTGGCATGCCCGGCTGGTCTAGAGGAAACACATCTGGAAAATCCCTCACTTTCGGGACTGAATCAATGGTTAGAGTCTCTGCACTGACATCCCTCACGAAGGCCAAGTATGAAAGACAACCCTTCCCAACCATCCACTGGGCCTTCAAAAATGAAATCACCCTAGTGGGAACATAATCCGTCGAACCTCGCCACTCAATCCGTGCCACACCCGGCATGGCTAACGTCACTGTCTTAGCATGACAGTCTAAAATAGCACGACATGGAGATAATCTATCCATGCCCAATATTACATCGAAATCAACCATACAAAGCAACAGAAGGTCACATCGAAGAACTGCATCTCATACTGTGTAACAGACCTATCACCTTAACGAAGCTGCTCGAACTGCCTGCGCAGCTCCTCTCGGCGAGACTCGGGTACAAACTTCTCCAGAAAGAGAACGGAGAACTACTGCCAAGAAAGGGGCGCTGCGCCAACAGGCCTACGCCTCTCGTAAGCCTCCTACCAACTAAGTGCAGCCCCAGAGAACTGGAAAGTAGTGAATGAGACCCCACTGGTCTCCAAAATACCTGCGGTCTGAAGAATCCTCTGACACTTATCCAAGAAGCCCTGTGCATCCTCACCCTCAGCACCACTAAATGATGGAGGCTGGAGTCTCCCAAACCTCTCGAATCTGCACTGCTCGTCCTATGGCATAATAGGAGCTACATAGTCCTGAGCAGCTGCAACCGGCTGGGCTGGAGGTGCCCCCGGTGTCTGAAGTCCCTGTACAACCTGCTTAGGTGTGCGAGCGGTAGGAGTCTGAGTGCCTCCCCCGGCCTGAGAAGTAGCTGCGGCCGTAGTAACTGAGACCGCCTGAGTCAGGCCAGTGCACACTGATAGAATCTGGGCTAGGGCCTCCCGAAGGCCTGGAATAACAATAGGCACAACCGGTGCCTAAGCTGGTCCTGCTGGAGCATCTGCAACTGGGATCTGATCATGAACTGGGGCGGCTGGTGGATCTGCAGGTGCTGCCCTAGCTGCTGTGCAGGCTACACCTCTGCCCCTACCACGGCCTCGACCGCGACCTCGACCTCTAGTAGCCCCAACTGGTGGTCGTCCGTCCTGACCGGTAGCACGTGTCCTCACCATCTGTGAGAGAATAGAATAATAGAAGTTTAGTTACCAGGATCAACAGATTCACACGACAAGAATTCAAGAATGTGAAGTTTTTCCTAAAGGTTCTGCAGCCTCTCGAAGATAAGTACAGATGTCTCCGTACCGATCTGCAAGACTCTACTAAACTCGCTCATGACTCGTGAGACCTATGTAACCTAGGCTTTGATACCAACTTGACACGACCCCAAAGCCAACCCGCTCGTGATGGCGCCTATCATAAAACTAGGCCAGCCGGCACAATTCCAAAACAAAGCGATATTTCATAATAAGGATGTCTTAAACTATTAATTAATAAAACTTCACAGCATAAGTCTAAATAACAGTGCGAAAAGAACAAAGGCCCAACATCAGGGTATCACTAGTCACGAGCATCTACTAAGGACTATCTAAATACAACAAATACTATCATAGTCTGGAAAATACTAATATAGTCTAAGGAAGATAAGAGGGAGAAGAGCAAGGCTGCGATCACCATGCAGTTACCTTGCCGACTTCGGATATCCGCGACGGATGAAGGATCAACGCTCACTATCAGGACTCGCAACTCCTGGATTTGCACATAAGGTGCAGGGAGTAATGTGAGTGCGCCAACTCAGTAAGTAATAAAAGTAAATAAAGACTGAGCAGTAAGAAACACATAAGTCCACCTCATAACATCACAATAAGTACAATATGTTTTCAAAACAGTATATAAGTCAAATCATCTCGTTAAAATCCAATTTCAGTAAAAATCCTTGACAATGTCTTTCTAACAGTTTCAATAGAGGTTCAATGAAGTTTAGAGTAAAAATGATGAAAATCATAAATAGCATGTATCATAAACCTCCCCATCGGGCATAACATCTCTCAGAATCAGCCCCTCGGGCACAACATGAATCAAGAATAACCCCTCGGGCAATAGCAATCACTCACTCAGGGTACCCGCGCTCACTTGGGGTGTATAGACTCCGGAGGGGCTCCTACAGCCCAAGCGCTATAACAAGCCATCTCGTGGCATAACAAATCAGGCCGTCGGCCTCTCATATATCATAATCAGTACAACATGCTGTGGCGCGCAACCCGATCCCATGATATCCTCACAACACAGGCCCTCGGCCTTACTCAATCAGAAACCTCTCAAGCCACTCAGGCTATCAATAAAACAGGGTGCTCAGCCCAAAATATCATTTTATGCATCAAAACGGAGTAAATAAGACTGAGTTATGAAATCAGTAAAATATAGCATGACTGGTATATATATTAAATCAAAATAGTGAGGAATAGTAGTAAAAAGCCCCTAAGGGCCCAAACAGCTTGGCACGAGGCCCAAATATGGCATTCAGCCCGAACGTAGTAATACTTTCTAAAGCACATAAGTATCAAATAGTTTTCAGTCAGATACGCAACTTAATAGTTGCTGTAAGACGGACCAAGTCACAATCCCCAACGGTGTACACCCTTACGCTTGTCATCTAGCATGTGCGTCACCTCAAGATAGTGAAACGATGTGAAATTCGGGGTTTCATACCCTCAGGACAAGATTTACAGTCGTTACTTACCTCAAACCGGACAAAACATTAATCCGCGATGCCCTTGCCTCTCGACTCGGCCTCCAAATGCTCCGAATCTAACCAAAATCAGTATATTTTCATCAATACACGCTAAAGGAATGAATTCCACACGAAAATTATCAAATTAGACCAAAAATCCCGAATTGGACTCAAACCCGGCCCCTGGACCCACATCTCGGAATCCGACAAAAATCACAAAACTAGAAACTCCTTTCACTCCCGAGTCTATACATACCAAAATCATCAAAATCGAACCTCAAATGGTCCCTCAAATCCTCAATCAGAACTCTCCAAAACTCAAGCCCTAACCCCTTCGCTTATCTCCAAATGCCCACTACATTCCATGGTTAAATAGTGGAAAAATCATCACAAACACAAAATATAAAGCCCAAGTGACTTACCTCACTGATACCCCTCGATTCCCTCTTGAAATCACAACTCTAAGCTCCAAACTCGTCCAAAAATGGTGGAAGATGAACTGAAATTCGCGAGGGAGAGCTTATATACTTTCTGCCCAGAACTTCCGCATCTGCGGTCCTAATCTCGCACCTGGACAACCGCTTCTGCTGTCTAACCAACCGCACTTGCGGTTTCCACTTAAACGCCCAAGACCGCATCTGTGCCCCAAGCACCGCACTTGCGGTGCCCGCAGATGCGTCCAACACACCGCATCGGCGATTTTTCTCCTGATGGCCAAATTACGTATTTGCGATCTCCATATCGCATCTGTGACCTCGCACCTACGGTCCCCAATTCGCAGGTGCGGAAATGACAGTAACAGCAATTTCAGCAGCATGAACTCAATGCCAATCTTTCCATCAACCACCCAAATTCATCTCGAGGCCCTCGGGACCTCAACCAAACATGCCAACAAGTCCATATCACCATTCAAACTTATTCAAACCTTCGGAACACTCAAAACAACATCAAAACACCAAATCACCCTCGGATTCAAGCCTAAGGATTTCCAAACTTCCGAATTCCGCAAACGATGCCGAAACCTATCAAACCTCGCCCGAATGACCTAAAATTTTGCACACACGTTAGAAATGACATAACAGACCTTCTCCAAATTTCAAAATTCCATTCTGACCCCGATATCAAGAGTTCCACTGCCGACCGGAAAATGCCAAATTTCCAATTTCACCAATTCAAGCCTAAATCTACCACGGACCTCCAAATTACATTTCGAACACGCTCCTAAGTCCAAAATAACCTAACGAAGCTATCCAAACCATCAGAATTCACATCCGAGATCTTCTACACATAAGTCAACATTCGGTTGACTTTTCCAACTTAAGCTTCTAAATAAGAGACTAAGTGTCTCATTCCACTCCAAGACCACTCCGAACACAGAACAACCAACACGATATGATGAAATACAACTGAACAACACATAAGGAAGCAGAAATGGGGAAAACGGGGCTGTAACTCAAGAAACGACCGGCCAGGTCGTTACATCCTCCCCCTCTTAAACAAACGTTCATCCTCGAACGAGTCAAGAAACATACCTGAAGCCTCAAACAGGTGTGGATATCTGCCCCGTATCTCCCGCTCAGTCTCCCAAGTAGCCTCCTCCACGGGCCGACCTCTCCACTGCACTTTCGCAGAAGCTATATCCTTTGATCTCAACTTTCGGACCTGCCGCTCCAAAATAGCCACTTGCTTTACATCATAAGTCAAATAACCGTCTAACTGAACCGTGCTGAAATCTAAAACATGAGGCGGATCACCAATATACTTCCGGAGCATAGAAACATGAAATACCGGATGTACACTCGACAAGCTAGGTGGCAAAGCAAGCTCATAAGCTACCTCCCCGAGGTGCTGGAATATTATCCTCCCAGGATAGAACGATTTAACTCAACGGGGTGTTGGTACCAAAAACGCCGATGAAATAGCGAACCACTCGAAGGCTGTAAAACACACTAGAAATTTTGTGCAGAAGAAGAAGAAGAAGATCAGAAAAATTTGTAAGAAAAGATTTTGTGATTCAAAGCATATTTATAGCCTTTCTGGCACTGTTTCTGAAAAGGTTTGCAACCTTTCAAAAACAACCATGGCTAATTGAATTTCGGTTAATTAATTAAATAATTGAAAGAAATATTATCCAAAAAGATTAATCAATCAATGGATCTTTGACCAAATCCGAATCCGAATCCAAATTCGAAGCCGAATCTAAATCCGAATCCGAGCGAGCTACGACGACGACGACGACGATGGCGCGAGGCTGGCCTTCTTCTTATCTCTTTAAGAGCTAGAGAAGAGAAATTGCATATATACCCATCAAAAAGTCTTTTCTTCCTCCAATATAGGACAATATAATGTCCCTTTGCCAAGGAGGAAAACTCAAATATTTCATTTTCCCTCCATTTCCCATTCACCCTTTATTTTAAGCTACCCAATCTTAAACCCAACAATCCCCCACATGAATGGAGAATAGCTATACAACAAAGGAATGCACGGACGCGTGTGTGATTTACATGCAAGAATTAATTGCATCTGGATAAGTAGGTTTCCCTTTGAACTTTCCGTGGTGAACTTATATCGAATATACTCGGTCAATCGGTAGATTTGATATCTTTGAACCGTCGAGTTTTGTTGTATACTTAGATAACATAAGTCACACAGTCAACACTTAACCATCTGTGATTCTCACGGTTGTGTTCGTTTTAGCCATGAACACCGCCTGGTTTCATAAGTGCTTAGAGAATGGGCCTTTACTTTCATTTCCCTTGAAGCGGCTTACACTTCACACTCACATAGGTGATTTCTAAATGTGTAATCCTATAGACACACTATCAAGTCATATCCTACCAGATTTAGCAAATCATTAAAAAGCTTTAAGCTTTATTGACTCATCAAAAAGCCTTAATGCTTTACCTCGATTTCTGAACATTGTCTTCATCATGAGAATGAGTTGAGTTATTTGAGATGTTGAACCGTCATTCATAACTTTGTTTGATCTCTTTGAACCTAGCTTTTGGGATCTCCAGTCTGCTAGGTAGAGTTACCGCCATGATGACTTGTCCTAGGCCTTAACCCCATTCCCTTTGATGATCTTTCAACTGCCTGTCTAGATAGGCCTTTTGTAAGTGGATCCGACACATTATCTCTTGACTTTACGTAGTCAATCGTGATAACACCACTAGAGAGTAGTTGTCTAACGGTTTTTGTCTCCGTCGTATATGCCGAGATTTTCCATTATACATAACGGTCCATGCCCTGCCTATTGCCGCTTGACTAACACAATGTATACAAATAGGTGCCAAAGGTTTGGGCCAAAACGGAATACCTTCCAAGAAATTCCAGAGCCATTCAGCTTCTTCACCGGCCTTATCTAAAGCTATGAATTCAGATTCCACTGTAGAATCGGCGATGCACGTTTGTTTGGATGGTTTCCAAGACACTGCTCCACCCCCAATTGTGAAAACATATCCACTCGTGGATTTAACTTCACATGATCCGGTGATCCAATTTGCATCAATATATCCCTCAATCAAGGAGGGATATTTGTTATTGCAAAGCATAATTTTGGGTATGTTTCAGATACCCTAAAACTGACTCGGTTTGCTAATAGCACATGCTATATCTGGTCGCGTACAATTCATGATATACATCAAATTTCCCAATACTCTTGCATAGTCCAGTTGTGAGTCACTTTCACCTTCATTCTTTTGAAGTGCATAACTCACGTCAATTGGAATCTTGACAATTTTGAAATCCAAATACTTGAATTTGTCAAGTACCTTTATATATAGTGAGACTGTGATAATTCTAGACCTTGTGGAGTCTTGTGAATTCTGATTCCTAAGATCACATCAGCAACTCCTAAGTCTTTCATGTCGAATTTGCTAGCCAACATGCGCTTAGTAGCATTTATATCTGCCATATTTTTGCTCATTATCAACATGTCATCAACATATAAACAAACAATGACTTCATGACCTGGAGTGTTTTTAATGTTAACATATTTGTCACACTCATTGATTTTAAACCCACTTGCCAACATTGTTTGGTCAAATTTTGCATGCCTGTTTGGGTGCTTATTTAATTCCATAAAGCGACTTAACAAGTTTGCACACTTTCTTTTCCTTACCAGGAACCACAAAACCCTCAGGTTGTTCCATGTAAATCTCTTCCTCCAATTCTCCACTTAAAAAAGCTGCTTTAACATCCATTTGATGGATTTCAAGACCATACACGGCCGCCAGTACCACTAATACCCTAATAGATGTTATTCTCGTTACTAGCGAATATGTGTCAAAGTAATCAAGGCCTTCCTTTTGTCTATAACCTTTGACAACAATTCTTGCCTTATATTTGTCAATAGTGCCATCAGCTTTCATTTTCCGTTTAAAGATCCATTTCTAACCTAAAGGCTTATTTCCTGGAGGAAGATCAACCAATTCCCATGTATGGTTATCCAAAATTGATTGAATCTCACTATTGAATACCTCTTTCCAAACGCTGAATCTGAAGATGACATAGCTGCTTTAAAAGTTTGAGGCTCATTTTTACGCAAGAATGTCACAAAATCTGATCCAAAGGAAGTAGATGTTCTTTGACGTTTGCTACGCCTTGGATCTTCTTCACGTGGAGTATTTTCCTTTGGTTCTTCCCGTGGTTATTTAGGTCTTTCACTTAATGACTCGAATTCAGTTTTATATGGATAGATGCTTTCAAAAAATTCAGCATTATCTGATTCAGTTGCCGTATTAACATGAATTTCGGGATTGTCAAATTTATGAACCAAAAACCGACATGCTTTACTGTTTGTAGCACATCCAATGAAAACGCAATCCACAATTTTTGGTCTGATTTTTACCTTTTTGGGTAAAGGTATTTGTACCTTTGCTAAACACCCCCACACTTTGAAATATTTCAAGTTGGGTTTTCTTCCTTTCCATTTTTCATATGGAATAGATTGCATTTTGCTATGGGGTACTCTATTGAGTATTCGGTTAGCTGTAAGGATAGCTTCCCCCCACAAACTCTACGGTAATCCGGAACTTATTAATAAAGAATTCATCATTTCCTTTAATGTCCGATTTTTCCTTTCCGCAATTCCATTGGATTGGGGTGTGTAGGGTGCAGTAGTTTGATGAATAATTCCATATTCCGTATATATTTCTGCAAACGGAGATTCATATTCTCCACCCCTATCACTTCTAATCATTTTAATCTTTTTATTCAATTGATTCTCCACTTCATTCTTGTATTGCTTAAATGCTTCAATTGCTTCATCTTTACTATATAAGCAAATAAACATAACAATATCGAGTGCAATCGTCAATAAAAGTAATAAAATACTTTTTCCCACCATGAGATGGTGTCGACTTCATATCACAAATATCAGTATGAATTAAGTCTAAAGTATTTGAATTCCTTTCAACAAACTTATAAGGATGCTTTACAAACTTAGATTCAACACATATTTGACATTTTGATTTATTACACTCGAATTTAGGCAATACTTCTAAATTAATTAACTTTTGCAAGGTTTTATAATTGACAAGTCCTAAACGAATATGCCATAAATCATTTGACTCCAATAAATAAGAAGAAGCTGAAATTTTATTCAAAATATCAACAACCATTACATTTAGTTTGAAAAGGCTCTCTATGAGGTAGCCTTTTCCAACATACATTTCATTCTTGCTTACAACAACTTTGTCAGATACAAATACACATTTGAATCCATTCCTAACAAGTAAAGAAGTAGAAACTAAATTCTTCCTAATAATAGGAACATGAAGAACGTTGTTGATCGTTAACACCTTGCCGAAAGTCATCTTCAGGAATATCTTCCCATAACCTTCAATCTTGGTTGTTGCACTATTTCCCATGGAAAGCTTTTCTTCGAGACCAGCAGTAGAGTAAGTCAAAAATGCTTCTTTGACAGCACAAACATGTCGAGTGCTCCAGAGTCAATCCACCACTCCTTCTGATTTCCAACTAGGTTGCATTCTGAAAGCATTGCACATAGATCATCAATGTCATCATTCTTCTCCACTATGTTGGCCTGTCCCTTCTTCTTATCCTTTTTCGGGAGACAACAATCAGGGGCTTTATGACCAGCTTTTTCACAATTGCAGCAGTTGCCCTTGAATTTCTTTTTGTTCTTGTCACGACCCGGATTTCCCACCATCGGGGGTCGTGATGGCGCCTACTAATGGAAGCTAGGCAAGCCAATTGTTCCAATTACTTAACCTTTTTCTTATGTTTTAATCCTTCGACAATGGTGAACAACATCATATAAACAGCGGAAGAAAAGAAATGTAACGATTTAAATGTTTCCAACACAATTCCATAACTAAAAGCTACCCATATCTGGTGTCACAATTTCACAGACTGTCTAAGAGTACTACAAATAAGGTTCGAAAAATAAATACAAACTGTTTCAAAAATACATAGAAGAAACAGTAGAGAAAGATAGAAGGAGACGCCAAGGCCTGCGGACGCCTGCAGGACTACCTCGGGTCTCCTGAATGGACTGAAGACAGCACCCTCACTGCGGTCCAAACGCTCCGGTATCAGTATCTGCACACAGTGCAGAGTGTAGTATCAGCACAACCAACCACATGTGCTGGTAAGTGCCTAGCCTAACCTCGGCGAAGTAGTGACGAGGCTAGGACCAGACTACCAAATAAACCTGTGCAGTTAAATCATCTATAGCGGAAAATAAAAGCAGATATTCACAGTTAAAGATGGGTAGGGGAAGACATGCTACGGGGAGTATCGGATAACAACAAAATACCAAAGAGGAATGTAAAGAACCCATAGTTTAGTTGCCAACAATAATGAGGAAAACAAACACAGTATTCACTTTCATTTCTTTCTTGTTGCAGGCGTGCAACCCGCTCCCATTTCATATACTCATTGCCGGTGTGCAACCCACTCCCACTTCATATATCTCGTTGCAGGCGTGCAACCGGCTCCCATTTCATATATCTCGTTGCAGGCGTGCAACCCGCTCCCATTTCATATATCTCGTTGCAGGCGTGCAACCCGCTCCCATTTTCATATATCTCGTTGCAGGCGTACAAGCCGCTCCCATTTACAAATCAACCTCAATCACAAAAGAATTCCGGCAAGGGAACAAGAGTATAACAACAACAATCCCGGCAAGGGAAACAATATCGTAAACAGTAACATCCCGGCAAGGGAGACAATGTCATAGTAATAATATCCCGGCAAGGGAGACAATATCACAAACAATAACATCCCGGCAAGGGAACCAACAATGACAATCAACATAGTAAGCACGAATAAATCTCAACGGAGTCACAACAATTACAATTCTAGACCCACGGGCATGTTTGACACCGACGTATAGATACTCGTCACCATGCCTATAAGTCGTACTCCACAATTAAGACATAGCAAATAAGACACCACTCCTAATCACTAAAGCTAAGGTTAGACCAAACACATACCTCGATGCCACGAACACAATTCAAGCCTCAACTACGCTTTACCTCTTGATTCCACCACCTATTCGCTCGTATCTAGCCACAAGTTACTTAACTATATCAATAAATGCTAAATAAATCAATTCTAATGCATGAAAATAGATTTTCTAGAGTTTTTCCCAAAAAGTCAAAAATCGACCCCGAGCCCACATGGTCAAAACCCGAGGTTCGAACCAAAACCCAATTACTCATTCACCCGCGAACTCAAATATATAATTTGTTTTGAAATCGGATCTCAAATCGAGGTCCAAAATCCCCAAAATTTGAAAAACCTAAGTTCTACCCAAAACACCCAATTTACCCCATGAAAACCTTTGATTTTGAGTTGAAATCATGAGAAAAGATGTTAAAGATTAATAAAAATGAGTTAGAAATGACTTACAATCGATTTGGAAGAGTACTTGTCTTTGAAAAATCGCCCAAAGGTGTTTAGGTTTTGAAAGGGTTTGAGAAATGAAAGATTTTCGGTTAAGTTACGAATTTGCAGATCGCAGATATCGCAATTGCGGCCTGGGTTCGCAATTGCGAACCCTTCAGAAGACTGTTCTCTTCGCATTTGCGAAGATTTTATTGCATTTGCGACCACCCATATTTTTGAGGGGTTCGCATTTGCGAGGCAGACGTCGCTTTTGCGACTAGGGTCCTCCGCATTTGCGACCAAATGATCCCATTTTCGATCAGGCCTGCCCAGGCCTTCTTTCGCAATTGCGATGTTTTATTCGCATTTGCGATCTCGCATTTGTGAGCCAGGCTTCGCAAATGCGAAGCCTGAAGACCTGCAACATACCGGCAATATCCTAAGTGCAAATTTCACTCCGTGGCCTATCCAAAACTCACCCGAGCCCTCGGGGCTCCAAACCAAATATGCACACCAACCTAAAAACATCATACGGACTTGCTCGTGCAATCAAATCTTCGAAATAACATCGAAAACTATGAATTGAACCCCAAATTCATGAAATCATCCAAGAACACCCAAAATTCCAATTGCTCAACCTTAAGTCCGTTTTATACCAACCCAATCCCGATCTTTACCAAATTTTACAGATTCTATCTAATTATAATTTAAAACTTGTATCGGGCTTCAGAACCAAAATACGGGCCCGATACCATCAAATTCAAACATATTTCATTTCCAAAAACTCATATATATTTCAGAAAATAATTTTCTTTAAAAATTCATTTCTCGGGCTTGGGACCTCGGAATTCGATTCCGGGCATACACCCAAGTCCCATATTTTCCTACGGACCTTTCGGGACCGTCAAATCACGGGGCCGGGTCCGTTTACCTAAAATATTGACCGAAGTCAACCTAAATTCATTTTAAAGGCAAAATTCATCATTTTTCACAGATTTTCACATTATGGCTTCCCGGATACACGCCGGGACTGCGCACGCAAATCGATGTGAAACAAAAAGGAGGTTTTAAGGCCTCAGAACACAGAATTTACTTTCAAAACGAGTGATGACCTTTTGGGTCATCACATCCTCCACCTCTAAAACAACCGTTCGTCTTCGAACGGACATAGAAAAGAAGTACCTGAGTCGGAGAAAATATGGGGATATCGGATCCGCATATCGAACTCGGACTCCCAGGTCGATGCCTCAGCAGGCTGACCTCTCCATTGAACACGAACAGAAGGGAAACTCTTCGATCGCAACTTACGAACCTGCCGGTCTAGAATATCTACTGGCTCCTCCTCATAGGACAAGTCCTTGTCCAATTGGACAGTGTTGAAATCTAACACGTGGGATGGATCGCCGTGATACTTCCGAAGCATGGACACATGAAACACTGGATGCACGGCTGACAAACTTGGCAGCAACGCAAGTCTGTAAGCCACTTCTCCCACTCGCTCAAGAATCTCAAACGGGCCAATGAACTAGGGCTAAGCTTGCCATTCTTTCCAAATCTCATCACGCCCTTCATAGGCGACACCTGAAGCAACACTCGCTCGCCGACCATGAATGCCACATCACGAACCTTACGGTCGATATAACTGTTTTGCCTGGACTGAGCTGTACAAAGCCTATCCTGAATGATCCTGACCTTGTCTAAGGCATCCTGTACTAGATCCGTACCCAACAACCGAGCCTCTCCCAGCTCAAACCACCCAACTGGCGACCGACACCGCCTACCATATAAAGCCTCATAAGGAGCCATCTAGATGCTCGACTGGTAACTGTTGTTGTAGGCAAACTCCGCTAAAGGTAAAAACTGATCCCACGAGCCTCCAAAGTCAATAACACAAGCTCGGAGCATATCCTCCAAAATCTGAATAGTACGCTCGGACTGCCCGTCCGTCTGAGAATGAAATGCTGTGATCAACTCGACCCGTGTGACCAACTCATGCTCCACTGCTCTCCATAAATGCAAGGTAAACTGCGTACCTCGATCAGAAATGATAGACACGGGCACACCATGAAGACGAACAATCTCCCGGATATAGATCTCAGCTAACCTCTCAGAAGAATAGGAGACTGCCACAGGAATGAAATGCGTTGACTTGGTCAGCCTATCAACAATAACCCACACTGCATCGAACTTACTCTGAGTCCGTGGGAGTCCAACAACAAAGTCCATAGTGATACGCTCCCACTTCCATTCGGGAAGCTCAATCCTCTGAAACAATCCACCAGGTGTCTGATGCTCGTACTTTACCTGCTGACAATTCAAACACCGAGCCACATACGCAACAATATCCTTCTATCCTCCTCCACTAATAATGCTGCCGCAAATCCTGATACATCTTAGCGGCGGCCGGATGAATAGAGTACCGGGAACTATGGGCCTCCTCTAAAATCAACTCTCGAAGTCCATCCACATTAGGCACACAAACTCGACCCTGCAGCCTCAAAACTCTATCTTCTCCAACTGTAACCTGTTTGGCACCTCCGTGCCGCACTGTGTCCCTAAGAACACACAAATGGGGATCATCATACTTCCGATCTCGAATACGCTCCAATAATGAAGAACGAGAGACTGTGCAAGCTAAAACGCGGCTGGGCTTAGAGACATCCAACCTCACGAACTGATTGGCCAAAGCCCGAACATCCAAAACAAGAAGCCTCTCACCGACCGGAATATACGCAAGACTGCCCATACTGGCTGAGTTTCTTCTCAAAGCATCGGCCACCACATTGGCCTTCCCCGGATGATATAAGATGGTGATATCATAGTCTTTCAGTAGCTCCAACCACCTTCTCTGCCTCAAGTTTAGCTCCTTCTGATTGAAGAAGTATTGCAAACTCTAGTGATCCATGAACACCTCACATGACACGCCATATAAATAGTGCCTCCAAATATTCAGCGCGTCAACAATGGCTACTAACTCCAAATCATGGTCAGGATAGTTCTTCTCATGAATCTTCAACTGACGCGAAGCATAAGCAATGACCTTGCCATCCTGCATCAACATAGAACCAAGTCCAATACGAGATGCATCCCAATAAACTGTATATGGCCCTGAATCTGTGGGCAAAACCAACACCGGTGCCATAGTCAAAGCTGTCTTGAGCTTCTGAAAGCTTGCCTCACATTCGTCCGACCACCTGAACTAGGCACCCTTCTGGGTCAACCTGGTCATCGGGGCTGCAATAGATGAAAACCCCTCCACAAACCGACGGTAATAGCCTGCCAAACCCAAGAAACTCTGGATCTTTGTAGCTGATGTGGGTCGAGGCTAGTTCTTGACCACCTCTATCTTCTTCGGATCCACCTGAATACCCTCTGCTGATACAACGTGACCCAAGAATGCAACTGAACTCAACCAGTACTCACACTTCGAAAACTTAGCATACAACTGACTATCTCTCAGAGTCTGAAGAACCACTCTCAGATGCTGCTCATGCTCATCCCGACTGCGGGAATAAATCAAAATATCATAAATGAAAACGATCACGAAGGAATCCAAATAAGGCCTGAACACTCGGTTCATTAAATCCATGAAAGCTGTCGGGGCATTTGTCAATCCGAATAACATCACCAAGAACTCATAATGCCCGTACCGAGTGCGGAAAGCTATCTTAGGGACATCGGATGCCCTAATCCTCAACTGGTCGTAGCCAGATCTCAAGTCGATCTTAGAAAACACTTGGGCACCCTGAAGCTGGTCAAACAAGTCATCAATCCTCGGCAATGGGTACTTATTCTTGATTGTGACCTTGTTCAATTGCCGGTAATATATACACATCCTCATCGATCCGTCCTTCTTCTTAACAAACAACACCGGCACACCCCAAGGCGAGACACTAGGCCTAATAAAGCCCTTATCAAGCAAGTCTTGCAACTGCTCCTTCAACTCTTTCAGCTCAGGTGGGGCCATACGATACGACGGAATAGAAATGGGCTGAGTGCCCAGAGCCAAATCAATGCAGAAGTCAATATCCCTGTTGGGTGGCATACCCGGCAGGTCTGAAGGAAAGACCTCAGGAAACTCACGAAAAACAGGCACATAATCCATAGAAGGAACCTCAATACTAGAATCACGAACATATGCCAAATAGGCCAAACACCCCTTCTCGACCATACGCCGAGCCTTCATATATGAGATAACCCTACGGGTAGAATGACAGGAGTCCCTCTCCACTCTAGACGAGGTAAACCCGGTAAGGCTAAGGTCACAGTCTTGGCATGACAGTCCAAGATAGCGTGGTAAGGTGATAACCAGTCCATCCCCAATATGACATCAAAATCAACCATGTCCAAAAGTAATAGGTCTACTTGAGATAACCCTACGGGTAGAATGACAGGAGTCCCTCTCCACTCTAGACGAGGTAAACCCGGTAAGGCTAAGGTCACAGTCTTGGCATGACAGTCCAAGATAGCGTGGTAAGGTGATAACCAGTCCATCCCCAATATGACATCAAAATCAACCATGTCCAAAAGTAATAGGTCTACTTGGGTCTCAAGACCCCCAATCACTACTATACAAGAACGATGGACACGATCTACCACGATAGAATCACCCACCGGTGTGGACACATATACAGGAGCACCCAAAGAATTACTAGGCATGACAGGATACGGTGCAAAATAAGATGACACATAAGAGTATGTAGACCCTGGATCAAATAGCACTGAAGCATCCCTACTACAAACCAAAACCGTACCTGTGATGACTGCATCGGAAGCCTCAGCCTCAGGCCTGGCTGGAAGAGCATAACATCGGGCTGGGCCCACCACTCTGAATCACATCTCTGGGACGGCCTCCTGCTGGCTGGCCTTCACCTCTAGCGGCCTGACCTCTACCTCTACCTCCACCTCTAGCACCCCTACCTCCGCCTCTAGCTGGCTGAGCAGGCGGTGGAACACTCGGTGCCTGAACCATGGCACGGGAACCCTGGTGCTGAGAACTGCTCGGTGCTCGAGGGCAAAATCTAGCAATATGCCTCGTGTCGCCACAAGTAAAACAAGCCCTCGCATGCTGGGGCTGACGACCCTGAAAACTCTAAAGTGGAGGTGCACTGATAGGAGCTGGTGGTGCACTGTAGGACTGCTGATCATAATACTGCATATGAGAACCACGGCCACCTAAAGCACCGTGAGAAACCTGAAGTGCTGACTGAAATGGCCTGGGAGGATGTCCTCTACCAAAAGAATCCTTGCCTCCAGACGAGGCACCACTGAATCTGCCTGAATGACGAGGCCTCTCGTCAGACCCCTGACCACTCCCCTGTGACAGAACCATCTCAACTGTCCTGGCCACATTGGCCACATCCTGAAAGGAAATCTCGCTCCCCGTCTCCTTGGCCATCTGAAGTCGAATAGGCTGAATGAGTCCCTCAATGAACCTCCTCACTCTCTCTCTCTCAGTGGGAAGTATAAGAAGAGCATGACGGGCCAAGTCAATAAATCTGCTCTCATACTGAGTAACAGTCATAGAACCCTGTTGGAGACGCTCAAACAGCCTCCGATAGTTCTCCCTCTGAGTGATAGGAAGAAACTTCTCCAACAATAGCTGAGAAAACTGATCCCAAGTCAGAGTTGGTGACCCAGCTGGCCTAGCCAAGCAATAATCTCTCCACCAAGTCTTGGCGGATCCAGACAATCGAAAAGCAGCGAAGTCGACCCCACTGGTCTCCACAACCCCCATATTCCTGAGAACCTCATGATAGCTGTCTAAATAATCCTTGGGTTCCTAAGAAGATGCTCCGCTGAAAGTGGTAGTGAAGAGCTTGGTGAACCTGTCCTATCTCTACAAGGCATCAGCAGACATAGCTGCTCCATCACCGGTCTGAGCTACCACACCCGGCTAAACTGCTCCAACTGGCTGAGCTGCTGGAGTCTGAAACTTGGGAGCCATCTGCTCCGGAGTGCGAGTAGCGGGAGTCTGTGCTCCTCCCCCAGCCTGAGAGACGGCTGGTGCTACAGGAAGTAACCCTACCCGAGTGACACTATCCATAAGGCCCACTAGACGGATGAGAGCGTCCTGGAGTACTGGGGTAGCAATGAACCCCTCGGGGACCTGAGCTAGGCCCACCGGAACTGCCTGGGCCGGAACCTCATCATCAAACTCAACCTGAGGCTCCGCCGCTGGTGCTGCTGCTCTGGGCTGAGCTCTGCCCCTGCCTCGGCCTCTACCAGGGCCTCGGACTCGTCCTCTGCCCCTCGTGGGAGCTGCTTCTTGGGGCTCGGGCTGTTGATCAGCGGATGAGGAAGCGCGTGTTCTCGCCACTTGCAAAAGAACAGAGTAGAAATTCAATTAGCATTGAGAAACCAAATCGCACGACAGGAAAGAATAGATGTGAAGTTTTTCCTAATACAGACGTCTCCATACCGATCTCTCAGACTCTACTAAGCTTGTCCGTGAATTGTGAGACCTAAGTAACCTAGAACTCTGATATCAACTTGTCACGACTCGGATTTTCCACCCTCGGGGGTCGTGATGGCACCTACTAATGGAAGCTAGGCAAGCCAATTGTTCCAACTACTTAACCTTTTTCTTATGTTTTAATCCTTCGACAATGGTGAACAACATCATATAAACAGCAAAATTAAATAAGCGGAAGAAAAGAAATGTAACGATTTAAATATTTCCAACACAATTCCATAACTAAAAGCTACCCAGATCTGGTGTCACAATTTCACAGACTGTCTAAGAGTACTACAAATAAAGGTTCGAAAAATAAATACAAACTGTTTCAGAAATACATAGAAGAAACAGTAGAGAAAGATAGAAGGACACGCCAAGGACTGCGGACGCCTGCAGGACTACCTCGGGTCGCCTGAATGGACTGAAGACAGCACCCTCACTGCGGTCCAAACACTCCGATATTAATATCTGCACACAGTGCAGAGTGTAGTATCAGCACAACCGACCCCATGTGCTGGTAAATGCCTAGCCTAACCTCGGCGAAGCAGTGACGAGGCTAGGACCAGACTACCAAATAAACCTGTGCAGTTAAATCATCTACAACGGAAAATAAAAGCAGATATTCACAGTTAAAGATGGGGAGGGGAAGACATGCTACGGGGAGTATCGGATAACAACAAAATACCAAAGAGGAATGTAAAGAACCCCTAGTTTAGTTGCCAACAATAATGAGGAAAACAAACACAGTATTCACTTTCATTTCTTTCTCGTTGCAGGCGTGCAACCCGCTCCCATTTCATATATCTCGTTGCAGGCGTGCAACCCGCTCCCATTTTCATATATCTCATTGCAGGCGTGCAATCTGCTCCCATTTACAAATTAACCTCAATCACAAAAGAATCCCTGCAAGGGAACAAGAGTATAACAACAACAATCCCGGCAAGGGAAACAATATCGTAAACAATAACATCCCGGCAAGGGAGACAATGTCATAACAATAATATCCCGGCAAGGGAGACAATATCACAAACAATAACATCCCGGCAAGGGAACCAACAATGACAATCAACATAGTAAGCATGAATAAATCTCAACGGAGTCACAACAATTACAACACTAGACCCACGGGCATGCTTGACACCGACGTATAGATACTCGTCACCATGCCTATACGTCGTACTCCACAATTAAGACATAGCAAATAAGACACCACTCCTAATCACTCAAGCTAAGGTTAGACCAAATACTTACCTCGATGCCACGAACACAATTCAAGCCTCAACTACCGCTTTACCTCTTGATTCCACCACCAATTCGCTCGTATCTATCCACAAGTTACTTAACTATATCAATAAATGCTAAATGAATCAATTCTAATGCATGAAAATAGATTTTCTATAGTTTTTCCCAAAAAGTCAAAAATCGACCCCGGGCCCACATGGTCAAAACTCGAGGTTCGAACCAAAACTCAATTACCCATTCACCCGCGAACCCAAATATATAATTTGTTTCGAAATCAGATCTCAAATCGAGGTCCAAATCCCCAAAATTTAAAAAACCTAAGTTCTATCCAAAACACCCAATTTCCCCATGAAAACCTTTGATTTTGAGTTGAAATCATGAGAAAAGATGTTAAATATTAATAAAAACAAGTTAGAAATGACTTACAATCGATTTGGAAGAGTACTTGTCTTTGAAAAATCACCCACAGGTGTTTAGGTTTTGAAAGGGTTTGAGAAATGAAAGATTTTCGGCTAAGTTACGAATTTGCAGGTCGCAGATGTCGCAATTGCGACCAGGGTTCGCAATTGCGAACCCTTCAGAATACTGTCCTCTTTGCATTTTCAAAGATTTTATCGCATTTGCGACCACCCCATATTTTTGAGGGGTTCGCATATGCGACTAGGGTCCTCCGCATTTGCGACCAAATGATCGAATTTGCGATCAGGCCTGCCCAGGCCTTCTTTCGCATTTGCGATGTTTTATTTGCATTTGCGATCTCGCATTTGCAAGCCAGGCTTCGCAAATGCGAAGCCTGCAGACCTGCAACATACCAGCAATTTCCTAAGTGCAAATTTCACTCCGTGGCCTATCCAAAACTCACCCGAGCCCTCGGGGCTCCAAACCAAACATGCACACCAACCTAAAAACATCATACGAACTTGCTCGTGCAATCAAATCATCAAAATAACATCAACAGCTATGAATTGAACCCCAAATTCATGAAATCATCCGAGAACACCCAAAATTCCAATTTCTCAACTTTAAGTCCGTTTTATACCAACCCAATCCCGATCCTTACCAAATTTTACAAATTCAATCAAATTATTATTTCAAACTTGTACCGGGCTCCACAACTAAAATACGGGCCCGATACCATCAAATTCAAACATATTTCATTTCCAAAAACTCATATATATTTCTCGGGCTTGGGATCTCGGAATTCGATTCCGGGCATAAGCCCAAACCCCATATTTTCCTACGGACCCTCCGGGACCGTCAAATCACGGGTCCGGGTCCGTTTATCCAAAATATTGACCGAAGTCAGCCTAAATTCATATAATGGCTTTCCGGATACACGCTCGGATTGCGCACGCAAATCGAGGTGAAACAAAAAGGAGGTTTTAAGGCCACGGAACACAGAACTTACTTTCAAAATGAGTGATGACCTTGTGGGTCATCACAGTTCTGCTCCTTAGTCTGTCCAGAAGACCCCTTCCGCTTCTTACTTATTGGAGAAGTCTCCTTAACAATATTAGCTCCCACGATCGTTGAATTTCCACGAGATTTCTTCTCGGCTGTTTTGTTGTCTTCCTCAATCTTGAGACGAATCACATGATCTTCCAACTTCATTTCTTTGCGCTTGTGCTTAAGATAGTTCTTGAAATCTCTCCACGACAGAGGCAATCTTTTAATCATTGCAGCCACTTGAAATTCTTCATTCACGACTATATCTTAAGCAATAAGATCGTGAAAAATAAGTTAAAGCTCCTGAACTTGGGTTCCAACATTTTTGCTGTCTATCATTCTATAGTCTAGAAACTTGGCAACCACAAACTTCTTCAAGCATGCATCTTCAGTCTTGTACTTCTTCTCAAGTGCGTCCCATAATTCTTTCGAAGTATTTATAGCACTATAGACATTGTACAAGTCATCCTTCAAAGCACTTAGGATATAGCCTTTGCAAAGAAAATCTGCCTGTTTCCACACCTCAATAATCATAAATTTCTCGTTGTCCGAGCAGGCACTGGAGGTTCTTCGCAGGTGAATTTCTACATACCAAGTGTGGTAAGCCAAAGGAACACCCTTTGCTGTCATCCTTTGATGTTGGCTTCAGAAAATTTCCCCGGTTTCTCGGCCGGTGGAACAACAGTTCGGCTTGACGAGGCTATCGTCGTTGCCGTAACAGTCGGAGAAGAATTCCCGTTATCAATTGCCATTTCTCACTATCAAAAACAGAAGAGTTCAATTAATGGCAAAAAATAGAACAATAAACTGTAATTAACGATAAACAGTACGTTTAATAAATAAAAATCAAAGTTTTTATATACCGTTTCACAGAAAACGATGAAGTATTTATGTTCTTCAAATTATTTTTGAATTTCAATATTCTGATGAAGTTTTTATATCTTCAAATCAGAATAGAAAAATTCAGAAGAAGTAGAAAACCACACAGGTTTTATTCTCCACAAACAGAATACAGATTACGAATAAAAAAATTAATTTTCTTAAGATTGTTAGTAAATCTGTATTACTGTAATAAATAATAAAAACAGTCAACTTTCTGTAACAAGAAAACAAAAACAGAAAGTTAGCGGCAACAAAATATCGAAATAATTTATGGAAAAACAATTTCGAAATAAATCGAGCCCACTGAATGCACAGTGCGCCCTTAAGGAAATTATTCCCCTCAAGTACCCGAGGTGCTGGAAACTCTTTAAGAGCTAGAAGAAGAGCAATTGTATATATACCCATCAAAAGTCTTTTCTTCCTCCAATATGGGACAATGTCCCTCTGCTAAGAAGGAAAACTCAAATATTTTTTCCCTCCATCTCCCGTTCACCCTTTATTTCAAGCTACCAAAGCTTAAAACCAAAGCTTTAACCCTACAACTTTTGGGGTTGAGTTAGGCCCAAATATCATATCTCTACCTGCCATAACTCGAAAAAACAAATTAAGGGGAGGTATATCGTTGATTTTAACTTGCCTAAGATACGTGGAAATATTTGCTGAAGAAAGAGATAATATCTTAGAAAAGTGAACTCTATTTATAGGAAGAGAAAACTTTTATAAGTCACATGGTCTATCATCCATAAAGCTGTATGCTCACACTTGGTATATTTTTTTCTTTGCATAAATTAGGTGTTAAAGGTAAAAAGATACAGCCAATATTTTTCTGAGGTGCCACTGAATGACCAGAAAACTGGATTTGGATTTGTTTGGTCCTACAAAATACATTGGGCCGCTTTCTTCAGTAAGATCTTAGTTTTTTGAGTTTTTTACGTGCTTGATCCTTTTTTAACTATTATTTATAAAAATAGCACCATTTATTGTTTATTCCATAAAGAGCACTTTTTTTTTTCATTAATGGCACATTATAAAAATTAAGCTCAACATCTAATAAGTTAACTCACTCACTAATCACGGGAAGTACTTTTTTTTTGTCCATCTTCATTTTCCCTTTATAGCATTCATCTTCTTCACTCCATATTTTGAAAAGCTGCTGCATATCTCAATGCCACCTAAATCAAGATGTATTGATTTATACATCTTTTATACTCTGTATATCAGGTATCACTTTAATTCAAAATGTATATTTATGTATATGTTTTTTGTATATTTATTTGTGAAGTGCTATCTTATTTTAAGCGGTATTTTTAATGTATATTATATTTTATATGTCAAGTGTCATTATATATATATATATATTATTTTTTGTATATTTATATACCATCTTAATTAAATTTAAGATATATATTTTTATGTATATTTCACATGTCTAAGTGTCATCTTAATTGAAGATGTATTTTTTATGTATTTGTTTTGTATATTTTATATGTGTTAATTCAAAGTATATTTTTATATATATATATATATATATTGTATATATTAAAGTATATTATTATCGAAATAAGAGCTTTATATTAAGAAAGGAAGAAAGAAGTAAGAGAAAAACTTAAGAAAGATAACTAAAAATAAAATGAATGGAACAAATTTAAAAAATATATTGGCTTCGGTAGAAAACAAAACTAAGAAGATGAAGAAAAAGAAGGAAAGCTAATAGATAAAGAGAGAGAAAAAGACATGATTTTTGTACAAATAATTATTAACTTTCCATTCAAATTTCTTATGTTTAGGGATTAATAGTTAATATTTCTATTTTAATGGAACTGTGTGCTACAAATATAAATATTTTTCTGCCATATCTGTAATATTGAATTTAATGCTAAAAATTTGTAATATTTCTTTTAAACTGTGACAGTTATGTAAAGTCCCCTAGTTTTTTAGCGTACTTGTGTTTCCGGAGGCAGATGTATGTAAGTTTTCCTACGTGTATGTGGCCCAATAAGTTTAAGGCCTATAATTAATATTTAATTAATGATCAAATTTCGTCCGTCCGATCGGTTACTTGATGGATGTACCAGACTAAGTAAGAACCTCTATAAATTGGTCCTCTCCCCATCGTATTTTATTTTCTTTCATTAAAGATGGCGGTAACGAAACCTAGGGCAAGGGGCGAGAAACGAATTCCAACTAACGCTTCCGCTTCACGATGATGGCTTACGATTCAGGTATGTTTTCTGTAACGATTTTGTGTAAGATTATCATGTTCAAGATCTTGATATCCAATTAAAGTTTATGTTTACATGTGGTATCACGAGCCTGGATTCTTTGAACTAATAATCTTCATATGAAATCGATTCAGATTAATTATCGAGAATCACTCTTACGAGATTCGTATAAGATAATTCTTCTTGGTAAAGTTCGATGCATGGCAATAACAAAACTAATTGTTTAACCCATTGATCCATTGATTTATCAAGTTTTGCGGTGAATTTTGTGTAAACTTAAGCATTGCCGCTTTGGGCTTAAAGATCTGACCAATTAATATTCTTTCACTGTTTCCTTTTTTATTTCAACGTGTGTATTGAATTTGGTATTTTTTAATATAATAAAGTAGGGTTGTATGAAAAAGCCTAAGCTTTAAAAAGCGGCGCCGATAATGAATTAATGAACGAAGTCTATAGGATTATGTAATGCTTGTTTGTTATTTGACCATTAAAGTAATGAGGTTTCTTTGCTAAAAGTCCCTATGTGCAAACTTCGCACATAAATCTCACGTAATGTATAATTGTGTTATGATTCTTTTATTAGTTTTAAACAATAACTAATGTTTGTATTGGGAATCTAAACCTGTGGGATTAAATTACTCCACAATCTCACCAGTAAAGTAACGTGACTTTTGAAGTAGATATTCTGTCTCAACTTTTTTTTTGACTGGAAAAGATAATTTATTAAAAACATTACAGAGTACCAACAGTTACATCGGTAACAAAACTACAAGCCTCGAGGACATTCAAATTCCCCATTTCGGCCAGACTAAAACACACATTAGTACTAAAGTACTTAAGCAAATACACATAACCATTCTTGTCCATTGCTAAGTTATTTAAAGCGAAAGGCACAGGATTATCAAAAAGTTGGTGTTATCGTGCATGCTTGAGTCCTTCCTTCGCCATCCTGTGAGCTATCTTATTTCCCTCTCGAAAATTATGGATGATCTTCGGTTGCTTCAGCTGGTGCATTAACCACCTGCAATTAATAATAGTAGAGTTGCAAGGGACACAATTAGAATGTAATACTTTGATTACCTCCGTTGCATCCGTTTCCACTGCTAGTGGAAAATAACCATGGCTGAGAGCGATTGAAAGTCCTTCCTTTAATGCTTCCAATTCAGTTTGGAGGGGTGAACTTGAGGGATTGTAGTGCTGGAAACCCATTATCCAATCCCCCCGATAGTCTCTGAATACATCCCCCATGCCTCCTATATTTGTATTTTCTTGGAAGGCTCCGTCAATGTTTAGTTTAAATTTTTTTTTGAAGGCTTATGCCATGCGACCTGTCTCAACTTTCTAATCCCATAATGAATTGTTTTTGTTTTTTAAAAGTAATCTTAAACGTCAGTTATTGTTTATTTTATGTATGTGATTAATGTGTATATAGTTTGTTAGTCACCAAAGTGACCAAACTAGATTGTTTAAGGTATTCACATGCATAAAACCTTGTGTTCTCTATTTTGTGTATGCACTTATGTTATATAGTTTGTTAGTCACCAAAGTGGCCAAACTAGTTTGTTTATGAAAATAAGCATACATAAATTTATAGTTTATCCATAAAATTATTTAAAAATTAGTGGATAAATTATTTTTTACTATTGCTAGAACTTAAGGATTTACCCAAAGGTGAATCAATTATTTTATGAATAGTGAATATGATGAGGTAAATTAATATTCTTAGTCAAATATATATTGTCTGTCCAAAGATGGCATATATATTTGGTTAAAAATATTTAATTACCTATTAAAGACTAAATGACATTTAAATTATGATAGTGTGTCGTAGTATTTACCCAAAGGAGAATTGCGATATGCTTTAATTGTTTTGTTGAATCCATATTGATTTGTGAGCATGTATTATGTATTTTGCAGCTATTCCTTTTCATTCACATGCTTCGTCTGTTACTGTGTTCAACAGATTGAACTTCTATGAATGGCATGAACAAGTCCAGTTCCACTTAGGTATGATGGATCTTGACTTGGCTCTGCTGAATGATAAGCCCGCTGCCATTACTGATTCGAGCAGTGCGGATGAGAAGTCTTTCCATAAAGCATGGGAACACTCTAACATGCTAATCCTTATGTTTATACGAATGAATATTGCCAACAACATTAAGAGTACTATTCCACAAACAAAAAGTGCCAGGGAATACCTAAGGTTGTGAAAGAACGTTTTCGTTCTGCAGATAAGTCTCTCGCTGGTACACTAATGGCTGAACTCACGACCATGAATTTTGATGGGTCGCGTAGTATGCAAAACCATACTATCGAGATGACTACCATTGCAGCAAGACTTCAGACCTTGGGGATGAAAGTGGATGATTCCTTCTTGGTTCAGTTTATTCTGAACTCGTTGCCTCCTAAGTATGGACCTTTTCAAATTAACTATAACACTATTAAGGATAAGTGGAATGTTAGAGAATTTTCCAGTATGCCTACTCAGGAGGAGTCAAGACTTAAGAAATAAGTGAGTCATTCAATTAACCTCATGGGTCAAAGAGCTGGTAAAGGACTTAAAGTGAAGCCCAACAAGTTCAAGAAGAAGAAAGCACCTGCTAAAGCTCCACAGGATGCTAAGAAGGAACATAAGGCAGATACGTGTCGTTTCTGTAACAAGGAAAGACACTATCAGAAAGATTTCCTGAAATGTAAAGCTTGGTTCGAAAAGAAAGGTACAATTAGTGCTTTTGTATGTTTCGAATCAAATTTAATTGAAGTTCCTAATAATACTTGGTGCCTTGATTCTGGTGCAACTGCTCATGTATCTACTACGTTGCAGGGATTCCTTACGATCAAAACTACAAATCCAAATAAGATACTTGTTCATGGGAAATCATATGAAGGCTCCAATTGAAGGCATATGGACTTATTGTTTGATCATGGAGACTGGGCGTCACCTTGATCTATTACAAACTCTTTATGTACCTTCAGTTTCTAGGAATTTGATTTCTCTTTCAAGACTTGATGTTTTTGGATTTGATTTAATGCTTGGAAATGGATGTTTCAAATTATATAAGAATGCTATTTTTTATGGTTCTGGTTTTCTTAGTGATGGTTTATAAAAGTTGAAACTCGATATTGGTTTTTCTGAATCCCTTCTTGCTCTTCAACATAATGTTGGAACTAAACATAGTTCACTAGATGAAAGTTCTGCTTACTTGTTGTGAACACGTGATTTTTGCCTCGCTTAAATTACTCCTATAGAATTCATTAAAATTAGGATTTTTCTTTTATTATTTGAATTTTAGGAAATTAATTGCATGATTTTGTGATTGTGTGCATTTCTGTGCATTTTTAATTGATATAACTCATGAAGAATACAAAAATAGCATACTTGCATTTAGAACCTCATTCTAACATTTTTTTATTAGTTGATTAACATCACAAAAAATAAGAGAAAATAACAAAATAGTCCCTTTGCATTGTTTTACTTTTAATTTTGATTTTTCTTTAAGTTTTTTGGTTTAAACTAGGATTTGTCTAATTTTTGAGAATTAATTAGTTTTAATTTTAGAGTTAAATCAGCTCTTGTCTAGTTTTATTTTTGTATTTAATAAAATCCAAAAATTGAATAAAAACAAAAAGAAGAAAAGAAAACAAATAAAAAAAACTAAAAGAAATCCTAGTCTTAGTAAATACCCAATTTTGGGCCAGCCCAGACCCAATTTCGCCCAAAAAACCCGTCCAAAATAGCCCAACCCAAACCCCCGATCCGGTCCGTCCCTTTTATCTAACCAAACGACCCCGTTTCGATAAGATTCAATCCCAGCCGTCGAGGATCTCTGATCCAACGGCTGGGAACTGGTTTGAACTTAATATTTAAATGTCGGAGACCACCCCTACCCCCTCCCCCCCCAAAGTCGTCTCTCTCACCCCTCATTATCAGAAAATAACGCCGCCCTACTCCGCCGTAAGCCGCCGGCCGGAAATCTCCTCCGCCGGCGGCGATGCTCCAAACGACTCCAAAACTTCACCATTGATTCTTCTCGTCCTCATCTTTCCATATCTAACCTTAGATTCCCTCAAATCCCGGCCAAACGTTTCGAACGTTAGATCAAAGTTTTCCGGCCATGACACCACTTCGCCCAAATCAGTCCAAATTAAAACCATAAGACCGCCTGGCCATCCTCTATCAGATCCTCCAGGTCCCGTCCCTCGAACATGGCCAGAACTGCTCGAATATTGAATCAAAACTCGGCTAAAACCCCATCTCTTCCAAATCCGCCC
This sequence comes from Nicotiana attenuata, assembly GCF_001879085.1. Taxonomy (NCBI): domain Eukaryota; kingdom Viridiplantae; phylum Streptophyta; class Magnoliopsida; order Solanales; family Solanaceae; genus Nicotiana; species Nicotiana attenuata. The sequence continues at coordinate 8,436,373 of NC_031993.1, forward strand.
AAATTAACACTCTACACTCTCCTCACCCTCCCCTACTCAAATCCCTAAATCATTTTTCCCAAATCCAACCGGCACTAATGGAATTACAAATCTAGGGTTTAAGGAAGTTTGAATTTCTTCTGGTTTCGGAAGTTTCGGCTTGGTTCGGTTGGTGTATTATATTTAGTAGAGGCTGAATCAGTAAGTTCCCTCGTCTTTGTTCAATTATTTTCCGTTTATAGTTGAATCCGGGTTCATGCTTTTGGTTTTTGTGGTTTAATCTTGTATTGATTCTATTATCTTCAAAGTTTGTTCATACTAGTATAGGTTTAAGCTTACTGATTAGTTTAGGATTAGTCTTGATTCCATTTTGATTCATGTTTTGTTCTTTTTCCTCGCTTAATTTTGTTCATGCTTTTACAATTCATTCTGTGTTGATTCATGATTAGTTCTTCTCATCTTGTTACGAGTTCAAGTAATTAATTAGGGTTGCTGTTGCATTTTTGAGTCAGTTCTATGTTCTGATGGTATTTGTTTGGATTGTCTGATTAGTTTAAATTTGGTTAGTTTAAGTTGTGATTAGTATTATAATTTCATACTGATGATATGGTCAAATTGATTAGTTGGTCTAATTGTTGATGGTAATTGGTATCTTGAACTTCAGTAGTTAGTTTTGACTTAAGATCTGAATTTGAACCTGGTTCTAGCTGATTAAGTTGCTGAATGGCTGGTTAACCATGGTTAGTCAATAAGGTTGGTGTTGAATTAGTAATTCCAGGCTAGTGAGAAGGGTAGTTTAGGGAAGTCCATTTAGTAACTGAATTTAGAAGTTACTAGAAGCACCTAGAAGGGGTTGAAA
>NC_031993.1:8437310-8446108 GCF_001879085.1 Nicotiana attenuata
ACGTAGGCAACCTCCATCTGGTTCAGCCCATATTTTTCAAAAAAAAAAGAGCATAAAATTCCGCATGTGCATAAAATTTTCCAAAAAAAAAAATACTTTTGGTCACCTTTTATTGTTTTACCCTCTATTCCAGTCGTTTTGCCAAGACAGCCTTAAAATCTTCCTCGGAAGTGCTGAAGGGCTTTTTTGTAAAATAGCTATTTTATCCATCTTTGTTCGCTTTTTATCATTTTGCCCTTATGTCCAGACATTTTTTGTCGAGATAGCTAAAAAACCTTCTACGGAAGTGCCGAAAGGCTATTTTCGCAAATAGTCATCTTATCTAGTTTTGTTTGGCTATATTTTCCGAGACAGCCTTTGAATCTCTCTCGGTAGTACCGAAGGACCATTTTTCGTTAAAATAGCCATTTACTTTATTTAGTCTATCTTTTTTTATTTTATTATTTTGTCCCTATGCTTGGCCATTTTTGCCGAGACATCCTTCAGGCCTTTTGTGGAAGTATCAAAGGGTCATTTTTGTAATAATGGCCATTTTCCTACTTTTATTGTTGTCTGCTAATTTCAAAAAAAAAAAATAATGAAAAATAGATCGAGTCCTATATTGTTTTTTTTTAAAAAAAAGAATAATTAGAATTTCATATAGTTTAGGTAAGTCCTGACCCCCTTTTTATCTTATTCTTAGGTTCACCATGAATTCTCCACAAAGAAGAAGTCAGAAAAGGGTAAGGGACGAGACACCTCCTATGTTCTTGATAAGAGATAAGAACCCAAGTAGTCTCTGTAATTGGTGGGCTGGTTTTGCTACATGGGAACGGAATCAAGTATTTAAGCACCTCAAGTTCCTCACAAATATCATGGGAATTAAGCCTAATAGAGATTTAATCAAGGCTCTAGTGGGTTTTTGGGACCCTATTAACAATGTCTTCAGGTTCAAAGATTGTGAAATGACGCCTACATTGGAAGAATTAGGTGGGTTCACCGGATTGGGGAGAGACCTTCGTGGGAAAAAGCCTGCTGCTCCAAGAAAAGTTGGTGTGAACAACTTTTTGAAGAAGTTATGCCTCCGCCAAATTCCAATGGTTTGCTTAAACGAAGGTTGGGTTCCGTTGGAATATCTTTATGACAGATTTGGGGATGAGAAAGGGTTTGAGAACTTCTCGGGCACATAATTCGTCAACCAATTGAGTTATGACGCTTGGAGGGAGTTGAGAATCTTCGCGTTAATGATATCATTTCTAGGGATCATGGTCTTTCCAGAGCGTGGTGGGCGCATCAAAATTTGATTGGTTGCGTTAGTCTCGTATTTGCAAAGTAGCGAGGATCATACCATTATTCCCATGATTTTGTGAGATATTTTTCGAGCTTTGACCCATTGCCAAGAAGGTGAAGATTACTTCGAGGGATGCAACATTCTTCTGCAGATGTGGTTCATAGAGCACCTTTATCATCATCCAATAGTAGTAAATTTCAATTATAATTGGCTGAATTACATTAGATGTCACACAGACAGGGCCGCGGGTTGTAATCTTCCAAAGGGGTTGAGGGCCTGGCGGACATTACTTGGTTCATTGAGTGTTGATAGAATCACTTGGAACTATTATTGGTTCCTTTCTGCTAGGGTCATGCATATGTCGACGTATCGCCCGTTCTTCATACTCATGGGTTTAAGAGGTTTCCAACCCTACGCCCCCTACGCGTCATGCGCCATCTAGGGGAGAGCAAAAGAGGCCCCCGATTGAGGACATACGTCCGTTCATGTGGGAATTCAAGGGAGAGGAACCTCCAAGGGAGTCATATGCACAAAAGGTTTGGTTTGGTGGTCGATTTTCTGATTTGGATGAGATGGTAGCTGATCGTGAACGCGGGGAGGTAAGCCTCGCATACCTTGAGTGGTTTCACAACCAGGCTATCCCGGAAAGGCCAGAAAGATCCATACGCCATGCAGTTGATTGGGAGGAGGGGATCGAGGCCAGAGTTAGAGAAACCGGAAGGGAAGTGGCACTAGAGTTCCAATCTCGTATAGACACTTTACAAGAAGATAAAGGCAATTTGGAGACAGCCATGGACGTACAACAGGCTGATTTCGAGCGAGAAAAGGCTAAGTGGGCACAAGAGAGGCGAGCACTCAAAGCTCAAATTAGGCAGAAAAAAGTGATCACTACCCCTCAACAAAAGGAAGAAAGAGAATCCCAATTCAAGGTGGTCCGTGATCATGAGCGCAGAGGTTTTGCTCCATTAATCCAAGGTAGGAGGGATCAGATAGGGGGAGTTGAGTCAAGCAAGTAGCGCCAGATCGCGTAGTTTGAAATAGAAAGACATCGCTACCAAAGTATGATCAATCGGTTAGAGGGGGAGTCATTAGAAATTCAGCGCCAGAAAGATATGGCCTTGGAGCGCGAGCGTGATGCACTGGATCTAGCTGAGACCCGTAGTCAGCGAAATCAAGAGTTTCATTTGGCTCAGGAATACGTTAAGTGAAAGATCCTCGAGGTAGCCACATATACCTTACGAGCATGCAGGAGTTGCCAGGGAATGACGCCTGAGCGGTTTGCAGAAGTATCATTGAACGTCGCCCATCATATATCTACAGACTTGGAGAGGATATACCGCAATGTTGGGGGTCAGCCGCAGGAACAAACACCTTGATTACAGTGATGCTGGTGGATTCTACTGCAGAGATCAAAGTCTTCTTTTAGTTAGCAGTCCTTTTAATTATTCTTTTGTTGTCTTTGAGTCTGTAAGAGTCTTTTGGTGTTTTGAGTCTTGTTGTTTTGCCTTTTATCCTAAAAAGTCTGTTTGAGTCAAGTCTGGTCTTGTTTAAATGTTTATCTTTATGTAATTCTTGTTTTTGAGTCTTGTATAAAAAAAACATATTTGAAAATCAATGAAAAAGATTTTGTTTTAGAAGGATTCGAAAATGAACCCCAAAAGATGTTTTTTTGTATATATATGTATATAAAAATAAAACAAAACAAAAAAACAAAACAAAACAAATGGTCATGTCCCTGAACTACGTAATGATCTGATTCATGCGGCGACATGATACGTAGGCAACCCCCAAAAGGTTCGATCAAATATTTTTCGAAGACTCTAAAATGAGGGACCAAAATAAGGCGAGTGAAAGGAAAAACGAAAAGAAGAAGAAGGAAATAAGAGCGTCAATAAGCAGCAACCTTATAAGCCGGAATGAAACATGAAGCCTTCCAAAAGCATGTTAGAAATGGTGATAATGTTAGGGACATGGCATATTACGTGTGATTCATATATGTAAAATGCTTAACCCTAACACGTTTGTTGTCTCTTATATAGTAAGCTTAAGGTGGTTGGTTTGTGGTGAAACTGGCACCACATCGTACTTCACAAGATCTAAGGGAACGGTGGTAATTGATAACAATGATGAAATCGAGCTGGTCTGTGACAATCCCCAGGGTCAGTCAGTTGAGCAAGAGTCGGAGGAAATAAGAAAATTGAGACAGCAAACTGTCAGATGTATATCAAGCTTGGGTTTCCGCTCAACCTCCACCCCAGGGTCCCTCGGAGGGAACTTCCGCCGTACCCCAGGATACTCAACCACCGCTCCATGCAGCGAGCGATCACATTCTACCACCAGGATATGTGCCAAACTATAGACTCCATGCTGCCCCTGGTACCTCTAATATGCGACCTCCAGTCGCACCGGTCAGGAACACCCCTCTCGTCGTGTCTCGCGTACCGGTATATACAATATTGCCACCACCTCCTGTGACGAGGCCAAACAATGAGCCACCATCTCATGCTTAAGATGGCCAATACTATTCTCCAAATATGACTTTCAGGGTTCGGCTCCATACAATCGGACTCCTCAATACGAGTCACCAGTGGAAAATGAAAAGCCTGCGAAGACGGTTGAGCCAGATGAGATGGCCAGGAAAATGAAAAGTCTGAACAGAACATAAAGAATATACAGGGACTAGGTGGTCACAAAAGTGTTTCATTCAATGATCTATGCATGTTCCCTCGCATCCATTTGCCACTAGGGTTCAAGACCCCAAAATTTGAGAAATATGATGGACGCGGCGACCCTATCGCCCACTTGAAAAGGTACTGCAAGCAGCTGAGGGGTGCAAGAGGAATAGAAGAGTTGCCGATGGCTTATTTTGGGGAAAGTCTTGTGGGGATATCTCTCATTGGCATATCTGGGACGACATGGCCCAGGCCTTTGTCAAACAATTCCAGTACAACATTGACATTGCGCCAGATCGTAATTCTTTGTCCAATATGAAGAAAAAGCCGACCGAAAGTTTTAGGGAGTATGCCATCAAGTGGAGGGAGCAAGCGGCTAGAGTTAAGCCACCCATGGATAACCACGAGTTGATCACTGTTTTTCTGGAGGCTCAAGAGCCTGATTACTTTCAGAACATGATGTCCGCGATGGGTAGACCTTTTGCAGAAGCAATCAAAATAGGGGAGATGGTCGAAAATGGCCTCAAGACTGGCAGAATTGTAAGTCAAGCTGCTCTCAAAGCCACCACCCAAGCTATCCAAAATGGGTCGGGAGGTTTGGCAAACAGAAAAAAGAGAGATGAAGGGTCCATGATGGTTTCGGGATCTAGGGAGTTTCAAAGAGGGGCATCGCACCCTTATGTGCAATTTCAACAGGGGCAATCCAGCTACCCTCAACATTATTATCCCCCGCCGATTCCTCAATACTCTGTGGGCCCACCACAATATACAGTGTTCAATGCTCAATCATATGCTCGGCCTCCCAATCAGCAGGTACGGGCACCAGCTCCGAGGGCCCCCCGACCTCAGCAGCAAAATTTTCGGGCACCTTACAATGCTCGTCCCAGGCAGGATTATGGTCGAGAGCAGAGGCCGGTAGAAAAATTCACACCATTGGCTGAATCATATTCTAGTCTATTCCAGAAACTGAAGCAAATGGGCGTAATTGGACCCATCGCTCCCCACCATATGCATCCCGATTCGCATGGATTTCAAGCAAATGCTAGATGTGAATATCATTCCGGTGCCCCAGGGCATAGCACCGAGACTGTTGGACTCTGAAAAGAGCCATAGAGAGACTCATTTCCGAAAAACTGATTGTAGTGACGAATGGCGAGGACCCTCCTAACGTGACAAATAATCCGTTACCAGCGCACAATGATGTTCATTCTGTTGGAATGATTGGCCGAGACCAAGAATACAAGCCGGTCGGTCGAGCAGAAATGACAGTGGGTGCAATTCAATAAGGATCAGGTATGGAAGTATGTCCCAGCCGAGACGTGCCATTGATTGTTAAAGGCGCCCAAAACTCAAATAAGGCAACTTTATTTGTTCCAAAGATCTCGAGGTTGGAAGTTCACTCTAGTGTTCCAAGCCCAAGGTTATATGTACTTGGAGGCCATCCCAACAAAAGGGAGAAGCAGGGAGGTACGAAAGGTATAACAGAACCGATCGTAATCAAACCTGCCATGCAACTCCCCGTAACCAACACAAAAACCACTCCTTGGAACTACAACAAAACGGTGATGACCTACAAAGGCAGGGAAATCATAGAGGAAGTGGGGGAAACTGGAGGTTTTACTCGATCAGGGAGATGTTACTCCCCAGAAGAGTTGAGGAAGGCCAAGCAAATTAGAGAAGGCCATTTGCCAATAAAGAAGCCAGTCACTGAAGCAAATGCGGAAGAGTTTTTGAAAAAGATGAAAGTTCAGGATTACTCAATCATTGATCAACTAAGAAAGACTCCCGCTCAAATCTCTCTACTATCTCTTCTCCTACATTCCAAAGAGCATGCCCGTGTACTAATCAAGGTCCTGAACGAGGCACATATCTCAGAGGAAACCACAGTGAACCAGTTAGAGAAGATGGCCAACAGATTTTTTGAGGTGAACAGAATCTCCTTTACTGATGATCAACTTCCCGAGGAGGGAGTCGGGCACAATAGGGCTTTGAACTTGATGGTCAAATGTGAGGGTCATTATGTGAAGCGAGTCATGGTTGATGGAGGCTCAAGTGTAGATGTATGCCCTCTCTCTACCTTGCAAAGCATGAAGATCGATACAGACAGAATCCGACCCAGCAATGTTCACATCCGAGCTTTTGATGGCTCAGCAAGAGATACCATTGGGGAGATCAACCTCACCATGACGATTGGGCCAGTTGACTTTGAGATTGTCTTCCAGGTAGTGGACATGGCCACTTCTTATAACTTTCTTCTTGGAAGGCCATGGATCCATACGGCCCGAGCTGTGCCATCCACCTTGCATCAGATGCTCAAATTTGAACATAACAGGCAAGAAATTATTGTTCACGGAGAAGACGAGTCTTCCATTTATAAAGACCCGTTAATCCCCTGTATTGAGGCCAAGGAAGGGTCTGAGTCCATTGTCTATCAGGCGTTTGAAGTGGTTGCTGTGGACCATGTCGAGGAAGGAAAGCCTATTTTGCATCCTCGTCTTTCCGCCACATCTGTAATGGTGGCTGCAGTTATGATGAGACAAGGTTATAAGCCAGGAAAAGGCTTGGGGGCATCATTGCAAGGAATTGCGGAGCCTATTTCTCCGTTCGGTAACCAGGGTACTTTTGGATTGGGTTTCAGGCCAACACAAGCAGACGAAAACAAAGCCAAACACCGCAAAAAGCATGGATGGGTCTTGCAACAGCCTATCCCTCATATTTTCTACACTTTTGTCAAGCCACGACTCCGAGAGGGTCAAAATTCCTCGGCGCATGCAAACATTGATGAAATTTGCCATGGCCTCAGCGAGATGTTTTCTGAAGTGAATATGATCCAGGCTGGTGAAGGCACTAGTCGTGCCGATATGCAACTAATTGACCCAGACACCATGCTCACCAATTGGGAAGCAACTCCTCTCCCCACAAGGAAGGAGTCTTGGTAGTTTGCTTTTGCAGCTTCTTTTTTGTATTTTTGGGTTATTTTCAGGGTTGTAATCCAAACATCTCAGTATGATGGTTTTGTTTTGATGTTAACCCTTCTATCCTTTTGAATTCAATGAAATGCAGTTCAGTTTCCTGTTAAGTTTTCTATCTTTTCCTTTTCCTAATTCCTGTCATTTTATTTCCATTTCAGTTTTGTTAATGCCGGCTTTAATAACATGACATGCATGCGGAATTCACGCCCAGATCTTAAAAAGCTGTCTAATATCGAAATAATGCATCAAGAGGTTGAATATGATGAAGATGAGGTTGTTGAGGAAATAAAAAGAGAGTTGGAACAATTTGAAAACAAGCCTAAGCCAAACCTCAATGAAACTGAGCCGATTAATATCGGAAGTCCTGAAGAAGTTAGAGAAACGAAGATAAGCATTCACACTGAACAAAAAACCAGAGATGCCTTGATTCAACTTTTATTTGAATATAGAGATGTGTTTGCTTGGTCTTACGATGATATGCCGGGTTTAAGTGTTGATCAGGTGGTTCATAAGCTTCCTACGTATCCTGGTTTTCCACCAGTCCAACAAAAGCAACGAAAAATTTAAAACAGACGTGAGTGACAAAATCAAAGAGGAAATAATGAAGCAACTAAGCGCCAATGTGGTCAGAGCTGTCCGATACACTACCTGGGTGGCAAATGTTGTGCCTGTGCCAAAGAAGGATGGAAAAACCAGAGTTTGTGTCGACTATAGGGACCTGAACAAAGCAAGTCCAAAGGATAATTTTCCTTTGCCAAATATCCACATTCTTGTAGATAATTGCGCAAAACATGAGATACAATCGTTCGTGGATTGCTATGCTGGGTACCACCAAATTCTAATGGATGAGGATGATGCAGAAAAGACCGCGTTCACCATGCCATGGGGTACTTATTGTTACAGGGTCATGCCATTCGGTTTAAAGAATTCAGGGGCAACCTACATGAGGGCCATGACTACTATTTTTCACGACATGGTGCACAAAGAGATTGAAGTATATGTCGATGATGTTATCATAAAATCAAAGACACAAGCTGATCACGTGTGTGATTTGAAAAAGTTCTTCGAACGGCTTCGAAGGTATGACCTTAAGCTTAATCCAGCCAAGTGTGCATTTGGGGTTCCGTCTGGGAAACTCCTCGGTTTTATAGTCAGCCGGAGAGGCATCGAATTGGATCCATCTAAGATAAAGTCCATTCGAGATCTGCCACCCCCGAAGAACAAAAAGGAAGTCATGAGTTTGCTCGGGAGGCTGAACTACATCAGTAGGTTCATTGCTCAGCTCACAACCACGTGCGAGCCCATCTTTAAGTTGCTGAAAAAAGATGCCGCTATTAGGTGGACAGACGATTGCCAAAAAGCTTTTGACAGGATCAAAGATTATCTGTCAAAACCCCCTGTATTGGTCCCGCCTGAACCTGGTAGGCCTTTGTTTTTATATCTATCGGTGATGGATAATTCCTTTGGATGCGTTCTGGGGCAACATGATGCAACAGGCAAAAAGTCACAGGCAATCTATTATTTGAGCAAGAAGTTAACCAATTATGAGGTTAAGTACACCCTTTTAGAAAGAACATGTTGTGCCTTGACTTGGGTCGCTCAGAAGCTGAGACATTATCTTTTGGCCTACACTACTCACCTCATATCCAGAATGGATCCTTTGAAGTACATCTTCCAAAAGCCAATGCCCACTGGCAGGCTCGCAAAATGGCAAATCTTGCTCACAGAGTTTGACATCGTCTATGTCACTCGCACCGCGATGAAAGCACAGGCTTTGGCAGATCATTTGGCAGAGAATCCAGTTGATAATGAGTACATGCCACTTAGCACATACTTCCCAGACGAAGAGGTCAACTCAATAGGAGAAGTGGTTCCAGACGATCA
>NC_031993.1:8446799-8450718 GCF_001879085.1 Nicotiana attenuata
AGATCATGGGTGAAGTGCATTCGGGGGTGTGCGGACCTCACATGAATGGATATGTTTTGGCGAAGAAGATTCTGCGGGCGGGGTATTATTGGCTTACTATGGAGCGAGATTGCTTCAGTTTTGTTCGCAAGTGTCACCAATGCCAGATTCATGGTGATTTGATTCACTCGCCTCCTTCAGAGTTGCATCCCATGTCCTCTCCTTGGCCTTTTGTTGCTTGGGGAAAGGATGTTATTGGTCCAATCGAGCCAAAGGCTTCAAATGGGCATAGATTCATTTTGGTTGCAATTGAGTACTTCACCAAGTGGGTGGAGGCCGTCACTTTCAAAGCAGTCACCAAGAAAGCAGTGGTAGACTTTGTTCATTCCAACATCATCTGTCGCTTTGGTATCCCAAAGACCATTATCGCTGACAATGCAGCCAATCTAAATAGTCATTTGATGAAGGAGGTATGCGAACAATTTAAAATCATGCATCGTCATTCTACCCCTTACCGGCCAAAAGCCAATGGAGCCGTTGAAGCGGCAAACAAGAACATCAAGAAGATTCTTAGGAAAATGATCCAAGGTTCCAGGCAATGGCAGGAAAAGCTGCCTTTTGCTCTTTTGGGATACCGCACGACTGTTCGCACATCTGTTGGTGCAACTCCGTATCTGCTTGTATATGGAACTGAAGCTGTAATACCCGCTGAAGTCGAAATTCCCTCTCTCCGAATTATTGTGGAATCAGAGATTGGAGACACTGAGTGGGTCAAGACCCGATTAGAACAACTTATGTTGATCGATGAAAAACGGCTAGCAGCAGTGTGTTTCGGCCAATTATATCAGCAAAGAATGGCACGCGCTTACAATAAGAAAGTGCGCCCAAGGCAGTTTGAGGTAGGCCAGCTAGTTTTGAAACGCATCCTTCCACACCAGGTTGAAGCTAAAGGAAAGTTCGCACCGAACTGGCAAGGACCCTACATCATCAAGAAAGTGCTACCAAAAGGGGCCTTGCACTTGGTAGATGAAGAAGGACGGGTACCAGACATGACCATTAATGCAGATGCAGTCAAAAGATATTATGTCTGATATATACCCACTGTAGAATTTTCACGCACCGATTTTCTCAGATCGAGATGACGAAAGCTATCATTTGCTCGCTATTCCGACTTGTTGTCACCCTTTTATTAACTCTTTTGAGACGTATTTGTCTTCTTCATTTCTGGAATCTGTGTACTTGTAAAAAAAAAAATCTCTGAGTCATTGAACTACGTCCGACCTGATTCCGAAAGGATACGTAGGCAGCCTTACCCTGGGTTCGGTCCCATCAAAAAAAAAAAAAAAACCATATTCCCAATACTCCAAAATTGGGGCAGAATTTTGTTTTATTTCATGGTTTTTCTGTAAAACGGTTCCAAAAGTTGTAATTCAGTTCAAGGTTCGTTTTGCCTTTTTACCTTTCAAGAACTTCTGATCGATTTTCTTTTTAGAATGTTTAAAGTCCCCATGCCAAAGGCGTTGGTTAACCTCCCTCCTGCAGTATCTTATTCAAAAAAAAAAGAGAAAAAGAAATGAGAGAGTCTTATTAGTGAAAACCCGTACGGGCACTATAAGGTGACAGTGAGCAGAGAAATGAGAGAGTCTTATTGGTGAAAACCCATATGGGCACCATAAGGCGGCGATTAGTAGAGAAATGAGAGAGGTTAGTTAGCGAAAACCTACAAAAGGCGCTACTAGCTGAATGAGGGTCTTTGATTCTCCGGCATGAGCACAACCAAGACAAATTCAAGATGAACGTTTGCGGCGAATTTTGAGAATTAGACAGCTTAGACGGATCAGGCGTCCAGTCCAAAATGCATGTCATGATTCATTGAAGTCGGCACATACCTCCAGATAAGTCTCCCTATTCCTTTCCTCGAAAGGGACATCTTCTGTTTAAACACTTTTCTTTTTCACTTTCAATTATTATTCCGTTTTTACCATAATTTTTCGTTGAGTCCCTTTCGGTCTAATCATGCATCAGAAGCAAAACAAAGAAATAGCTGCGAGACTAGCTACAATTCCCCGTAATATCGAGCACAATTTGGGGCATATATGGCATTGGCGAAGGCGCGAATCCATCTGAGATCTCATTTGATAAAGCAAACAAAGTGTTTTAAAAGAAACTAAAAAGTTGCATGAGCAGGACCTGCTTCATGAGAAAGTTGATAAGCACTACGGACACAAACTGATACTGGATGCAGGACAACTGAGTTTGATTTTAAAGAAAAAATGCATTTCCTTAGAGACAAGGGTAGTGGTACCATGNAACTACTTGAATGTATTAATTTTCCTAGAAGTAATAACTTGCTAACAATTGTTTTTCATGACTGCGGATTCGCTTGCGTAGCGCCGTTATGATTAAATAATAAATTTCGTCGATCACGCATTCGCTTGAGTAGCGCGACGGTTGACTTGTAAATTTTAAAGAGCTAATTTTCTCAAATGTAGTTTTTTTTTTTAAAAGTATTACAAATAATTGATTGTCGTGATTTCGGATTCGCTTGCGAGGCACAATTATGACAAATTAATTAATTATTTTTTATTCGATCACGCATTCGCTCGCGTAGCGTGGTTATGACATTTTTTATATTATTCAAAAACATTCTTTGATTTCTCTAATAATCAAGAGATAAAAGCGGATAGGTACAACATGAAAATAATATAAATCACAGTTTGTCCAAAATTAATTCAAGCCAAGTTTAAGTCAATAAAGCGACCGTGCTAGAACCACGGGACTCGGGGAATGCCTTATACCTTCTCCCCGGTCAACAAAATTCCTTATCCGAACTTTGTTTTCGCGGACCGATAAAAATAGAGTCAAACCTTCCTTTGACTAGGGATTCAAATAAATGGTGACTTGGAACACCGAAAAAATCAATTCCAAGTGGCGACTCTGAACAATAAAATAATCCCTACTCAAGTTTTTGTCACTTTAATTGGAAAAACTCTTTAACCCATACATACATATATTTAGGGGGTGGAAAAAGTGGTGTGACAGCTCTGGCTACTCTGCTGGGGACCAACTAGAATTCGAGCTTGTACATGTTGACTTTTATTTGGCTTTATTAATTTTGTATATACTGTGAGTTATTTGGGCATAATGTGCTACTTATTTGCTTTTTACCACTTTGAAAACTCATAAATCTTTCTTTGTTTGAAGCAGGAACAAAGCGGTGCAGAATGGAAATTCTAAAAGATGAACGTCGCCAAACGTAAGCTTCTTAAAATCTCCATTTTTTCCCTTTTTAGCATGCATCACTATTGTTCACACCTCCCATATACACAGCTTAACTCAGGTAGAATCCTTTCGCCTAGGGGGATCCAGCTCATAGTTCCGAGTAGAAGTACTCTTCGCTCAGGGTGTTTTACAGAGCTTAACTCAGGTAGAATCATTTCACCTAGGGGGATCCAGCTCATAGTTCCGAGTAGAAGTACTCTCCGCTCAGGGTGTTTTACAGAGCTTAACTCAGGTAGAATCCTTTCGCCTAGGGGGATCCAGCTCATAGTTCCGAGTAGAAGTACTCTTCGCTCAGGGTGTTTTACACAGCTTAACTCAGGTAGAATCCTTTCGCCTAGGGGGATCCAGCTCATAGTTCCGAGTAGAAGTACTCTTCGCTCAGGGTGTTTTACACAGCTTAACTCAGGTAGAATCCTTTCGCCTAGGGGGATCCAGCTCATAGTTCCGAGTAGAAGTACTCTTCGCTCAGGTTGTTTTACACTGCTTAACTCAGGTAGAATCCTTTCGCCTAGGGGGATCCAGCTCATAGTTCCGAGTAGAAGTACTCTTCGCTCAGGTGTTTTGCACATCTTAACTCAGGTAGAACCGTTTCGCCTAGGGGATTCAACACTTTATCAATAATACAAGGATACCAACCCATAATTACATTCCTTCCTAG
>NC_031993.1:8450735-8467420 GCF_001879085.1 Nicotiana attenuata
CTTCGCTCAGGTGTTTACTACAGCTACTACACGTAGAACTCTTCGTCCTACGGGGAGTCCAACTCATAGTTCCGAGTAGAAGTACTCTTCACTCAGGGTGTTTTACACAGCTTAACTCAGGTAGAATCCTTTCGCCTAGGGGGATCCAGCTCATAGTTCCGAGTAGAAGTACTCTTCGCTCAGGGTGTTTTATGTAGCTTAACTCAGGTAGAACCGTTTCACCTAGGGGATTCAACACTTTATCAGTAATACAAGGATACCAACCCATAATTACATACCTTCCTAGTGGTACAAGGCTCCTACCCCTGGCTACGTTTCCTTTCAGTAATATAGGATACTGTGCTATAATTCCACTACCTTTGGTAACACAGGGTGCTACCCTGTGGTCGCGTATCCTCACATAGCTAGTTTATATTACTATCTTTTCCTTATTTCAGTAAATTAAATAGTTTGTAGCTTTCTCTAATAACTCACAAAATTTTCCTAGTGCCAGACTGGGGCAGAAAAATTTTGTTCGTTTTGCTCGTCTTTGATGGCTTTGAAGTCTCTGCCGCATAGCCCAAGTGACGATTAAAGCTTGCAGTTTCAGTTTCTCATCAGAAGAAAGAAGTCCTTCGATCACAAGATAGTCGGAGTTAGCTTTGATAACGTGTCGGCAACGCAACTTATCAAGTTTCATTTTCTCAAAAATTTTGATCCAGGAAGCAAGCAACTGAGATTGAGTCATAATCTTTTCTTCAAAGAGCATCAAGATCCAATCTAAGGTCAACACAAGCGAGCAAGTCAAGAATCAAGATTTGACTCCAGAAGACACATAGATAGGAATTTTGTACTCTTAGTTTGCAGACATATGTAGTGCTTTTCTTTTTTTTTTTCTTTTGATGTAAGAAGCATGTAACAGCAACAACAACAGCAACAGCAACAGCAACAACCGTCTTAATTCCAGTGTTTGGTAGTCCCAGCTACCAAAACATTCTCCAGAACTACACTGACCTGATTCCTTTACAACCAAGGATATGTAGGCAACCTCGGAAGCAAGGTTCGGTCACCCTTTTTCAAAACGCTTTCATTAGAGTCATAGGTGAGCAAGAGATAGTATGGCATTCACTATCTTTGCACGAAAACTCTTCATGTTTCGAGCAAAGAGGGGAAGCTGTAAATGCCTAATTTTGCTTTGTTTATATATATATATATATGTGTGTGTGGTGTGTGTGTGTTGTGTGTGTGTGTGTGTGTTTTCTTATTTGTATGTATAAGTTTCAAGAGTTGATTAATGGTTTGATAATGGGGTAGGGATTTGACTAGTGTATTTTAATTCAAATTGAGCCAAAATTGGCCCAAACTTTGCGCCTTTCGTCCAAATCCGGTCCACAGGGGCTGCCAAGAGGAGGGTCAAAACTACGTCGTTTCACTAAATGAAACAAGATCAAATCTTACCCCTCCATTCCATCTTGATCCAATGGATCTCATTCACTCTTGTCCGAGGTATTAATGCCCAAAATCTGAAAATTTCCCCATTTCCACCCTAATTTTTCTCTTCTTCCTTTCTCTTTTATTTCTCCTCCCCAGCAACTCCGCTTGTCCGCCGCCCAGCGCCGCCCGCCGGAATTCGCCACCGGCGGCGGCCAACGTCCAAACACCCCAAATTACACCATTTTTTTCCTCTCATCACCCTCTTTCTAGATCCACAACCCAAATCTCCACCAATAATCAACAAAATCAAACCCTAGTCGCGCCATCACCACCCTAGCCGCCGCCCACCACCCCAAATTCCGGAAATTTTACACCACCGGTTTCCTCTTGTCCCCCTCTTTCCATATCTCCAACTCAAAATCTCAAAAAATCCAACCGCCGCCGGCAGCCGCCCCTACTGCCGCCATCCCGCCGCCGCCACTGCCGCACACTTCTGCCCGTTTCTTTTCTTTAACCGGCCTCGAGCAAGGTTGTGTCGTTGATATTATTGAAACCAGACTCGGATTCGCCGGAAATTTTTGGTTTCAAGAATATCAACAATAGAAGCTTGCTCCAAAGTCGTACCACTGCCTATCGTCGTCTCCCGGATGCTCGAGTATATGGTAAAATCGCAATCCCGGCCCCGTTATTAATTTTCTGATTTTTCTTTTTCTTTTTTTTTTAGAGTTAGTTTCTGTTTTTTTAATTTAATCCATTTTCTGATTATGTTTGTCTTTGTTAAATCGCTTCGGCGATATCGTGCGTTCCGTTTTATTTTAATAGCTAATTTTTGTTTTGCTCAGGTCTTTACAAGCTGGCCCATTTCCCCTTTTAACAAAGAAGTTAGCCCATCCCTTTAAAATATATAGAGTTGGTCCAACATTTATTTGCATAATATTTTCAATAATAAGATTAGAAAAATAGAAATAAAAAATCAGATTTTTTTTATATACCAATTAAGTAACTCACTTTCTTCCAATTAATTATATCGAACGCTAGGCAATTAGTAGGTGCGCTCTAATTCCACGGTTTCGCTTGCGTAACGTGATGTTCAACATTCAATAATTTAATTCAACAAGGTCATACAATATTCGTTAGTTTTCCAGTTGATTTTTAGTTTAATAAACTCTTTGCCAAACTCGCGGATTCGCTTGCGTAGCGCGATAATTGACCTTTTAATAAATTTCAAAAAAAAAAAATTAATAATTAAACTCTTAGAATGTATTAATTTTCCTAGAAGTAAATAACTTGCTAACAATTGTTTGTCATGACTGCGGATTCGCTTGCGTAGCGCCGTTATGATTAAATAATAAATTTCGTCGATCACGCATTCGCTTGAGTAGCGCGACGGTTGACTTGTAAATTTTAAAGAGCTAATTTTCACAAATGTAGTTATTTTTTTTAAAAAGTATTACAAATAATTGATTGTCATGATTTCGGATTCGCTTGCGAGGCACAATTATGACAAATTAATTAATTATTTTTTATTCGATCACGCATTCGCTCGCGTAGCGTGGTTATGACATTTTTTATATTATTCAAATACATTCTTTGATTTCTCTAATAATCAAGAGATAAAAGCGGATAGGTACAACATGAAAATAATATAAATCACAGTTTGTCCAAAACTAATTCAAGCCAAGTTTAAGTCAATAAAGCGACCGTGCTAGAACCACGGGACTCGGGGAATGCCTTATACCTTCTCCCCGGTCAACAGAATTCCTTATCCGAACTTTGTTTCACGGACCGATAAAAATAGAGTCAAACCTTCCTTTGACTAGGAATTCAAATAAATTGTGACTTGGAACACCGAAAAAATCAATTCCAAGTGGCGACTCTGAACAATAAAATAATCCCTACTCAAGTTTTTTGTCACTTTAATTGGAAAAACTCTTTAACCCATACATACATATATTTCGGGGGTAGGTGGGAAGAAGGGGTGTGACATAGTTCCATTTATTTTTTGTGTAAAGTTGAATGCCAAAAACAAGAAATAGAAGAAGGTTTTCTGTTGGATGAAATTCATACTCATATTATACAACTAAAGTGTGTTTCAATGAGAATAATACTAGTCTTTGATTTGTATATATGCTTATTTTTTTAATAGTGAAAATGGCAATATATAACCTAAAGAGTAAGTATAGAGTTATTTTCTTTTCTGTCATTTGCTAATTTAGAAGTGATTTAATATGGATAAAGCTAAAGATTATAGGTTTAATTTGTTTTAACTTTTTATTGAAAAGGAAGATTGCTAAATGCACTAATTTTCTTCCTTTAATTCCTTTAGCGTTATAAGAGCCGAGGCGGACAATAATAGATGTTATTCTTTTTTGGAATTTCTCATTTTATGTTTAAAAGAAACAAAAAATAACAAAAAAGTTAAGATATTAGCCAAGTTAATTAGAACGGTAATTCTTCTTTTTTGGTATCAACATCATATTTGGTAAAGAACAGTTAAATATTTAGATACCCTTTTGATTCCACATATTTATATATAGTTATATACTTCCAAAAGAGGAAGAATATTCCAAGAAGTAAATGGTATATTGCCTAATGGAACCAAGCATAAACAAATTTGGTAGTGTCAAGTTGGGGCTAAGGAATTTTTGGTTACAACAATTAAGAACTCAACTTTACTTGATTCTATAACATGATAATATTCTGAGAACATTTTGCCAATAAAGCAAGAAAAAGACTAGGTGTTCATCACACTAGGTGGTGGAGAATTTGTGCGGGGGAATCCTTTTTCATGGCGTTGAACCCGTTCCATGACTTTTATTTACAGTAAAACCTTTCTATAATTGTCTTTTTTTTTTTTTTTTTTTTTTTTTTGCTACTATTGTGAAGTGATTTTATAAAATATATATTATAACATAACATGAAAAATTGCTTTCAAAGAAAACTTGATCGTTGTAGTGAAGTCAGAACCATGATTTGAATCTTACGAGGGCACCACTTTAAAAATAAAATAAAAATTATAAGTTGTAGGAGCCTAGATTCAAACCTGAGTCATCAGAGTGTAGGTACTTAAGCACTTCTACAAACCAACACCTCTATCCAGTTTTTGTGCTTTTAGGGGGTGCGTAAAATATTTAAGAGGTCTTCACTGTATACATAATTATATATATGAAATTTATGTACAGTATTTTTGAGGCTAACAGGTTCCGGTGACCTCCCTCCCCCCAACGTAGGTCCGCCCCTGAGTGAAGTGTTGTTATAAAGGATGGCCTTTATAGAGAGATTTGATTGTTTACGGTTTGAATTTGGTCCGAATAGGTACGTTAACCCTATTTTCCTTTTATGATCCCCAGTTTCTACATATTGAACGATGGTAGTAGGCGCGTACAAGGGAAACTGATAAACCATACCATGTATAGAAGTTTTAAATATATTTAATACATAAAAGTATTTATTGTAGTGTAATTTATAAATATTTCGTAATTTTTTTTATAGTTTTATCTTTCAACGTATTATTTCAAGTTTGAACTTATAATTTTTGAATGCTCCAATAAGTTTTCTACTCCATAAATATTAATAACTCAAATAAAGTCCAAACCAAAATCAAATCAATATTAATGCTAATAAAAGTCATTCAATTCAATTGTACTAGGAATGACCATAGTGTTGGGTGTCTATTTTTTTTGTTTTTTCATGGTTTAGATAAAATGCATAAATTTTTTTAGTGTTTATTCATGTAAATAATAGTACTTATTAGTCGTACTTATTTTAGCAACTTTGTAATTTTAGATTATGTTCATTTTTAGTATGGTTTATTAATAATATTAGTTTATGTGATTTTATTATCTTTATTATCGAGTACTTTAGTACAATCATGAATCATCTCATATTTATGCTATTTTCTTGAAAAGCACCTTATATAGTTCTGCATTACTTGGAGTAAAAAAATAGTTGGAGCATAAATTCTATATTTTATGCTATGAAGACTTTATGAAATAATCCGAAAAAAAAATAGAAAATCCGAGAAAAATCGCGATTAAAAAATCCGACTTTTACTGGTTTGGTTTGGTCTTTAAATTTAATAATCCGAAAATTGATTTGGATTGATAATTGCAAAATTCGAACCAACCCGACCTATATATATCCCTAGTTGATAATATATTTAGACAAAAATTTAGCGTGTTACAGTACATTATTATAGCAGCATACAATAGAAACAACTATTTCTTATCCCAATTTATTGTCAAAGCAGCATAATAACAAAAACGTAAGTTGATAAATGGATAAATTATTAAACGGTTCGTCTAAATATATAGTAAGTGCGAATTAATTCAACAAGTCGCTTTGGCCGAGTGGTTAAGGCGTGTGCCTGCTAAGTACATGGGGTTTCCCCGCGAGAGTTCGAATCTCTCAGGCGACGATTTCCTTTTTCTGTCAACTTTTAATAAATCAACAATTTGGAGTAACTTTCTGCCACCTAAGAAAATGCCCAGCTGTTTCTTTTTATAATCATTGGTGAACTTTGCATAACCTCTGCTTTAAATTATTTGGTCAGATATCAACAGAAGGGCCAGGTCAAATATACTCCATTCCATTTTTATTTATGTGTGAGGGTTTGATTCGACAAAATATTCAAGAAAAGTATTTTTTTTTTCTTCTAAAACTTATACCGTCAGACCTCTCTATAACAACATCCATATATAACAATACTTCACTATAAAACCAAGCTTCCGGAATCAATTTTTATGTTATGTTATAATATATGTTCTCTATAACAGCACTTCGCTATAACATCCAAAAATATTCGAAACAAACGAGGCTGTTATAGAGAGGTTTGACTGTAATTTTAAATGTGAAGGTATCAAGGTGCATGTTATTTGCAAATAATATAGTTCTGATTGACGAGACGCGAGGTGGTGTTAATGCGAGGCTTGCGGTTTGGAGACAGACCCTGAAGAAGTTTCAACTACTTTGAGTCAGTAATCCAAGGTAATGAGGAGATTAACAAGGATGTCTGTAACCTATTATAACGGGGGGGGGGGGGGGGGGGGAATGAAATGAAGACTCGCATCTGGTATTTTGTTTGAGAAGAATGTGCTGCCAAGACTAAGTGTTACAAAGCATTGGTTAAATCAATTATATTGTATGCGGCGGTGTGTTAGCCTGTCAAGAACTCCCATGTCCAGAAGATGAACGTAGTAAAAATAAGGATGCTGAAATGATGTGTGAACATATCAGGAGAGATAAGATCAAGAATGAAGTTATTAGGAACAAGGTGGGAGTAGCCTCCGTGGTGGACAAGATGCAGAAATCGAGGCTAAGATGGTACAAGCATGTAAAGAGGAGATGCACAGATGCCCCAAGAAAGAGGTGTGAGAGGCTGGCCATGGTGGGTCTGAGGAGAGGTAGGATAGGCCTAAGAAGTACTAGAGAGAGGTGATTAAGCAGGACATGGCGTATCGTCAGCTTGCCGAGGACATGATCCTTGATCGGAGGGTGTGGAGGTCGAGAATTAGGATAGAAGGTTAGTAGGTAGTCGAGCGTGTCTCCTTTTCATGCCAGTAGTATTAATAAGTCTCATATTTTCTTATCAGCAAAAGTCTATTACCATATGTTGTTTCTTTCGCTTCGATTTTTTTATCATCTTATCTTACCGTTGTTACTGTTTCTTTTTCAAGCAAGGTCTGCATACACATACCCTTCTCAAACCTCACTTTATGAGATTATATTGAATTTTGTTGTTATTGTTCTTGTTGTAGCCATCAAATATAATATTTACAGTAAAATGAGATATTTAAAATTCAATTATTTAAAATATTAATAATATCATTGTTCTAAAATAAACTAATAAAAATATAATATCACATAAATTCAAACAAAAAATATAAAAACCGAGCCTAAGGAGTGCTTTATTTGCAAAAATAGGATTTTTTTTTACGATTCAAATCTGAATTAATCGGATTAGCGGGGAAGGAGGTCGGCAAGGAAAAAAGTCAATCAGCACCTTCCCAAGTAGCCCTTCCGTGAAAAATACCTGAGGATATATCAAGACGCGGTGACTCGGTCGGGTCTTTCCAGCTTCTAATGCGATTGTTTTTCTTACTGACACGTGTAGTTATATTTCCTTTAATGTTTCTTATATATAGTTTCTCTCAATCTCGTCTTTCATTTATATTATGGTGACATAGAAAAAAGGTCACAAAAGGTGGAGTCCAAGTCAAGCGTTATCATTTGGCCCCTAATAAATGGCCTAATAACTTTTATTGTGACGTTTAACAGAAAACTCTTTTGGCTTCCTCATTTTTCAACCTTGCCCTTTTACCATTTTCAAGTGGCATTTTTCGACGCGGACTTTTTTCTTGTTTTCATATTCTGACATTCATAGTCAAAGTATTATCCAATGATACATTTTAATTCGATAATTGGCATTTTCATCAAGTTCAACCTATTATTTAATTGTAATAAGATCATTTCACTAATACAAATCATTAATTCAGATATGTTGGGGATATAATGATCAAGATGAAGTGCCAGTGGAGTCAAGTTGAGTTAATATTTTATTGGGTCCTTGTTCAATAAATTCGAATCAAGCTGCACTAACAGCGTCAATTCAGATAGTGCAAATTGAGGTAATTTTCCACTATGAATTATGATACAGTCTTCATTTCCCCGCGTATAGGAGTACACTAGGTTTATTGTTCCTGTTGTTGTTGTTGTTGTTGTTGTTATTGATATAGTCTTCATTCACTTGGAGACTGGGTTGAACATAATGATGTTTTTTTCCCGACATACAAAGAGAAACATATACTCCTTCTATTTTAATTTATGTGAATTTGTTTGACTGGGCACGGAAGAATTTTGAAGTTTTGGTCCTAAACAAGTCAAAAGGGGGTCCAAAGTATTTGTGTGGTTATAAAAATTCTCACTAAGGGTAGAATTTGGAGTTTAAGCTAAATTGTTTCTAAATTTAGAAATGGGTCGTTCTTTTTTGGAACGGACCAAAAACGAAATAAGTTCACATAAACTGGAACGAAGGGAGTGTAATAACTAATAATGTATTTTAACAACAACAAGAACACAACAATAAACCCATGTAAGCCTATAAGTTGGGCCTCGAAAATGTAATGTTTACGTAGTCTTATCTCTACCTTGCGAAGGTAAAAATATTGTTTATGAAATAATGCAGTTTAACTAACTGTAACAATTACAGACCTCAAATTATAAGTATAACCCCGAACAAAGTAAATTTTAATTTGACACTCGTTGAAGCATAGATACATATAAATAAACTAGTACTAGTTAATATATACTTCCACGGGCGGATCTACATTATAGATTATGGGTGCTTGGGCACCCATTACTTATGGAACCAAACACTATTATTTGTTATAAAAACAAGAAAATTTTTATAAGCATATTAACCGAGCACCCAATCTTAGTAGCAATTTTGAGATGAAAAATAGTTAAGCACCCATGATTTAAATATCTTGGGTCCGCCACTATAAACTTCACTGTGGCATAATTTGTTTGACACGCGTTGATTGGACATAAGTTTTAAGGAAATAACAATGATTTTTGACACCTAAACTAAGTATGAATAAAGTACTAAAATAAACTACCATAGTACCTAACTTCTCGCTCCCATCGGCCGGTTGATGGAAATAGATTGACTATCGGAAATATTCGTGTTACTTCGTCTGCACTGCTTTGGTTTGTATACCAATGCGTGAGTTACATCGAATACACAGTAAATTATAGATCACTTTAAATCTTTATTTTCGGAAGGGATAATCAACTCCGCAAATATCAATCGAAACATCAACCCTTGTATAGGTATGCAATTTCAGAAAGCACAACAATTGAAATAGGTAGTAAAGTGACAATCTATTTGAGAGTGAGTATGATTCTTTCTACAACTTGACATAGTTTACGACACTATTGGAGGACTTCAGAGGTTGAAAAATATTATTCCTATGACAAGTTGACAGTTCCATAATTGGCGTAAAAACGGGGTCCCTAATTATTCTTAACTCTCAAGCAGTGGCGGATGCAGCATAGAATCATCGGGTTCAACTGAATCCAATACTTTCAACGCGAAGCATAAATTTATGTGTAAAAAATAACTAAAATTACAATAAATAGTAGATATAAACTCATAACTTTAAATGCTGAACCACATAACTAAATCCTAGATCCGCCTCTGCAGTCTCAAGCCGGGCAAAGGCACCGACCTAGTCAGTGCCAGGAATTTTTCAGCAACTTGGGTCATAGAGCAGGAGAAATGTAGTACTAATTCTTCGGATTAAATTGTTCGAACATATATTCTTGTCTTAATTTTCGATTATAGAGTATATGTTTTTTAAGTAGCAATTTTCATAAGTTTAATAAATTGCAGGCACGTCATCTTTTCTCAAATGCTGTAATTTATGAAGCTTCTGGTTTAATTTTCACTTTTTTTGCTTTAATTTTCAGAAGTGAGTCAGAGCAAGGGTGTTCATTGTCAGCATCGTTGTTTTATTCCCTTGCTTTTCTTGTAAGGAAAAAATTCTATCAACTTTTAACTTTTTTTGTAATCTTTATAGCACGCAGGACTGTGTTCGCGTCTTATTAAAAAAAGATGAAAAATGAAGCTTCTTATAACGTCAACACATGTATGAAAGTCTCTTGCTTATTTTAATTTTATTATTTCTGTCTGGGAGGAAAAAATGATTTAATTTTTTCCCTGCAAGTAATTGATTAATTTTGACTTTTTTTTTACTTCGTTCCAGCACCTAAGGTGTTGGGATCCACATCTGCGAAAATATTGGAGGAAATAAAATTGACAAATGGGAGGGGACAAGTCAAGTGTTCATAATTCAGTTGCATGCCTTCTCAAGAGTACTCTTTCTGTTTTAGAAAGATTGGCACTACTTTCTTATTAGTCCGTTCCAAAAAGATTGGCATCTTTCAATATTTTTTTAATAGAAAATAATTATAGCCACACAAATTGTATAACAAATTTCATACTACAAGTTTAAAAAGTTTTACAGCCACACAAATGCTATTTATTTAAAAACACTATCTCAAAAGTCTTCGCTAGCGTTTGGCCATAGATTCTCAAATTTGTTTTGAAAAATTTGATTTCGGTGAAGTTTGGTTTTAAGATGAAAATGTATTTGGACATCAGTTTCAAGACATATTTCACTTTTTTTTGAAAAAATATGAAACATGTCTTATACGCACAAGTTCAATAAACTATCACAAATATCCAACAAGTACCTTCATTAATAACATTCATTATATTATCGCAAACCATAATCCTGAACATAAATAAAGTTGGTACGAAATATCATTTTTATAATGAACTACATAATACACTATCAGATGGCCGAGAAGACGAAGCAGCATTGTTAAAATAATCAATGAGGGGCTCTTTCATAAAATACAAAAGTTTGGAGCAATTTTTAAAAAATATAATAGTAATATTTTGGGCCAAAACCAACTCTTTCGTTAGTTTTGGGATTTGGGTTTTGATTTTTGGGAATTTGCGAAAATATGAATAAAATTTTTGAACAAAGATGTATTTGTCAAAAAAAATCCAAATATATTGTGACAAAATTTATAACCAAAAGAATTATTTCTTTATTAAAATATTTGTGTCAAGTCATATTAAGACAATCTGTTAACGGGAGAGTATTATACAACTTACCTTAGCTGTAATCCCCCAGTTTCACATGGTAATTGTTACACAGTAATAGTAGATTTTTTCCACGCGTAGTTCGGAAACTTTATTTCCGTTTCCTTTTCTTTCTCTCTTTATTACTTTTTCCTATAAATTCCTTTCCCCCTTCTTTCTCTCAACCAACCAATTCATCTCTCTCAGCTTATGTCTCAGAGACCCAATATTCCACACTTTGCATCTACAGCCTTTGCCCTTCATTCTCATCTCCTGGTTTTCAGTGAGATGTCCTCTATTTCCAATTGGTTTTAATTCAAAAGAGAGAATTAATCAAGATCATCCTTCCCTTTTTTCTTTGTTTGAATTGAAGCAGCAGATCTTGATTAATTATGGGGGTGAAGGGCTTTGTTGAAGGAGGGATTGCTTCTATTATTGCTGGTTGTAGTACTCATCCACTTGATCTAATCAAGGTGCGTATGCAACTTCAAGGCGAAACGCCTATTTCTTCAACTCCCAGTTCTTCTCCTCTTCGTCCCGCGGCTCTTGCTTTTCAGCCCGCCAACCACGCGACTCAAGCCCACGTGCCAATAACACCACGCGCCATTCCTCGTGTGGGACCCGTTACCGTCGGCGTTCGTATCGTTACACAAGAAGGCGTCGCGGCCCTCTTCTCCGGCATCTCTGCTACCGTTCTCCGGCAAACCCTTTATTCAACTACACGGATGGGGTTGTACGACATGTTGAAACAAAAATGGACGGATCCTAAAACCAATAACATGCCTTTGGGTAGAAAGATTGTCGCCGGACTCATCGCCGGCGGTATTGGGGCGGCGGTCGGTAATCCTGCTGACGTGGCTATGGTCCGCATGCAGGCCGATGGTCGGCTACCGGCGGCACAACGGCGAAATTACAAGAGCGTGGTAGATGCTGTCACGCAAATGAGCAAGAACGAGGGTGTTACTAGCCTGTGGCGCGGTTCATCTCTTACGGTGAACCGTGCCATGCTAGTGACGGCATCACAGCTAGCATCCTATGATCAATTCAAGGAAATGATTTTAGAGAAGGATTTGATGAAGGACGGACTGGGGACCCACGTGACGGCGAGTTTTGCCGCCGGTTTCGTGGCGTCGGTGGTGACGAATCCGGTGGATGTGATCAAGACTCGGGTAATGAACATGAAGGTGGAGCCAGGGACGGCTCCACCGTACAATGGCGCACTCGATTGCGCCATGAAAACTATTAAAGCTGAGGGACCAATGGCCCTCTACAAGGGATTTATCCCTACAATTTCAAGGCAAGGACCATTCACTATTGTGCTCTTTGTTACACTGGAACAGGTCAGGAAATTGCTTAAGGACTTTTAATTAATTGATGATGACGAAGAATTTTGATTTAGTTGGTGTTTAATTAAAAAATAGGTCCTTAAGATTTGGAATGAGGTAGCACAATCCCAGATGTTGTGTTCTCACTTGTTAGTAATATATTTTGCTACTTCAATATAAAATGATGTTCCGTTTTGTACAAGAATTGCTGATTATTAAAGTTGAAGCAACTGTTGAATTTTCAAATCTTGTGCTGTTCCTTGCGTGAAAAAGAAGAGAAGGTGCACAATTTGAATTCAATTGCATTATTGTGATTAAAACAAGATTTTCAGGTAGTAAATACATTATCACATAGATGTGATCATGCGAATTTTATTAGAGTGTATATCTTTTGAGCTAGAAAGCAGTAAATATACTGGATTAGCGCTAAAGAAGTGGATCCGGCTGGGGGCGGAGCTAGAATGCTAGGAACGGGTTCGGCCGAACTCAATAGCTCTGGTTCAAATTTTATATTGTCTTGTATATATTATTAATTTAGAACCTAATATTTAAAAGGATTAAAATTCCGAACCCATAAGCTTGAAATCCTAGCTCCGCCATGAGCGTGATTGGTCTATGAGAAATATTAAAAGACAATTGAAGTTTCTTTAAGGGAAAAGTAAAGGCTACAACTTTTTGTATTGAATTTTAAAGAAGAAAAGGGTATCGAATAATTGATTTTGTCAAGCTACGGAAATCTCTTTGCCAAAATTCTGCAATATTTTGTGTATGCAAATTAGTGTTTTGGATGGTCTTTCGCAATTTTTTTCTATGTGATTTTTGTCTACCTCAATTTTTTTTAGCAACATCATTCACTATAGTTTCACACCAATAAATCAGTGTATTTAGAGGTCGACGAATGAGATGGTCAAATCATCTCAAACAATATTCTCTTTGTTTATCCTTAATGTGTGTTACTGTACCTTTTGGGAAATGTTGTCATATTTAATTTCTTGACTAATATTGGTAACTGCATATTCATTTTAGCATTTGCATCCCTGTCACATTCATCTTGTGGACGTGTTAGACTTTAGTGACCAATGAATACTTTTGGAATTTGTGGTCCTAAACAAATCAAAAAGGGCTCAAGAGTATTTGTGTGATAATAAAAACTTCTCATTAAGGGTAGAATTGGAAGTTTAAGTAAATTGTTTTCAAATTTAGAAAGGGGTCATTCTCTTTGTAACGGACCAAAAAGGAAATAAGTTCACTTAAACCGGAACGGAGGAAGTATATATATATATATATATATATGAAATACTTGATTATGGTGGATGTCCATAACTCCTAAGGGAGTAACACCCACTACTCCTCTCCATTAACCTCCCACTACTTTTTACCATTATGGATGTAACTCCCACACCTCCATGATCTTCCCCCATGTTCTCAATAGTTAATACCATGTTTATGGAGTCCCTTTGTATTACCTATATCATCCTATAAATAGAGGGTTTGGGCATCACATTGTATACACTTGAATACATAGAAGAAATAAGATTCTCTCCTCTCTTCCTCTCTACATTGTTGTCTATTTTATTGTTCTATATTGTTACTTTGAGCTAAGTTTCGTAACACGTTATCAGCACGAAGCTTTAATCAACCTAGAAGATATGAATGGTTGACAACCTTGAACCAATTTGGTTGAACCAATGGAAATATGGGCATTATTACGTATGCCATATTAATGTTTAGTTTGCCTCTATTGTCCAGGGAGTATTATTTTTTAAATTATACCATAAATTGTGTATTTAGCTTATGTTAAAATTTAAGATTTGTAGTTGCTTTGTTTAGAAAAAACTAAGCTTTGATTTTAAGTTTTCATGCTCGTATGGCTGTATATATCCACTACCTTTATTCCTAATTCTAAAATTGATCTTATACAATTATAACATCATGCTATCATTGATTTTCTATGATATTAAAAGATCTTTGTGAAACATTAAAAAGCATTCTGGTCATGTTATGTATTAACGAGGACTTTTAAGATCGATGGCCTAATCTAATTAGATGCAATATTTTTATGCTGATAATTGACAAAGTGATATCATTATGTTTTACTAGCCTATTTTGACATCATCTGTATTAAAACAGAATATGCTAGCAATAGTTATTACTTAAGATTATTTGTTTTTCTAAGTTAAGTATATTTAGTTATGTGTTTCAATTCTTGTGTGTATTTTATTTAATCATCATGCATTAGTTTACAGTAATACATCACATAGTAATAACGCTACATGGTGACTCTCTTATTGACATGTTTATATACAGGATACTAGTACACGAGTTTGTACTCTATCATATTTTTATTGATAATAGTTCTTATCATTTCTATTTTGCTTATTTTTATGATAGATTTTACTATGTGGCTAGATAAAATTATATTCCATTCCTGATGTGAATCAGACCATTTGTGATAAACATTATATAAGGATAAGACGGTGGGTTCAAGTCCCAACGCACCATGAGGGTAAGACATCGGATTTTGAGTCCTGATAATCCATGATTGTAAAAGTTGGGTTCGAGTCCCAACTCATTATGGCCTAACATGTTTTTATATGGGTAAGACATTGGGTTTGAGCTCCAATGCACCATATGGATGACATAGTGATGACTAAAGAAAAATAATATATTTTTCATGGAAAAGCATGAATCTTGTCCCACTTGATTTGCACCATTCTTGAAGTGAATGTGGTAGCAATGCATAATAAGTAAATGAAGACAAGTGGTAGACCAATGAACATGGGCGTGCCATTGATCAAATAATAATAGTCATCATTATGGTAATTGTAAAAAATGAGAACAATAAGGGTTCTCGAAGTAATCCTTCAGTAGGTGAAGGAAATATTTACCATCAAATTTGTATGAAAAATTTATAAAGCACGTCGTGATAATTATACTCCATTCTTTGAAGAGAATGTGACTTGTGCATTGAGAATGCAGATTCATTCCTGAAGGTAAATGTAACAATATGTGATTACATGAATATGTCATTGGTCGCGTACATGTGGTACGCCAAAAATATTTTACCATGCCTTATAAAAAGTTATTAAAGGCAAAAGTAAAGCAAGAAATGAGTCTTGTCTATAATGTTTTTGATTGTGACAATGATAAGATAATTTTTTCCGTGGAGGAAAAATTCACCACTTGGATGGTGGTATAAAAGATCTTGTAGTACAAAATTATTGAGAGCTCCGAAAGAGCGAATTTGTTACTACCGGAATAAATAAAATTATTCATGGCGTTGGTAGTCTCAAAAAGGAATTTTTTGAGTTTCAAATATATTAGCCAAAGTGGTTGGCATATTGAGACTATAAATGAAAGGAAGATTGATTATCTTCATATTACTATAATATATCGAGTAAATATGAAGGTTACCCCATTTTTCTTCTGTTTGTACTACAGATGTATAAGCATGATGATGAAATTATATGCCATAGTAAATTAAATGTTTACTGAAATAAATATCAGTTGGCATGACCGGTTGGTCATCCTGGTTCAATTATGATGTGAAACTGATTGAGAATTCACATTGGCATATATTGAAGAAATATAAGATTCTTCAAGAATTCTATTGTGCTGCTTATTCTCATGATATACCAGCTAAGGTTGGGATTGAATTCCTTGATTTCTGGAACGAATAAAAGGTGATATATTTATGGGCCCAGTCACCTGCCATGTGGACTATTTACTATTATATGATTTCAATAGATGCATCTATTGTATGGTCACATGTGCGTCTGTTATCAACTTGCACTTTGGTTTTTGCAAGGTTGTTTGCTCAAATTATTAGAGCACAGTTCCAGAATATATATTATGATAATTTATCTTGATAATGCTGGTTTAAATCCAAGTTGGTTTAGCAGAAATTGTATGCCTCCAATTATAGCTAAACCATTGGTTTATGAGAACAAAACTCCAAATAGAAATTTTTATTAAGTATATTATTTAATATACAACAACACTTGTACGCATCTAGCCAACAAGTTATGGTACATTCTCCCTATCACAACTGGTTCAGGGTCAGGAACCAAATATTTCCATCTAGAAATATGGATGTACTATATGATTTAATTGTGACACCACAATGCACAAAGATTAGTCCCCAAAGAAGGTTGGGGATATGTGTTGGTGATCCCAACATTAGGGGGAGAAAATGAGCAGCTGAAAAAAGTAATACATGGAATGAATTATTATGAGTATACTTAGATCCTCGTACAAGAAAATATGAACTTGAAGTTCAAGTGATAATTCATTTG
>NC_031993.1:8467445-8476041 GCF_001879085.1 Nicotiana attenuata
GCAAAAATATTTTTCGGGCACATTGCTGACACAAACTAAATATCATATTTCAGCTACTAATGCTCCAAATTGAATAAAGTCCATGATGGACATAGTCTATGGAACGCATGAAGCGTAATAGACTAATCGGTTCCAAAGATAAAACTCCTTGAAGAAGGAGAGGAGCAAATGTTCAAGATGGTCATAATAAGGAGGCAAGTGCTATATAAGAGCACCATGACATAACACTTCATAAGAGCTCTTGGGAGAGGCTCAGGTACCTGAAAATAATGAGATCTCGATAAGTTATGTCTTTATTGTATGATGATGGAACCGATGTAAAATGATCGTCGACGATGTTGTTAATATAATGTAGCGCTCAATATTATTAATATTGACAAGGATCTTGAGCTCAAATCTGTCATGGAATTTGGACAGATAAATGATTGGCCAAATAAAAAATATGCAATGAAAATTGCCTTCATCTCAAAAATATGAAGTTTGGACGAATAGTCCCAACAACTGAGAGTATAAAGGCTATATGGAGATATTGAAATATGATTAGTATTATATTGCAAAAAGAATCCTTGATATAGATTTGTTTATTCTAACAAATATTGTCAAGGTTTTGTTGTTTATGCAAATGCAGGCATTTATTGAAGTCCGTTCTTCAACAATCTATTTGTATGTGAGGAATTGTTATATTATCATTTCACAAGATGTGTGACTTTTCTTTGAAGAGAAGATTCCAATAATAATGAAGAAGCTGATGTTTGCTTATCTCAGTTGAAAGAAGAATATTGAAGGAGACTGAATAAATCATATATTTCATCAAAGTTCTTTGTCAGATACGATCTTCAACAGAATGATGAAATAGATGTTCAAGAAATTCGTTCAAGTGATAATTTGGCGGAATAATTCACCAAGGCATTGCCGATCTCAATATTAGAGAAGTTGTTAGACAAAGCTTGGAATTCGTCATGAAATTTTCATCAGGGGAGGGAAATATGTGTTGTACTCTTTTTCCCTTAGCTAAGGTTTTATCCACTAGGTTTTCCTGGCAAGGTTTTTAACGAGGCAGCAAATAAAGCGTATTACAAATATGTATACTCTTTTCCTTCACTAGGATTTTTTTCCCATAGGGTTTTTTCCTAGTAAGGTTTTAACGAGGCACATTATCTTTGGACATCCAATGGGGAGTTTATGAAATACTTGATTATGGTGGATGTCCATAACTCCTAAGGGAGTAACACCACTACTCTTCTCCAAACCTCCACTACTTCTTACCATTATGGATGTAACTCCCAACCTCCATGATCTTCCCTATGTTCTCAATAGTTAATACCATGTTTATGGAGTCCATTTGTATTACCTATATCATCCTATAAATAGAGGGTTTGGCATCACATTGTATACACTTGAATACATAGAAGAAATAAGATTCTCTCCTCTCTTCCCTCTACATTGTTGTCTATTTTATTGTTTTAATTGTTTACTTTGAGCTAAGTTTCGTAACAATATATATATATATATATATATATATAATATATTATATTATATATATATAATATATATATATATATATATATATATATTATATATATAACAATGTAGAGAGGAAGAGAGGAGAGTAATAACACTCTGGCAGCAGTACTCTATTTCAACTAGACGACTTTGATTTTAGTGTGTGACATCTTCCCTTATCATTCCATTATTACAAAATAATGAGCCTAAATATCCAAATATCTGCATTTAGGCACCATAATTAGTACAGTCTAATCTCACCTCAACTTCACTCTTTCTATGCTAACTAAACTTGTAGCGTATTCAATTTTATATCTAAAATCCTTACTCTCTAGATTGCTTCTTATAATTTAAGCTTTGGTGGACACCTTCACTTATTTCATCAATTAGCATCATATAATATTTTCTGCAAATAGCATACAGTATGAGACTTTATTTTATACCATCAGGCCTCTCTATAACAGTATCCTTATATAACAGTCATTCACTATAAAGCAAGATTTTTCTGAAAACCAATTTTTTAAGTTATATTTTACCTCTATATAACATCTTTTTACCTATAACAGCAACAACAATATTTATAGCAGAACGCTCTTTGTAAAATTATTCCTCTATAACAGACATATAGTATCTTTACTAATTCAAAAAAATGTACACAATCTTTTTCATTAAACAAAGTTTCTATCTTGCATAACATAAAAGGTTTGAAGAATTGCACATGATATCTTTTCTATTGGACAATGTCAAAAAATATTTAGTTAGAAAATATAACTGTTAAGCTCTTAGACTATCTCCAAGGCAAAGCAACTGGATACCTTTTTCCTGAAATTTAGACACGAACCTTCGCCAATTCAAGCATTACATCGCTAGTAAGAGAATGAATCTACGAAACTAACTACAATTACAAAGTTCTTCCATTAATCTTGAAAGAATTTATTTTTCTAGGTAGCTTTAAAATGGGTGCCTTAGAGTTTTAAATCTTGATAAGTTTAGTTATGAATTTATTAATGATGTATTAGCTTTCTTCAATATTTAACTAGTGAAATATGCATATCTTTTGAGATTTTAAATATGAATAATTTCTTATTTTTTATATGTAACATTAAAAAAATAATTGATTTTTGAATAATTTTTATCTATAAACAACAAAAAAATATTTAAACGCCAAAATATTGTTATAGGTGTATAACAACCTTTTACTATAAAAATAAAAATAAAAAAATCAAAACAAACGAAACTGTTATAGAGACTAGAGAGGGTGACTGTATTATATCGTGTTAATTAGCACATCCATAATTGGGGTAAGCAAGCACGAATGCTGGTGTAAATTCACAGTTAATGAAAAAGTTTTGTGATTAAAACTTAGTAATAGAAAGATATATGTTTTGCAAATGATTTTTCTTAAGTATTTCATTACGCAAAGCAATCTCTTAATTTTTCCACGTGTTTCGCATAGGTGTTAATGATATAGGTAATTTCATGTTTCATTTTTAACCTAGGGAGTTAGTTAGTTTATCTATACTCCCACAGCTCAATGTATCTTTTTTTCTTGGAGATGAATAAAATGCACAGTTTATATTAAAAAAATGTTTCAATTAATTAAACACACGCAAGCAAGTATTATGTATTGTATATAACTCCTATGTAATTCTTTTATGTTAATTAATACATAAATATATATTTCCTTGAAACATTTCAGCAAAACAAAAAAAAAACAGAAAAAAAACAGAAAATAAACATGCAAGAAAGGACACTTAAAATAACCATTATCAAATTCTGGCCGACACGAACTAATGAATTAATATAGAACAGTGAGGGATGTCTAATCTTCTATATTGTTACTGAATTGAATAATTGGGAGTAGGGTTTTGAGGGGTCCAAAAGGGAATTATTGTTACTTCAATTGAATTATTTTACTGAATTGCTGACTAAGTCTTGTTTGTTACGATGTGTCTTCCTCATGTATTGCATTTAATTTGTTATTAGGATATCTGGTTCGTAGCTAATTTTTGATAGATATTTGCAAGAACATGGGCCCCAATCCTTAGAAATTGTATTGATGAATTCTTGAACAACATGCATCTTTATACATATAAGTAGGCGTTTGGACATAAACATTATAATTTTTTGAAAAAAGTAGTATTTAGGAGTATTTAGAGTTAAGTTGAAAATGGTATTTGGTACTGGAATTGAAATTGTGATGACCCGATAGGTCATCTAGAGTTTTAAACCTTAAATATGTGTTTCGAAGCCTCCAATAGCTTCTTTAAGCCTTCCTCGATTTGCGTGCAAAGTCCGGATATTTTTCCGGAAGGCTTTATGTTAAAAATTGATAAAATATGAAATTTTGCTTAAAAAATCATCTGAGTTGATTTGGTCAACATTTTAGGCAAACGGACCCGGATCGTATTTTGGCGGTCCCGCTGGGTCCGTATCGTAATTTTTGAACTTGGGCATATGCCGGAATCGAATTCGGAGGTCCCTACCTCAAGTTATCGTTTGTTGTCGAAATTGAAAGTTTAAAGGTTAATGAATCTAAGGTTTGACCAATATTTGACTTTGTTGATACCGGGTTCGTTGATAATAATAGTTAGAAACCATCATAAAAAATAAAATGCTCTCTCAGAAAAGGTTAAATATAATCAGTCTATTCATGTGCTTCTGTAATAAAATTTAATTTAATAAACTGGTAACAAACTCGGTAAACACTGTCTCATAGCAATCTTTATGTTTGGGAGGTTTCCACGAAAGGATATGTTAATCTGTATCTCTATGTGGACCACTTCGTAGAAGGAGTCAATATAACTGTAGGTCCCTACTCGAGGGAAAACTGTAACTGTTATGCTAGTCTTCCTTCCACCACTAGCGAGGGCTATAACTCTAATCGAATCTGTAAATACAAGTGCACCGGTCTATCGAACCGCAGTTAGCTACGTGATCTTTCAAAGTCTCCTCCTATTATACTTTTCCTTGAAAACAATAAATATTCACATGAAGCATTTTCAAAATAGTGCAGCGCATTTCAATTCTTATCAATCATGTAATCCAATTTCGGTAACATGCAATCATGTCTCAAGTAACAGTAAACATGTCTAGTAACAGCGAGAACATTTTAATAACTGTGAACATTTCAAGTAACTATTCAGTATCATATCAAGTAAATGACTTGTCCCACATGCAAATATCAAATATTCGGTAAACACATTTTATTTTCAAAATAATGCATAAACCATGCAGGTTATTGTCACGACCCTAAACCAACCCGGTCGTGATGGCGCCTTTCATGGAACTAGCCAGCCGACACAAACCCCAAATCAAACCAATATTTCATAAAAAGACGTTTTAAGCTGTTAATTAATAAAATTTCATAACATGAGTCTAAATAACAAGTGCGCAAAATAACATAAGCCCGACATCGGGGTGTCACTAGTCATGAGCATCTAGAGTACACTAAAATGACAAAGGAGTCTAAAGCAATGAACAACTATAAGATAGGAGGGAGAAAGCAGGGCTGCGATCGCCAGGCAGCTACCTTGCTAACTCCGATGGACCTGCCACTGAGTAATCAACACCCGCTACCGGGATTAGGAAATACTGAATCTGCGCACAAGGTGCAGGGAGTAATAGTGAGTACGCCAACTCAGTAAGTAACAATCATTAAATAAAGGTGAGTGCAGTGACGAGCAGTAAAAACAACATAAAGTTCATAATATGAAGTCTCTGTGAAATAGCAAAGGCCAGATAGTTATCGCAGTCAAGATATCTTCGTAAAACCTCAGTTTCAATGAAACACATAAAACATTTCTTTTTGTTCAGCAGTTTTCAATAGAGGCTCAATATAAAGAAGAGGAGTGAAACAGTAATTTCATAAACAAGCCTCTCGGGCGATATGTCACTCAAATATATAGCCTCTCGGGCAAAGTATCGCTCATATATAGCCTCTCGGAAAGTATCACTCATATATAGCCCCACGGGCAAAAGTATCGCTAATATATAGCCTCTCGGGCAAGTATCACTCGTATATAGCCTCTCGGGCAAGCCTCTCAGTCACTCGTGGCTCAACACTCATCAACCAGCACTCACACTCAGCACTCACGCTCAATATGGTACCGATAATAACCGCTGCGGTGTGCAGCCCAATCCATAAGTATATAGTCAGACTGCACTCACCGAGGGTGTGCAGACCCGCGGAGGGGTTCGCTGCAGCCCAAACGCTATATCGCTGCGGCGGCAGCCCGATCCAACATATACAATGCGGCGTGCAGCCGATCCATATATCGCTGCGGCGTGCCAGCCCAATCCATAATTATATTAATCCTCACCATCAGGCCTTGACCTCTCTCTGTCATCACCTCACAAGCCACTCGGGCATTTCAGCAGAAAATCAAGGGACTCAGCCCAAACCACTTTCATATATTTAAAATAGAGTAATGAAACTGAATCAAACAATAAACAGGTAAAATCATGACTGAGGATATGCTCGAATGAACAGTGTGAGGATAGTAGTAAAATACCCTGAGGGTCCAGACAGTATGGCACAAGGCCCCAAAACATGGCATTCAGCACAAGTTAACAGAATCATTTCTAAAACACATAGATATCATATAGAGTTTATCAAAATATGCAACTTTACAGTTGCCACGGGATGGACCAGGTCACAATCCCTACTGGTGCACTCGCCCACACACCCGTCACCTAGTATGTGCGTCACCTCATTTATCAAAATAGCACGAAATTCGGGGTTTCATACCCTCAGGACTAGATTTAAATCATTACTTACCTCAAATCGGACGAAAATCTACACCGCGATGCGACTGCCTCGTCCTAGCCGCGTCGACTCGGCCTCAAATCACCCGATCTATCCAAAATAAGAGTCATATCATCAATACATAGCAAAGAAACAAAGCCACGCGAAAATTATTAAAATTTAACAAAAATTCTCGAAATTGGCCAAACTCGACCCGCGGCCACGTCTTGGAATCGAATAAAATCCCAAAACTGGAAAACCATCGCTTCACGAGTCTACCCATTATCAAATTCACAAACTCGACATCAAATGGCCATCCAAATCCCCAAAATCAACTATCCAAATTTTCTTCGCATTTTCCCCAATTAATCACCCCAAATTCCCAAATTAATTATAAAAATCAAAACATAATCATGGGATTTAACCAAATTTGAGTGAAGAACACTTACCCAAATTTCTCTGAAAATCCTCTCCAAAATCGCCTTCTCCCGAGCTCTCTAATGAATTTTGAAATTATGGACCAAAACTCGATTTCGAACTTAAACATTTTGCCAGATGTCTTCTTCTTCGCGAACGCGGTAGTGCCCTCGCGTTCGCGAAGCACAACTGCCTCTGACCTGGAAATCCTTCTACGCGACGCGATGCCCACTCGCGAACGCGTACCTTAACCAGCTCAAACTATCAGCGAACGGCGCCGTCCTTCCCGAACGCAATGCATACTCAGATCAACCTTCGCGTTCCGGGCCTCTTCAGCGTAGCGAAGAAACAAAGTCCCTCTGCTCTCAATAACCTTCGCGAACGCGATAGCCTTCTCGCGAACGTGAAGAAGGATTTCTTGCAACAAAATACCAGAAATCTGCCAACTTCTAAAGCCAAGAACTGATCCGTTAATCACCCGAAACTCACCGAGCCCTCGGGGACCTCAAAAAAATGCCAACCATCCCATAATCATTATTCCAAACTTTTCCAACCTTCGGAACGCTCAAAACAATATCAAAACATCAAATCAGCATCGGATTTCAAGCCTAAGAATTTCAAACTTCCGAATTCCGCAAACGATGCAAAAACCTATCAAACCTCATCCGAATTACTGAAGTTTCGCACACACGTCATAAATGACACAACAGACTGCTCCAATTTCCGGAATTCCATTCCGACCCCGATATTAAGATTTCCACTGCCGACCGGAAAGCTCCAAATTTCCAATTTCGCAATTCAAGCCTAAATCTACCACAGACCTCCAAATTACATTCCGAACACGCTTCTAAGTCAAAATCACTAACGGGGCTAACCAATCATAAAAATCCAAATCGATATCGAATAATAAAAGTCAAAACTTGGCCAAACCTTTCAAATTTAAAGTCAAGCTGAGAATATTCTTTCATAGTTGTTCCGATTACCTGAAAGCCAAACGACGATTTACATAAGTCTTAATACATCATACGGGGCTAGACATGCCCGAGAACTGGCGAGCGAAGTGCAAATGCTCAAAACGATCGGTCGAGTCGTTTACATCTCCCTACTTAAACATAGTTCGTCCTCGAACGTGCCCAGAGTTGTTCGAAACCATTAAATCGCTGTATACCTTACCATGCACATAATCGGGGGTGATCTCACGTCACCATATCATATAGGGCTGATAATGCACATGACTGAAATTTCGCGCAATCCACCAAGCCTGTGAACTTATGTAGAACCAAATTTCTACTTCGAACTTATCTGTAAGGTCGAATCTCACATCTATGCCCTGTATAAGTCTAAAAAAGTTGTATCAAACATATCCGTAACCCAAGATGTAATCACATGATATACCACATAACTCAAAACTCGTAGCGAAACCTCTAGTCATAGCAGGTTGCTCAAACAGCCCGATACGGGTGATAAACTCTCTACCAAACAAAGCCTCATTTCCAACACTTCCGTATACTGCAATGATGGAAGAAACACACAGAAAGTCATAGCCATTCCTCAGATCAAACCAATCATGGAGCTCCTTCCTTCGGTAAGGACCATAGTGAATTTCTAAGCCGAATCCCGATATTATCTTTCCACATGCTGAAATTCGAATCCGATAGTATTTTATCCTAGATCTAATGACTCATCCCATCCAACATGATTCTCTAGCGACATGACACATCGATACCATCTAAAACCACAAAAACCCGTATTCTCTCTTTCCCAACAACTGAGAGTATAAAGGCTATATGGAGATATTGAAATATGATTAGTATTATATTGCAAAAAGAATCCTTGATATAGATTTGTTTATTCTAACAAATCTATATCAAGGATTCTTTTTGCAATATAATACTAATCATATTTCAAAAAGAATCCTTGATATAGATT
>NC_031993.1:8476355-8523706 GCF_001879085.1 Nicotiana attenuata
TTCTCACCATTATAGTTGTAACTCCCACACCTCTATAACCTCCCTATGATCTTCCTCCATGATCTCAAATGTTTAATGTCATGTTTATGGCATTCTTTTGTATGCCTCTATGTAATCCTATAAATAGAGGGTTTGGGCATCACATTGTATACACTTGAATACATAGAAGAAATAAGATTCTCTCCTCTCTTCCTCTCTACATTGTTGTCTATTTTATTGTTTTATATTGTTACTTTGAGCTAAGTTTCGTAACAATATATATATATATATATATATATATATATATATAGAACAACAACTAAATAAGAACTTTTCAATAGCTAGGAANTATATATATATATAACAATGTAGAGAGGAAGAGAGGAGAGTATATAACACTCTGGCAGCAGTACTCTATTTCAACTAGACGACTTTGATTTTAGTGTGTGACATCTTCCCTTATCATTCCATTATTACAAAATAATGAGCCTAAATATCCAAATTATCTGCATTTAGGCACCATAATTAGTACAGTCTAATCTCACCTCAACTTCACTCTTTCTATGCTAACTAAACTTGTAGCGTATTCAATTTTATATCCTAAAATCCTTACTCTCTAGATTGCTTCTTATAATTTAAGCTTTTGGTGGACACCTTCACTTATTTCATCAATTAGCATCATATAATATTTTCTGCAAATAGCATACAGTATGAGACTTTATTTTATACCATCAGGCCTCTCTATAACAGTATCCTTATATAACAGTCATTCACTATAAAAGCAAGATTTTTCTGAAAACCAATTTTTTAAGTTATATTTTACCTCTATATAACATCTTTTTACCTATAACAGCAACAACAATATTTATAGCAGAACGCTCTTTGTAAAATTATTCCTCTATAACAGACATATAGTATCTTTACTAATTCAAAAAATATGTACACAATCTTTTTCATTAAACAAAGTTTCTATCTTGCATAACATAAAAGGTTTGAAGAATTGCACATGATATCTTTTCTATTGGACAATGTCA
The DNA here is from genome assembly GCF_001879085.1 of Nicotiana attenuata. Classification (NCBI taxonomy): domain Eukaryota; kingdom Viridiplantae; phylum Streptophyta; class Magnoliopsida; order Solanales; family Solanaceae; genus Nicotiana; species Nicotiana attenuata. The sequence continues at coordinate 8,477,369 of NC_031993.1, forward strand.
AAAAATATTTAGTTAGAAAATATAACTGTTAAGCTCTTAGACTATCTCCAAGGCAAAGCAACTGGATACCTTTTTCCTGAAAATTTAGACACGAACCTTCGCCAATTCAAGCATTACATCGCTAGTAAGAGAATGAATCTACGAAACTAACTACAATTACAAAGTTCTTCCATTAATCTTGAAAGAATTTATTTTTCTAGGTAGCTTTAAAATGGGTGCCTTAGAGTTTTAAATCTTGATAAGTTTAGTTATGAATTTATTAATGATGTATTAGCTTTCTTCAATATTTAACTAGTGAAATATGCATATCTTTTGAGATTTTAAATATGAATAATTTTCTTATTTTTTATATGTAACATTAAAAAAAATAATTGATTTTTGAATAATTTTTATCTATAACAACAAAAAAATATTTAAACGCCAAATATTGTTATAGGTGTATAACAACCTTTTACTATAAAAATAAAAATAAAAAAATCAAAACAAACGAAACTGTTATAGAGACTAGAGAGGGTGACTGTATTATATCGTGTTAATTAGCACATCCATAATTGGGGTAAGCAAGCACGAATGCTGGTGTAAATTCACAGTTATGAAAAAGTTTTGTGATTAAAACTTAGTAATAGAAAGATATATGTTTGCAAATGATTTTCTTAAGTATTTCATTACGCAAAAGCAATCTCTTAATTTTTCCACGTGTTTCGCATATGGTGTTAATGATATAGGTAAGTTTCATGTTTCATTTTTAACCTAGGGAGTTAGTTAGTTTATCTATACTCCCACAGCTCAATGTATCTTTTTTCTTGGAGATGAATAAAATGCACAGTTTATATTAAAAAAATGTTTCAATTAATTAAACACACGCAAGCAAGTATTATGTATTGTATATAACTCCCTATGTAATTCTTTTTATGTTAATTAATACATAAATATATATTTCCTTGAAACATTTCAGCCAAAAAACAAAAAAAAAAACAGAAAAAAACAGAAAAATAAACATGCAAGAAAGGACACTTAAAATAACCATTATCAAATATCTGGCCGACACGAACTAATGAATTAATATAGAACAGTGAGGGATGTCTAATCTTCTATTATTGTTACTGAATTGAATAATTGGGAGTAGGGTTTTGAGGGTCCCAAAAGGGAATTATTGTTACTCAATTGAATTATTTTACTGAATTGCTGACTAAGTCCTTGTTTGTTACGATGTGTCTTCCTCATGTATTGCATTTAATTTGTTATTAGGATATCTGGTTCGTAGCTAATTTTGATAGATATTTGCAAGAACATGGGCCCCAATCCTTAGAAATTGTATGATGAATTCTTGAACAACATGCATCTTTATACATATAAGTAGGCGTTTGGACATAAACATTATAATTTTTTGAAAAAAGTAGTATTTACGGAGTATTTAGAGTTAAGTTGAAAAATGGTATTTGGTACTGGAATTTGAAATTGTGATGACCCGATAGGTCATCTAGAGTTTTAAACCTTAAATATGTGTTTCGAAGCCTCCAATAGCTTCTTTAAGCCTTCCTCGATTTGCGTGCAAAGTCCGGATATTTTTCCGGAAGGCTTTTATGTTAAAAATTGATAAAATATGAAATTTTGCCTTAAAAATCCATCTGAGTTGACTTTGGTCAACATTTTAGGCAAACGGACCCGGATCGTATTTTGGCGGTCCCGCTGGGTCCGTATCGTAATTTTGAACTTGGGCATATGCCCGGAATCGAATTCGGAGGTCCCTACCTCAAGTTATCGCTTTGTTGTCGAAATTTGAAAGTTTAAAGGCTTAATGAATCTAAAGGTTTGACCAATATTTGACTTTGTTGATACCGGGTTCGTATGATAATAATAGTTAGAACCATCATAAAAATAAAATGCTCTCTCAGAAAAGGTAAATATAATCAGTCTATTCATGTGCTTCCTGTAATAAAATTTAATTTAATAAACTGGTAACAAACTCGGTAAACACTGTCTCATAGCAAATCTTTATGTTTGGGAGGTTTCCACGAAAGGATCATGTAATCTGTATCTCTATGTGGACCACTTCGTAGAAGGAGTCAAATATAACTGTAGGTCCCTACTCGAGGGAAAACTGTAACTGTATGCTAGTTCTTCCTTCCCACTAGCGAGGGCTATAACTCTAATCGGTAATCTGTAAATACAAGGTGCACCGGGTCTATCGAACCCGCAGTTAGCTACGTGATCTTTCAAAGTCTCCTCCTATTTATACTTTTCCTTGAAAACAATAAATATTCACATGAAAGCATTTTCAAAATAGTGCAGCGCATTTCAATTCTTATCAAATCATGTAATCCAATTTCGGTAACTGCAATCATGTCTCAAGTAACAGTAAAACATGTCTAGTAACAGCGAGAACATTTTAAATAACTGTGAACATTTCAAGTAAACTATTCAGTATCATATCAAGTAAATGACTTGTCCCACATGCAAATATCAAATATTCGGTAACACATTTTATTTTCAAAATAATGCATAAACCATGCAGGTTATTGTCACGACCCTAAACCAACCCGGTCGTGATGGCGCCTTTCATGGAACTAGGCCAGCCGACACAAACCCCAAATCAAACCAATATTTCATAAAAAGACGTTTTAAGCTGTTAATTAATAAAATTTCCATAACATGAGTCTAAATAACAAGTGCGCAAAATAACATAAGCCCGACATCGGGGTGTCACTAGTCATGAGCATCTAGAGTACACTAAAATGACAAAGGAGTCTAAAGCAAATGAACAACTATAAGATAGGAGGGAGAAAAGCAGGGCTGCGATCGCCAGGCAGCTACCTTGCTAACTCCGATGGACCTGCCACTGAGTAATCAACACCCGCTACCGGGATTAGAAATACCTGAATCTGCGCACAAGGTGCAGGGAGTAATGTGAGTACGCCAACTCAGTAAGTAACAATCATAAATAAAGGCTGAGTGCAGTGACGAGCAGTAAAAACAACATAAAGTTCATAATATGAAGTCTCTGTGAAAAATAGCAAAGGCCAGATCAGTATCGCAGTCAAGATATCTCGTAAAACTCCAGTTTCAATGAAAACACATAAAAACATTTCTTTTTGTTCAGCAGTTTTCAATAGAGGCTCAATATAAAAGAAGAGGAGTGAAAACAGTAATTTCATAAACAAGCCTCTCGGGCGATATGTCACTCAAATATATAGCCTCTCGGGCAAAGTATCGCTCATATATAGCCTCTCGGGAAAGTATCACTCATATATAGCCCCTCGGGCAAAGTATCGCTAATATATAGCCTCTCGGGCAAGTATCACTCGTATATAGCCTCTCGGGCAAGCCTCTCAGTCACTCGTGGCTCAACACTCATCAACCAGCACTCACACTCAGCACTCACGCTCAATAGGTACCGATAATAACCGCTGCGGTGTGCAGCCCAATCCATAAGTATATAGTCGACTGCACTCACCGAGGGTGTGCAGACTCCGGAGGGGTTCCTGCAGCCCAAACGCTATATCGCTGCGGCGTGCAGCCCGATCCAACATATCAATGCGGCGTGCAGCCCGATCCATATATCGCTGCGGCGTGCAGCCCAATCCATAATTATATAATCCTCACCATCAGGCCCTTGACCTCTCTCTGTCATCACCTCACAAGCCACTCGGGCATTTCAGCAGAAAATCAAGGGACTCAGCCCAAACCACTTTCATATATTTAAAAATAGAGTAATGAAACTGAATCAAACAATAAACAGGTAAAAATCATGACTGAGGATATGCCTTCGAATCGAAACAGTGTGAGGATAGTAGTAAAATACCCCTGAGGGTCCAGACAGTATGGCACAAGGCCCCAAACATGGCATTCAGCACAAGTTAACAGAATCATTTCTAAAACACATAGATATCATATAGAGTTTATCAAAATATGCAACTTTACAGTTGCCACGGGATGGACCAGGTCACAATCCCTACTGGTGCACGCCCACACACCCGTCACCTAGTATGTGCGTCACCTCATTTATCAAAATAGCACGAAATTCCGGGGTTTCATACCCTCAGGACTAGATTTACAATCATTACTTACCTCAAATCGGACGAAAATCTACACCGCGATGCTCCTGCCGCTCGACTCGGCCTCAAATCACCCCGAATCTATCCAAAATAAGAGTCATATCATCAATACATAGCAAAGGAACAAAGCCCACGCGAAAATTATCAAATTTAACAAAAATTCTCGAAATTGGCCAAACTCGACCCCCGGGCCCACGTCTTGGAATCCGATAAAAATCCCAAAACTGGAAAACCCATTCGCTCACGAGTCTACCCATATCAAATTCACCAAACTCCGACATCAAATGGCCATCCAAATCCCCAAAATCAACTATCCAAATTTTCTTCCATTTTCCCCAATTATCACCCCAAATTCCCAAATTAAATTATAAAAATCAAAACATAATCATGGGATTTAACCAAATTTGAGTGAAGAACACTTACCCCAATCATTCCTCTGAAAATCCTCTCCAAAATCGCCTTCTCCCGAGCTCTCTAATGAATTTTGAAATTATGGACCAAAACCCTCGATTTCGAACTTAAACATTTTGCCAGATGTCTTCTTCTTCGCGAACGCGGTAGTGCCCTCGCGTTCGCGAAGCACAACTGCCTCTGACCTGGAAATCCTTCTACGCGAACGCGATGCCCCACTCGCGAACGCGTACCTTAACCAGCTCAACTATCGCGAACGCGCCGTCCTTCCCGCGAACGCAATGCATACTCAGATCAAACCTTCGCGTTCGCGGCCTCCTCTTCGCGTACGCGAAGAACAAAGTCCCTCTGCTCTCAATAACCCTTCGCGAACGCGATAGCCTTCTCGCGAACGTGAAGAAGGAATTCTCTGCAACAAAATACCAGAAATCTGCCAACTTCTAAAGCCAAGAACTGATCCGTTAATCACCCGAAACTCACCCGAGGCCCTCGGGACCTCAACCAAACATGCCAACACATCCCATAACATTATTCAAACTTGTTCCAACCTTCGGAACGCTCAAAACAATATCAAAACATCAAATCACCATCGGATTCAAGCCTAAGAATTTTCAAACTTCCGAATTCCGCAAACGATGCAAAAACCTATCAAACCTCATCCGAATTACCTGAAGTTTCGCACACACGTCATAAATGACACAACAGACCTGCTCCAATTTCCGGAATTCCATTCCGACCCCGATATCAAGATTTCCACTGCCGACCGGAAAGCTCCAAATTTCCAATTTCGCCAATTCAAGCCTAAATCTACCACAGACCTCCAAATTACATTCCGAACACGCTTCTAAGTCCAAAATCACCTAACGGGGCTAACCAAATCATAAAAATCCAAATCCGATATCGAATAATAAAAAGTCAAAACTTGGCCAAACCTTTCAAATTTAAAGCTTCAAGCTGAGAATCATTCTTTCATAGTTGTTCCGATTAACCTGAAAGCCAAAACCGACGATTTACATAAGTCATAATACATCATACGGGGCTAGACATGCCCGAGAACTGGCGAGCGAAGTGCAAATGCTCAAAACGATCGGTCGAGTCGTTACATCCTCCCCTACTTAAACATACGTTCGTCCTCGAACGTGCCCAGAGTTGTTCCGAAAACCATTAAATCGCTGTATAACCTTACCATGCACATAATCGGGGGTGATCTCACGTCACCATATCCCATATAGGGCTGATAATGCAACATGACTGAAATTTCGCAATCCAACCAAGCCTGTGAACCTTAGAACCAAATTTCTACTTCCGAACTTATCTGTAAGGTCAGAATCTCACATCTATGCCCTGTATAAGTCTAAAAAAGTTGTATCAAACCATATCCGTAACCCAAGATGTAATCACATGATATACCACATAACTCAACCACTCGTAGCGATAACCTCTAGTCACAGCAGTTGCTCAAACAGCCCGATACCGGTGATAAACCTCTTACCAAACAAAGCCTCATTCCAACACTTCCGTATACTGCCAATGATGGAAGAAACACACAGAAAGTCATAGCCATTCCTCAGATCAACCAATCATGGAGCTCCCTTCCTTCGGTAAGGACCATAGTGAATTTCTAAGCCGAATCCCGATATTATCTTTCCACATGCTGAAATCGAATCCGATAGTATTTATCCTAGATCCTAATGACCTCATCCCATCCAACATGACTTCTCTAGCGACATGACACATCGATACCATCTAAAACCACAACCCGTGCAACCCGCGCACCAATAAGCAACCGTCCAAATGTACTCAAATCATGGGGGAAAAATGACTCAAATGAGAGGGCTGTAACGCAAGCTCACCAGTACCACCACAACACAATTCTGAGAACCCATCACACATCGTAAAACCAGAACACACGAATCCAACCCGAAGGACCATACCTCTACATATCTTCGCTGCAATGTGCGACCCTATCCAAACACTAATCCACATGAAACACCTCAAGTCACTATGCTCAAAATCAACAATCACGCGCAAATTGGTGTCTAGTACCAAAAATAAATCACCATAACCACGGAGAAGCAAATGACGCAATGCCATACCAGCCCGAAAGAACATATCCAATGCGCAATCCATCGTGCAACACCCAAATATCCATCTCACTTGAATCCCGCTATAAGGCCCAAATAGAGCCGCACCACTTGTGCATAGAACCAACAATCAAAACTCCTCGCAACACAGAAGGTTAACTCACACATCACTCCAAAATACGAATAAGCTCAATGACAATCGAATGGCACATCCCCTTAACAATAGCAACTCGGAGTCAACCATTTCGACCCGGTGCAAAACAAACATCCATACTGGACCTATCAATGAACCCTAAATCAACTTTGGACAACCACAATAGATAATTAACTCTCCGAAAGTTCACAATGAATGAATCATGACACATACCATCTCCTGACTAGCTTTGCCCACATCTTCACTGTCCACAACCATGAAACAACCTATTTATGAGAACTCCTAGTCTCGAAATCCATAAAGCGCACGAATCACCATATCTGATCCCAACTCCACCACTCGAATATATAACATACCTCTAATACCCAATCATTCCACGAGGGATACTCTTATAATTCCTCTGTGCACCAAGCAACGTCGAATATCAGCCATCGATCAAACAAGAGAGTGCCGCAATTCCGATAAAGTACCCCTAACTCAAACACATTGACCTTTCTGGTATGTATACCCTCATCAAGCCTCACCAAATAGTGATATCATTTACCTAGTCATCTGAAACTGCCTATGCTGCCTAAGAATTTATGGCCTTCCTTCCAGAACTAAACTGTGACCTCACACATGCGAATCTCAACCCTACACAACATACCGCATATACCATGCTATCCTATGATAAATATGAGAACTTTATAATCCTTTCCGAGACATAAGCAACTACGTGCTCAACTAGTCAAGAACTTTCCATTTGATCCAATCTAGAAGAAAACCACTATACATCACCTCACGCCGATAGAAATATACATCCCTAACTGTAGTAGAAACCATCAAGAACTCTTCGAATCCCATTTGCACAAAACCAAACCGTCAGGAATGAATCCTTCTGACTCAACCAAGCTACGCAAGTCACCAAAAATCCAAGAGCATTGCCACGAAACACCTGTATGAACCCATTACCTCATAAGTACCCAAAGAACTAATCATATCCCTTACCATGCCGATCCAACCTACTACCAAGTTGTCCTATTTATCCAAGTTCTTCTGAATTACCTTCAAGCTGATACTTTTTCCTTGCCATAATACTTTAATCCTCAACCCCGACTCACCACACGAGGCCCAAGCATAAACCACACTGTCTAAGGCTCATAAGCCGCTGGATACTCTCTCAAATATCCCCAAAAGCACCACATTCAAAATACTTACCCTGAAGAGACTTCCTGCAACTCTAAAGCCATTGCCTTCACCTTCCTGATACTGATATGTAGAATCCATAATGATATAAAAATGCTACAATTCTTGACACCCTCCAATGTAAACCTCAGTTCCTAGCCAAATACGCATCCTGAAGATCTCCCAATTGTTACATATACATTTTGAATCCATTAGAACCATTCTCGGGAGTCATCCACTCTGCTCAAACCTCGATTAAACTGATCAAACTGACCGAAAAACCTATGCTCCATTAGAAATCAAACACTCAGGAAGTAACCCCACCTTAATGCAACCAAATAAATTCATGCCCCATGCACATTACATCCTTCATTAATAACAACTCAAGTCATTCCATGATTCTTATACACCCATATAGCATAACACAACCCCTATCCAAAGTTCCTTTACTCGAGTCATTCTCAAACTCCACCTCTGCAAGTTATAACAGATTCACCAGAATACCTCGAACTGAAACCAATATCTCACATAACCTGCAACCAAATTATCGTTAGCAGACTCCCCCACTTGGCTTAAAGCCCTACACCAAGGCAAACAATAACTCATAATGCTCACACGCTATCACCGCCAAAATACCACAGTGCGATTCAACTAAGTCCTTCATAAGCACATATAACACAAACCATCTAATATCCCAAATCGTCTGCAAATCTCGTGTTCACCATTGTAATGGCCGTGCCAACTTCCACAAGCGATCTAAACTCAAATTGCAACATATATCATTTATTGGTAAAAGAGGACTTGCTACAAAACCACCTAAGGATCACACAACCTCAGGACACCCCGCGAAAATTAACCCCGCCATGCTTAGCCTCCAACTAATATCTCTCTATACCCTTCCTAAAATCATAGCTATTACGCAATTACTTTACCCTCCTGCATTTAAACACAACCGACGCCTACCCTCGAGGCATCACAATACGGGGTATAAGAACCGGAAGCTGATGGCAGAACTAACACTGGAGTTGTGGTCAATGCAATCTTGAGCTTCTGGAAGCTCTTTCCACGCTCGTCTGACCACCTGGATACCCTCACTGGACACCGCGTGCCCCAACATGCTACTGAACTGAGCCAAAATTCACACTTGGAGAACTTTGCATCAAACGTCTCCTCCCTCAATCTCTACAATACAACTCTCAAATGCTGAGCATGCTCCTCCTGGCTACGAGAGTACACTAGGATGTCATCAATGAACACAATAATGTAGGAATCCAAATATGGCTGAAATACACTGTTAATCAAATACATGAACGCTGTTGGGGCATTGATCAGCCCAAAAGACATTACTAGGAACTCATAACACAACAGGAAGGTCCACTTCACTCCTCAACTAAACTACATGAGAGGTCCTTCAATACACTCACAACTCGAGGCCATATGCCAACTTAAGACAGAAGTCAAACACTCAATAGTTCGTGCTACATTTCCAGCCAATTCTTTTTGTCACAGTCAACAATCTAAACACATCTCACCGTCAAATCACACTCACCACATAGTCATCCAGTCACAAAATCCCACCAATAAGGACACAAACGGACATATAACTCCCAAATGCTCATGCTCACACAATCGAAATCTCAGCACTCAAGCCATAGACCAAACCCGGCCTCAAGTCCTCCAGACTGGCTCATTATCAACATGCTAAAATCACATCTCGCACCTCACCTATGGAAATCATAAGACGTCGATGCACAGCTGATAACGAGCGCTCAAGTGCGCATTCGAATACATGAAAGGAATTCAAAGAGTTTTGCATTTGGCTGAATAAAAGGATTCACACGATAAGAATTCAAGAATGTGAGATTTTTCCTAAAGGTTCTGCAGCCTCTCGAAGATAAGTACAGACGTCTCCGTACCGATCCGCGAGACTCTACTAAACCTGCTTATGACTCATGAGACCTATGTAACCTAGGCTCTGATACCAACTTGTCACGACCCTAAACCAACCCGGTCGTGATGGCGCCTATCATGGAACTAGGTTAGCCGACATAAACCCCAAATCAAACCAACATGAGTCTACATAAGAAGTGCGGAAAATAACACAAGCCCGACATCGGGGTGTCACTAGTCATGAGCATCTAGAGTACAAGTCTAATACAGTCTACTAAAATGACAAAGAAGTCTAAAGCAACTAAACAACTATAAGATAGGAGGGAGAAAAGCAGGGCTGCGATGGCTAGGCAGCTACCTTGCTAACTCCGATGGACCTGCCACTGAGTAATCAACGCCCGCTACCGGGCTCAGAAATACCTGGATCTGCACACAAGGTGCATGGATTAATATAAGTACGCCAACTCAGTAAGTAACAATCATAAATAACGGCTGAGTGCAGTGACGAGCAGTAAAAACCACATAAAGTTCACAATATGAAGTCTCAGTGAAAAATAGCAAATGCCATATCAGTATCCCAGTCAAGATATCTCGTAAAACTCCAGTTTCAATGAAAACACATAAAAACATTTCTTTTTGTTCAACAGTTTTCAATAGAGGGTCAATATAAAAGAAGAGGAGTGAAAACAGTAATTCCATAAACAAGCTTCTCGGGCGAAATGTCACTCATATATATAGCCTCTCGGGCGAAGTATTGCTCATATATAACCTCTCGGGCAAGTATCACTCATATATAGCCCCTCGGGCAAAGTATCACTCATATATAGCCACTCTCGGGCAAGTATCACCCATATATAGCCCCTCGGGCAAAGAATCGCTCATATATAGCCTCTCGGGCAAGTATAACTAATATATAGCCTCTCGGGCAAGCCTCTCAGTCACTCATGGCTCAACACTCATCAACAAACACTCACACTCAGCACTCACGCTCAATAGGAACCGTATAATAATCGTTGCGGTGTGCATCCCGATCCATAAGTATATAGTCGACTGCGCTTACTGGGGGTGTGCAAACTCCGGAGGGCCTCCTACAACCCAAATGCTATATCGCTGCGGCGTGCAGCCCGATCCAACTTATCGCTGCAGTGTGCAGCCCGATCCATATATCGCTGCGGCGTGCAGCCGGATCCAACATATCGCTGCGGCGTGCATCCCGATCCATAAGTATATAGTCGACTGTGCTCATTGGGGGTGTGCAGACTCCGGAGGGGCTCCTACAGCCCAAGCGCTATATTGCTGCGGCGTGCAGCCCGATCCAACTTATCGTTGCGGCGTGCAGCCCGATCCATATATCGCTGCGGCGTGCAACCCGATCCATAATTATATAATCCTTACCATCAGGCCCTCAGCCTCTCTCAGTGATCAACCTCACAAGCCACTCGGGCAGTTCAACGGAAAATCAGGGGACTCAGCCCAAACCACTTTCATATATTTAAAAATAGAGTAATGAAACTGAATCAAAAAATAAACAGGTAAAAATCATTACTGAGGATATGACTTCGAATCAAAACAGTGTGAGGATAGTAGTAAAATACCCCTGAGGGTCCAGACAGTACGACACAAGGCTCCAAACACGGCATTCAGCCCAAGTTTAACAGGATCATTTCTAAAACACATAGATATCATATAGAGTTTATCATAATATGCAACTTTACAGTTGCCACGGGACGGACCAAGTCACAATTCCTACTGGTGCACGCCGACACGCCCGTCACCTAGAATGTGCGTCACCTCATTTATTAAAATAACACAAAATTCCGAGGTTTCATACCCTCAAGACTAGATTTACAATCATTACTTACCTTAAACCGGACGAAAATCTACACCGCGATGCCCTTGCCGCTCGACTCGGCCTCAAATCATCCCGAATTTATCCAAAATCAGAATCATATCATCAATACATCCCAAAGGAACAAAGCCCACGCAAAAATTATCAAATTTAATCAAAATTCCCAAAATCGGCCAAACCCGACCCTGGGCCCACGTCTCGGAATCCGATAAAAATCCTAAAACTGGAAAACCCATTTGCTCACGAGTATACCCATGTCAAATTCACCAAAATCCGACATCAAATGGCCATCCAAATCCCCAAAATTAACTCTCCAAATTTTCTTCCATTTTCCCCAATTTTCACTCCAAATTCTCAAATTAAATGATAAAATTCAAGATATAATCATGGGATTTAACAAAATTTGAGTGAAGAACACTTACCCCAATCAATCCTCTGAAAATTCCCTCCAAAATCGCCTTCTCGCGAGCTCTCTAATGAATTTTGAAATTATGGACCAAAACCCTCGATTTTGAACTTAAACATTCTGCCCAGATGTCTTCTTCTTCGCGAATACGGTAGTGCCCTCGCGCTCGCGAAGCACAACTGCCTCTGACCTGGAAATACTTCTACGCGAATGCGATGCCCCACTCGCGAACGCGTACCTTAACCATCTCAACCATCGCGAACGTGACGTCCTTCCCGCGAACGCGATGCATACTCAGATCAAACCTTCGCGTTCGCGGCCTCCCCTTCACGAACGCGAAGAACAAAGTCCCTCTGCTCTCAATAACCCTTCGCGAACGCGAAGAAGGAATTCTCTGCAACAAAATACCAGAAATCTGCCAACTTCTAAAGCCAAGAATTGATCCGTTAACCACCTGAAACTCACCCGAGGCCCTCGGGACCTTAACAAACATGCCAACACATCCCATAACATCATTCAATGTTCCAACCTTCGGAACGCTCAAAACAACATCAAAACATCAAATCACCATCGGATTCAAGCCTAAGGATTTTCAAACTTTCGAATTCCGCAAACGATGCAAAAACCTATCAAACCTCACCGAATTACCTGAAATTTTACACACACGTCATAAATGACACAACGGACCTGCTCCAATTTTCGAAATTTCATTCTGACCCCGATATCAAGATTTCCACTACCGACCAGAAAGCTCCGAATTTCCAATTTCGCCAATTCAAGCCTAAATCTACCACGGACCTCTAAATTACATTCCGAACACACTCCTAAGTCCAAAATCACCTAACGAAGCTAGCCAAAGCATAAAAATCCAAATTCGAGATCGAATACGAAAAAGTCAAAACTTGGTCAAACCTTTCAGATTTAAAGTTTCAAGTTGAGAATCATTCTTCCATAGCTGTTCCGATTAACCTGAAAGCCAAAACCGACGATTTACATAAGTCATAATACATCATACGGGGCTAGCAATGCCCGAGAATTGGCGAGCAAAGTGCAAATGCTCAAAACGACCGATCGGGTCGTTATAGTTATGAAAACAAAAATTGCGGTAAGATTACTACTCACAGTACTCGTGTCGAAATACCAAACTCGTCGCCTTGAGCGATCTGTACGACTTTCTTCAATCAATCTATAATCACATCAATATCGATCTCGTGTTAATTTCTTTGTTTAAGCTAATTTATAGCTAAATTTAGATTCCATATCCTTAGAGTTTTATGTTCTACCATCAATGCGCTGAATTATATTTATTTATGCTATGAGTAATTCAACTAGTCTATAGTCTATCAACTTCAACTTACTCGTATGTTTAGTTTTTCTATTTTCTTTTACCCAAATTATGCCAACTATGTGTATAGATCTAAATCATATAGGATCACTATCGACAATACTTTCTTTCGTACCTAACATAATTATATACACCCAAAATATAATCTTAAGCAACTGAAGTAAGAAAGTTTATCCTTTGAATTAAAAAGAATGCCTTCAACAAATTGCCTTCGTTTCTATGATTGTTCTCATATTTAATTCATACTACTACATACAAAGATATTAAGAATTTGATTTGTTTAAAGAAAAAACTTTATTACAAAGTGTTCTACATGCACCCATGATTCTTCCACAAAGTGCTATGAGTTAAGGGAAGTATTACTTAATCTTTTCTTGTTTTTAATTATACTAGTCAATTTCACTATATAAATCAAATTATTAAATTTATATACTCTCATATTAGTAAAACTATAAATAAGAATACTATATTATTTATTTTCCAAGGTTTGGTTCCAGCCTCTTTCTTCTTCTTCTTCCCTTCTCTGCGTATTTTTCCATTTTCTATCGCTTCTGTTGCAGCAATGTAACGTTGCTTTCCCTTTCCCCAAATCCCCCTTTTTTTTCTTTTCATTCAATGGGCTTTTGTCCCTTTTATTAATTGATTAGATTTTTTTTTGGTTTTTGTTTCTTTCTTTTCTTACTCATTTTTTTGGATTATGTTAAAAGACCAACATACCCTAATTTAAATATGGGTCATTACGTCATTCCCACCTTATAAAATTTGGTCCCCGAATTTAACTCAAGTACCTACTTGTAGACTGAAATAAATGGGGATACTTCGCTTGCATATCCTTTTCTACTTCCCAGGCAGCTTCTTCAATGGTAGATTTCTCCATAAGACTTTAACGAACACAATTTTTTTTTACCGTAGCTTTCTTACTTGCCTATCAACAATAGCCATCGGTTTCTACTCGTATGTTCAACTTCTCATCAAGCGGTATAGTTGATGCTTCAAGCACTTGAGATGAGCTTGATATACATTTTCTTAGCATGGAGACATGAAACACTCTATGAATAAAAAATAACTCAGGAGGAAGTGCCAAACGATATGCCACAGCTCCAACTCGGTCAAGTATCTCATACAGACCTACAAACCTCAGGGTCAACTTACCTCTGTTTCCAAATAGCATCACGCCCTTCATAGGAGAGACTCGTTGGAACACTTTGTCCCCAATTGTGAATACTAAATCTCTTCTTGTCTTATCTGCATAGGACTTTTGTCTGCTTTGTGCTGTGAGCAATCTCTGCCTAATTAAGTAGACCTTGTCAATAGCTTTTTGTACTAAGTCGGGTTCAAATAACTTAGTCTCACCAGCTTCAACCCATCTGATAGGAGAACAATATTTTCTTCCATACAATGCTTCATATGGTGCCATTTGAATACTGGACCGGAAGCTATTATTGTAAGCAAATTCAGGTAGATAAACGTCCCAACTACCTCCAAATTCAAGAATATAATCTTTCAACATATCCTCTAAGATCTGTATAGCACATTCGAATTTTGCGTTTGTGTGCGATAAAACTAGTACTAAGATCTACTCGTGTACCCAATATTTCTTGGAAAGGTTTTCAAATCGTGAAGTGAATGTGATCCTCTATTGGAGATGATGGACAATAGAGCTCTATTGAGTCAGATAATTTTCTGTTAAAGTATATATGTGCATATTTTACCTCACTATAAGAGGTTTTGACTAGCAAGAAACGTACCTACTTTGTAAGCCAATTTATAACTTTTCCACATATAATTATAACTTCTAATTGTTTGAGGTAGTTTTGTCATAAAATTCACTTCATTCTATTCTATTTTCACTTTGGAATCTCAAGTTGTTGTAGTGTGCTTGCGAGTCACAAATGTTGACATGTTACCAAGTAAAACTTTTAGAAACAAGGTTAAATTAATCTTCCTCCTTTTTTTCACAATATGATTTTCTTCTAGTCATGGTACATCTTACTAGTCTCCAGATGTACAGTGTATCTAGGATTGTGAGCTCCTCAAGAATAATTCGTCTTAACACATCTACATCTAATATACATGACTAGTTACCTAGTCGAGAATATAATTTCTATCAATAGTTATATCCTTGCTATTACTAGCTAGAACCTCATCTCGATGTTTCCATAATCGCTCATCTTTATATTGAGTGACCTTTATACGCTTTACTAATGAAGACTTTACTTGAACACAAGCCAACAATGGCTCTGAAATTTTTCACACTAAATCTGACACTTGTACCATTTAGTCTGTGCATATTCTTAACCAAAAATCTCGTTATAGGAGCTATATGTGCCGAACTACCCCATAATTTTTTTTATATATACTTAATGCATTGGCCACAACAATGGCATTTCCAGGATGATATAGAATAGTGCAATAATCATAGTCCTTAAATAAATTTAACCATCTACGTTGCTAAAGATTCAAATGTCTCTGCTAGAAGACGTATTTCAGACTCTTGTGGTCTATAGAAATCTCGCAAGTTTTATTGTACAATTAGTGTCTCTAAAGCTTCAGAGCAAATACAATTATGGAAATCTCCAAATCATAAATGGGATGGTTCTGATCGTACATTTTTAGTTGTGTTGAAGCATAAGCTATTGCATGATCAGTTTACATGAGAACATATCCTAATCTGACATTCGAAGCATTACATAACATTGTGAATCCTCTAGAGCACGATCATAAGGCTATTTGATAGTGGTCAAACAAGTCTTGAGCTTCCAAAAGATCTACTCACATTTTTTCTTTCACTGAAACTTTAATTTTTTTTTAATGTTAACTTGGTAAATGGCGCCGCTACTATAAAATAATTCTACAGAAATAGCTTGTAGTAGCTCTCTAGCCCAAGAAGTTATGAATCTCCATAGATTTAGTTGATCCTTGCCACTTCTAAACTGCTTCTATCCTATTGGAATCTATCATAATCACATCCTTAGTTACAATATGCCCGACGAATGTCACTGAGTCTAGTCAAAATTCATGCTTAGAGAACTTGGTAAAAAGCTGAGTTTCTCCAGCGTCTTTAACATATATTTTTTTCATACAAGAATATCGCAAGTAAGAGCAGTGAGTTTTTTTTTCTTTTCAAAAGCCAACTTGAACACCTTATCCATTATATACATCAATACAGCTAGAGAATTGGCCAATCCAAAATGTATCACAAGTGAATCTTAATGTGTGTACTGAGTTCTAGAGGCGAACATCGAAATATCTTCCTTTCTTATTCTAAG
Organism: Nicotiana attenuata; assembly: GCF_001879085.1. NCBI lineage: Eukaryota > Viridiplantae > Streptophyta > Magnoliopsida > Solanales > Solanaceae > Nicotiana > Nicotiana attenuata. The sequence goes on from NC_031993.1 coordinate 8,493,996, forward strand.
CTGATGATAACTAGACTGAAGATCACTGGCTCCTTGTAACAGATCAACAAGTCATCTATACGAGACAATGTATATTTATTATATGTTTCTGCCTTGTTAAGAGTATGTAGTTAATGCATATTCTTTTTGGGTTTCATCTCTCTTTTTCACAAACAGTGTTGGTGCACTCTATGAAAATATACTCGATTTGATAAAATTCTTATCAATAGGTCTTGAAACTACTCCTTTATCTCTATCTAGCTCCGATGGTTTCATGCAATAAGGGAGTTTCGATATGGTTTGTATGTTAGGTGTCAAATCGATACCAAAAGCTGTCACGACCCCAGTTCGCCCTCCGTGAACTATCGTGACAGCACATAGTCTCTACGACTAGGTAAGCCTAACAAATTGCGAACAAAGAATAACAGAATAAAACTATCCAAAAACCACAGAATAACATAATGAAACATTTAAGATGCCGCCCGGCATATACAATACAAACTTCTCAAACTGAAACTACAATTCCCAAAACCCGGAGCTCATGAAATCACAAGATGTGGAATAACTGCAGTGTCTAACTCCAGAGTGTCTAAGCAAAAGTAAATACAGAAGGGCTAATACTATGAAAGAGAATGGAAAGGGACTCCTTGTCACACCTCCTTTTTTACACACCCGAAGGTATATATAAGGGAGTTTTTCCAATTTAAGTGATATTATTCGGAATGAGATTATTTATTCATTTTTATTCAGAGTCGTCACTTGGGATGGTTTGTTTTCTGGTGTCCCAAGTCATCGTTTTATTTTAAAATCCCAAATCGAGGAAATTCGACTTTCCTTTTGAAGTCTGCGAACCAGAAATTCTGAATAAGGAATTCTGTTAACCCGAGGGAAGGTGTTAGGCACCCCCGGATTCCGTGGTTCTAGCACGGTCGCTTAAACTATTACAATTGGCCTATTATCTGATTTTAATACATGTTTTAGCCTATGGTATAATTTTAACTTATTAAACCGCTTTTAATTATTTTTATGGAAGATTCAACGTTATCTAAAACACGTCTTGAACCACGCCACATGAAATGCACCCGCGGTCCGCGACACATTTTATTTAACGTTGTTGAGATTTGGATTTGGGTCACATGAAATGCACACCCGAGTTTAGGAAATTAATTTTAAAATAGCGCGCCTAAAGCAACTACGCACTTTCAAGTTAATGACAAGATTTGCGAGGGCCATGGAAAATTCAACTAATGGCACACCTCGATTTCTAAAGACTTAGTATTAATTATATGAAAGCCATGAGGTATGTGATTCAATTGTGTGAATGGCGCGCCTCAATTTCCTTAAAACAGAGATTTGCATTCGACTATAACAATCGAACACAATCGAATTTCACAAATACTAATGTGCTATCTCTTTAATAGTAAATCGAACCAAACGGTGTCTTTTTACATTAGTATCGAACCACAAATACTACATTAGTAGCACTGCTCCAGTGCTAAATTAGTACAAAGGAATTCAAAGTTTCATCCATTTCTAAATTAGTACGAATAACCGAGCATGAAAATAAGTAACATAAAACTCCACAAATTGAATTAATTTAAGCAAATCTTAAGCACATAGCAAGATAGCAGAACGATTATACATTATCCAAAAGACAGCCAAGATTGCTAAACAAATTCAGGTTTCCTTTGAAGCTTTTAAAAGAATGTACATGGATTTCCAAGCAGAGACCAAATGAAGATGCCAAATTCCGAAGCGGAGCTGTGAACTACGAACTGAATTAATGAACAGACGATCTCGTCGGACCCGAACTTGAACCGGCGACTGACCTGAATCTCAGCCTTAGTTTCCCATTTTCCTACTCTGTTTTTCTAGCTACTGTGCGTGTGCTAGAAAAAGTTCCAACGTTGAAGAAGTAGATGAGGATTCGATTAGGGAGGTGTGTGTGTTTGGGTGTTGCCGCTGCGTTTGGTATCTAGGGTTCAATCTTCATGAAGAAGAAGAAGGCTTGGTGTTTTGGTACATCTGCTGAAGAGTTATTCTTCAGTCTTCATGAAGAAGACGACACTCAAGGTTTGGGGGGGGGGGTTTGAGAATTGCGGCTGCCATTGTCAGACCTTTTCTCCTTTAGCTTTTTGCTTTTTCCGTTCTGTATATTTGTGTGCTTTGCTGAAGAAAACGGCTGATTCAATAATATTTTTTAGGTGTTAGGTACTATTATATAGGGGTAGGAATTAGGTTAGGGGTATGGGCCTAGGAATTATGAGCTTGGTAATTATGGACTAGGTCTAAAATTAGGCCTAAAAATGGGTTGCTCGAGCCCAAGTTTTATTCTTTCTTCGCGTATGGGACTAAAATACGACCTTATTTATTAATTAGTCCTACTTAAATAAAATAACTGTTAAAATAAGACTGACCATTAAAACAACACTATTTTTGGTATTTTTCAAGATTAAAAATAACTACAAAACATTAATGGAATAATATTTGTAATTTTCATTTTTCTTGTAATAAAATGACGTAAAAGAGTAAAAATTAGTTGAAATAGCTATATTAGGCCTAAATTAAATATTTACCTGCTAAAATATGAAAAATCTTGGGGAGGTCAAAAATCACATGTCTACACTCCTCGGTCTGCGGACGCGGCAGACATACCTCGAAGTCTCTAATGGATCACCCCACCTCAAGGGTAGTAGGGCTGAGTCGAAGTACCTGGATCTGCTCATGAAAAACATACGCAGAAAGTGCATGAGTACACCACAGCGGTACTCAGTGTCACGACCCTAAAACCGACCCGACCGTGATGGCGCATATCATGAAACTAGGCCAGCCGACAAAATTCCCAAATCAAACCATTATTCTCTAACGGTCGTTTTTAAGCCATTAATGAACAAGAAAACTCGTAATATAAGTCTAAATAACCAGTGCAGAAACATAACACAAGCCCGACATCGGGGTGTCACAAGTCACGAGCATCTACTAAGGTCTGAATACAACGAAGAGTATGAAAATATACTAAAAATAGTCTATGGAAGACAAGAGGGAGAAGAGCAGGGCTGCGAACGTCGGGCAGCTACCTTGCTAACTCCGATGACTCTACCACTGAGCAATCAACACCCGCTACTGGGTTCAAAAATACCTAAATCTGCACACAAGGTGCATGGAGTAATGTGAGTACGCCAACTCAGTAAATAATAAAAGTAAATAAAAGCTGAGCAGTAAGAAAACACGTAAACCATGTCATAACGCTACAGCAAATATAGTACATTTCCAAAAAAGTACAAAAATCATTTATTTCGTAAATCATACTCAGATTCAGTAAAAACTCTTTACTTCTTAAAACATCTTCCAATAGTTTCAAACGAGTGATAAAAACAGTGAGTAAAAATGATAGAAACGTAAACAACCCCTCGGGCAAAACATGTACCATACACCGCTCCTCGGGCAAAATATCAACAGAACCAGCCCCTCGGGCTACCTCACAATCACTCGTAATCAGCCCCTCGGGCATTACATGAATCAAGAACCACCCCTCGGGCAAAACATGGATCAAGAACAGCCCCTCGGGCAACAACATGAAACAATAACAGCCCCTCGGGCTACATCACATCACTCACATTGGGTACCCACGCTCACTGGGGGTGTACAGACTCTTGGAGCGGCTCCTACAGCCCAAGCGCTACAATCTGCACGAACAACTCTCATGCTATCACATACCTGCGCTCACTGGGGGTGTGCAGACTCCTGGAGGGGCTCCTACAGCCCAAGCGCTATAACAAGCCATCTCGTGGCATAATCACACAGGCCCTCGGCCTCATAACAAGCCACCTCATGGCGTAACAAATCAGGCCCTCGGACTCATAATCATGAATCAGTAGCAACTTGTTGCGGCGCGTAGCCCGATCCCATAATATCCTCACAACACATGCCCTCGGCCTCACTCAGTTAGAAATATCTCAAGCCACTCGAGCAACAGTAAAACATGATGCTCAGCCCAAAATGACATTTAAAATATCAAAATGGAGTAAATACGGCTGAGTTATGAAAACAGTAGAATACAGCATGACTAAGTACAAATATGAAGTCAAAACAGTGAGGAATAGTAGTAAAAATCCCCTAAGGGTCCAAAATAGTTGGAACGAGGCCAAAATATGGCATTCAGCCCAAAACATGGTAATACTTTCCAAAACACAATGATATCAAACAGTTTTCAATCAAATACGCGACTTAACAGTCGTACGGGACGGACCAAGTCACAATCCCCAACGGTGCACGACCCCACGCTCATCATCTAGCGTGTGCGTCACCTCAAAGTAGCACAACGATGTGAAATCCGGGGTTTCATACCCTCAGGACAACATTTACAATCATTACTTACCTCAAATCGGTCCAAACTCTAGCACACGATGTCTTTGCCTCTCGAATCGGCCTCCAAATGCTCCAAATCTAACCAAAATCAGTATATTGTCATCAATATACGCTAAAGGAACAAAGCCCAAGCAAAAATGATCAAATTAACTCAAATATCCCGAAATTGGCCCAAACCCGGCCCCCGGGCCCACATCTCGGAATCTGATAAAAATCACAAAAATGGAAAACTCATTCGCTCACAAGTCTACCCATATCAAATTCACCAAAATCCGACATCAAATGGCCATCCAAATCCCCAAAATCAACTCTCCAAACCTTCTTCCATTTCCCCAATTTTCACCCCAAATTCTCAAATTAAATGATAAGAATCAAGACATAATCATGGGATTTGATCACGCCCCACTAATCCTTATAAAAAGGACACGCGGACGTTGCAAATATAATCTGAGTATTTAGCCCAGAGTCGAACCCACAAGGAATTAACCTATCAATTACTCTCGTTAGACTTACTAAATTCCACGGAATCAACTTCCCAAATGTTGTAAATAACAATTGATGGTATTTCTACTAACTACGAATGAAAGTAAATAAGAGCTGACAACTAACTATGATTAAGTTGTAAACAATTAAGAGAAGGTTCTAAGGTTATGATTTCCCCTATTAATGGAATCCCTTCCGGTTATGCTTTACATAGATTTGCCTAATCATCTCTATCAATCATGAGCACTATTATTAACGTGAATCTCTCCCGAGTAATCACAATAATTTACTAGACGCACTCTCCCGAGATACACTAGCTGGCTTGTTTATTACAGCTCACTTTAGATCACACCCAAGGCTTCGTTATCCCTAATCCCGCCTTTAAACCCTCGGTTATTGATCCCTCATATACTTTGGGAGTGGTGTTGTTCAACAATTGACCTAAATATGCACTCTCTCCCGAGTTATGCACTTTAAATAGGCACAGCTAATTGAGGATCCTGTCAATTAACTACAATAAGAACATAGTTGAACAAATAGAGATTAAACCGGGCAAACTATATTAACATAACAAGAAGTTCATCCTTCAATAGGTTCCATCAAAACCTTAGACTAAATATTTAGCTACTCATACTAGTGTTCATCACAACAATATTCAAAGTCATCACAAATCGTAAAAACAAAAGGAAGAAAGGAAGAACTCGATGTTGAATTATCCTCCTTGGCTCTTGCCTCTCCTTGCCTTCAACTAAGTTATGAAAACCTTGATAATGAATCTTTGGGCGAGCTGGACCCTCTATAGGTTAAGTGGATTTACCCCCGAACTTCCAAGTTTACCCCTGAAATATACTTTTCTGGAACTGGGCTAGCGTGGTCGCGCTAATGAGCGCGCTAGTGACCGCGCATATGCCCTATCATTCTGCCTCGACTAACTGGGCTAGCGCGGTCGCGCTAATGGCCGCGCTAGTCCAGGTCTCCATTTTAGCTCTTCTTTCTCTCGTCTTCCCACGTACTAAGCTTCTAGGGGCTTTTCTTGCTTCATTTTAGCTCCAATTACCATCTTAAGTCCTCATTCATGCCAATGACTCCTGCAACGTGTGAAATTCACAATTAGAGCCAATATATCATTATTTAACTATATTATAACAGTGAAGCATGATCAAGCTGGGGCATAAACAATCGCCAAATTACATAAATCTAGCCTATTATCAGGATTAAATCAAATTTGAGTGAAGGACACTTAGCCCAATCAATCCTCTAAAAATCCCTTCAAAAATCGCCTCAATCTGAGATCCATAGCTCCAAAAATGCAAAAATGGCCGAAATCCTCGAAATAGAGTACTTTATAATCTGCCCAAGCATTTACCCTATGCTATCGCGGACAAACTAATGCTATAGCGAAGCACAAAATTTTTCAGCCCTTCTTTTACCCTATGCCATCGCGTCCATTCACCCGCAATCACGTAGAACAAATTTTTCCAACAGCCTTCTCCAACTCTTTCGGACAGCCTCTATTATAATGGTCATAACTTTTTGTACAAAACTCTAAATTACAATTGGTTGAACGTTCTGAAAACTAGACATCAATGGCTACAACTTTTATTTTTTGCGCATCTTCAAATTCCTTATAGATTGTGAGATATAAGCTTCAAAAGTCGGGTCAGTGCAGCAGAGATTTTACTCTATGCGATCGCGAGGAGGCTTATGCAATCGCATAGCACAACTCCATTTTTCCAAATTTCCTCTATGCTAACACGGTCAGATCTATGCTATCGCACTGTACACCCCTGAAGCCAAAAACCAGCAACTAGAAATGGCCTAGAAATGGTCCGAAACCACCCCGAAACTCACCCGAGGCCCTCGAGACCTCAACCAAACATGCTAACACATCCCATAACATCATTCAAACTTGTTCCAACTGATAGTAGGCTATATAGACGCTATTTACACTCCAAATCAACCATACTTTATTGTTGTTTAAATACAAAATGATAACAAAATACTCTAATTGGTGTTCTTTTGCTTTGCAGGAACTAATCCAAGTTAGGAAGAGACTATGGAGTGTTTTGGAGTCAATAATGTGGATATAAGGCCAATCAAGAAGAACCCAAACGAAAATAAGCAAGAAAGAGGAAAAGAAGGACTGGACAAGAGGCCACCGTGACCGCGGCTGGAACACGGTGAGCCAAACGATTGAGGCAGAATGGTTGCATTTCACTGCGATCGCGTCGCGTTCTGGCGCGGCCGCGGCCGGCTGTGTATCGCCCAGAAATTTGGGAACTAAAGTGTAAATCGGGGGAAACTTATCCTAACCCTTTATAAACCCAACAAACTTGCCCAAGCAAACGTTAAGCTTGTTTTTATACTGAATTGGAGGCAAGAACAAGTGTGAGAAGAACAAGCAACCATTAGAGTTTTTCAATCTTCTCTTTGTTATCTTTATTTGCACATTATGAATACTGTAGTGATTTTATCTTGCTTTGCTATGAGTAGCTAATTACTTTGTCTAGGGTTTTGATGGAACCTGTTGAAGGATGAACTTCGTGTTATGTTAATATAGTTTGCCCAGTTTAATCTCTATTTGTTCAACTACGTTCTTGTTCTAGTTAATTGATAGGATCCTCAATTAGCTGTGCCTATTTAGTATGTATTACTCGGGAGAGAGTGCATATTTAGGTAATTGTTGAACAACACCACTCCCAAAGTATATGAAGAATCAATAACCGAGGGTTTAAAGGCGGGATTAGGGATAACGAAGCCTTGGTTGTGATCTAAAGTGAGCTGTAATAAAAGCCAACTAGCGTAACTCAGGAGAGTGCGTCTAGTAAATTGTCGTAATTACTCGGGAGAGATTGACGGTAGTAAGAGTGCTCATGATCAATAGAGACGATTATGAAAATCTATATGGAACATAACAGGAAGGGATTCCATCAATAGGGGAAATCACAACCTTAGATCCTTCTCTTTATTGTTTACAACTCAATCATAGTTAGTCTTTAGTTTACTTAATTTAGTTCAGTTATAGTTATTAAAAATATCACCAATTGTTATTCAAAATATTTAGGAAGTTGATTATGAAGAATTTAGTGAGTCTAACAAGAGTAACTGGTAGGTTAATTCCCTGTGGATTCGACTTTGGGCTAAATACTCAGATTATATTTGCAATGTCCGCGTGTCCTTTTTATAAGGCATAGTTGGGCGTGATCAAATTTTGGCGTCGTTGCCGGGGAGTTAACGGTGTTATCAATTACCGTTGAAAGAAATACAAAAATTCTTAGTGTAGTCAGTTTTCTTTATTTTCAATCTATACATTGAAATTTTAACGTTTGTTGACTTGGTTGCACAGGCGCATGCCTAGAAACTCATCGAGATCTGGTGAATTATTTGAAGCATTATCAGATCCCGAGAAGGTTTTCAAGGCCTTGAATCGGGCCAACCGGAAAAGCAAACAACAACAATCAACTGAACAACTCGAACCAGACATGGGGGATAATGTGTTAGATCCGGCTGCGCAAGTAGTGGCACCTCTGGTGCCAGAGGCTCCTCTATATGACTGGGCGCAAACCACACCTGAGAATTTGGCCACAACAATATTAGTCCCGCAGATACATGCCGAATCTTTTCAAATCACAAACAACATGCTGCACTTGTTGCAAAACAAGGGACTATTTTCGGGGTCATACATTGAAGATCCTCAACAGCACTTGAAGAATTTCCTGTCAATCTGCAAAACTCAAAGGCAGCCCAATGTAACTCAGGAAGCAATAAAGCTGTTGTTGTTTCCATTCTCAGTGACAGGAGCTGCTCAGACTTGGCTAAACTCACTCCCCATTAACTCCATCACGACTTGGGTGGAGTTAGTCAAGCAATTTGTGAATAAGTTTCATCCACCCAACAAGACTGCTCAGCAAATTGATGAAATTTTGAGCTTCAAACAGAAACCAATGGAAACACTACAAGAAACATGGGAACGATTCAAGGGAATGTTGGTTATATGTCCGCACCATGGTATTCCTGAGCAGATGTTGAGGAAGCGAGTTTACATGGGTCTGATAGATGGTGTGAAAGCTAATGTTGATGCTTCAACTGGTGGATCATTCTTGAGCAAAACATGGAGAGAAAGCCAGGTCTTGCTCGACAAGATGACACAGAATTCGGGGTGGACAACCAGGAATGCACCTATCACTCCAGTAGTTCACTCAGTGCCCTTAGATCCATCCAACACTCTGGCTGAAAATATGGCCACATTAATGACACAGAAGAGTATATTCACCAAAAAGGTGGAAGAGTCAGGGCAGAAGCAGCAGGTACATATTGTAGATACTACCAATGGGGGCTTATGCACATCTTGCATTAGTCGGCCAATTGGTAACCAATGGAATGCAGAAAGTGATCATCATCATTACCCTGAGGACATGAATTATGTGCCTAACTATGGGGGCCAGAGACAGGATGGTCAGAATTGGGGCCAACAGAATCAACCATACAGGCTAGTCCAGCCACAACTCAACAATGGAAATATGGGAGGTATGTGACCTCACAATAATATGGCGCCTTACCAAAGGCCACAGGGATACAACAATCAAAATCAGCAGCAGGGTTATCATCCTCCTCAGTAGCAGCATGGTGGGAGACAGGAAGATGGGTTTGCTAGACTCGTGGCAATGATATGTCGCGCCCCCTTTTTCTCGCAAAATCGGGTTTATGACATTTGGGAGGACAACTCATTCCTTTTGGGAATTGGGTTTGATTTAAAGAGTCGCCACCTAATGATTAGGGTGCATTAGGACACCAAGGAGGTTTGATTTGAGTAACCAGAGATTGGGTAAGGGCTTGAAATTATTCTAAGGGGAAGGTGTTAGGCACCCCTCAGAATCCACTAATGTATTTTCCGGCCAGACTATTATTGTGAATTTAGATGCAAATAACACGTAGACAAATAAAGCTTCAAATAAGAGGGGATTTTCATATTATAGTTCACAAATAAACAAAGTTAGAAAGAACTAAAGAAAGCTGATTTCTTTTAAAAAAAGAAAGAGTTCGAAATTCGTTTAAAAGAGATAAGAAATAAGGGAAAGGGGTCCTAGGCTTACTAATAATATGGATCACCCCACACAATGCTCGGTAATCACTCCTCAATGAGGGGCTACACGTGACATTATCGCGTGGTCATCATATCCATATCTACCCTTCCCACCCCGTTGAGGTATTAAAGTGCAGAATGGTCTCGTTTACCTATTGCATGCTACTACCCGTCCCAATCCTATCAGTCCTGGAGGCATGAGGACTACTAATCCTAAAGGGAAGGAATGTTGGGCTTACTTATGCTTTGAAAGGCAAAAATTCTAAGGCGACATACAAAACATGTATAGCAAGTTGGGGGGAAAGCACATAACAAGCAGAGGCTCAGACATACCTCCTTGAACAAAGAAACACGTAATTACCATGACTTACACATACTAGTTGAGGTCTGATTAAGTACTGAACATGCAAGAGCTTAAAGGTTGAGGCAGACTGATTTATTACACAGTTCAGATAAGAAGCCCGAATCAGGCCTACCAGCTGGTTATATTTATTAACAGAACTGATTTAATTTATAACTTTACCCTAAGTCTTGCCTATGTGTTGGACAAGGATCCTATAGGCATGGTATCTATTGAATTCAGAAAGCAACGAAATAACAGGGTTTAAAGTAAACTAGACACATACTGATTACCAGAGGAGTCAGATTTTGTTAAAAGAAAGGCCAGTTTTTACGAAGATTATAAGCTAACAGCTAACAGTACCCGTTGTTACTGATTTTAGTCCCATATGTGAATGAAGCGATTCAGATTCGATTAGGCGTTCCTATATGCATGCTTTCTACACGTAGTTGATTTTGAACATGGTATAAAATGCAGGAAACTTGTTTTAAGACTTAGGAACATGATATCTAGGTGCTGAATTTTGTTTATGGCCTATGAACATGGTATCGAAGTGTAGGAATTGCTTTAAAACCTATGAACATGATATCAAAGTGCAGAAATTGTTTGAAAACCTATGTACATGATTTCTAAGTGCAGAAGTTATTTGAAAACCTATGAACATGATATCTAAGTGCAGAAATTGTTTGAAAACCTATGAACATGATATCTAAGTGCAGAAATTATTTGAAACCCTGTGAACATAATTTCTAAATGTAGATGGATATACAGAATTTAATAGGCATGATTTCTATGTGCATATGCAGAATTCAAAATTCCTACAGGCATGGTATCTACCCTGTTTGCATACATAGCTACCCGCCCTTTTCACTAGACATCCCCAAGAGTTTATTACAAATTATTACATCCCAGATTAAAGTAAAAAATACATCAGAAAAAATATAAATAAAAGTACAACCAAGGCGAGCCTGATTCAGACTTCATGTCTGAAATATGAGGTAAACCAAGTCCATGAGATCACGATCCAAAGCCTTTCTCCCATTTGAGTGTGTCAAAGTTCCCTAAGAGCCTCAAAGGGACTCCGGGCAATGCTCACACCCAATATATTGCCAGATTAGGGGATGAGTGCAGTGTGGAAAGGCCAGCCCTCAAGTGTCCAAGTTTAGAGGGAACTCAAAGAGTCCCAAGGCAAGGCTCACAAGAGGGGGGCAGAACTTAAAGAATAAAAAGGTGTGCAAGTGCAGATCAGAATGCTAAAAGGGAAATGGAAGAGGGAATCAACTACAGATAAGCACACACACAGGGGATTCAGGGGAATAAGGGATTGTAAAGAGCCTGTCACTTAGGAAAAAGAAGACTTTAGGCATGCCCAGTAATGGGGAGTGCTAGCACACCTATAAGCCTGCCAGAATACATACTGTTAGAGGCTAAGATCCCCAGGGGATCAAGTTCAATTCACGGACAATAACTTGCATATTGCCATGCCTCAAACCATAGCTTAAACACATAGGGGGGCAGGGGTTTGGGATTCATAATAGAACATGCAAAAAGAAATTAATAAGCTAGAATGAGTGTTGAACTATACATAAGCAGTAAACAGGGATACAAAAGCAGTAAATAAACACATTGTTGTGGTGCTGAAACTTAAATCAGGACATACCAGTTTCAAAGAAACAAATAGAGAGAAAGCAAGCAACAGGTCTTGTAATAGGCCACAGTATAAGCAAACAAGAGGGAATACTTTTGAGTATAAGTGTAGGTTCAGAAAGACTATCAGTGATTGTGTGTGTATGTCAATGAAAGGGTCATGCATTTATAGTGTGAAGAACAGGCAGAAACAAGGTAAGAATACAATTAAGGAACTGAATATCAATTAAAAAAAATCAATCAATACAAGACTTCCTTTAATTAAGGAATTCAGACTGAAACGGTAAAACTATTTAGGGAAAGAAATTAAATAAATATCTTGTGCAAAGTAGGCAATTAGGGGTAAATACATATGGCTTTTAATTAAGGGAAGAATTTTGAAATACACGGATAAAACAAATAAGGTAAGGATCCATCAGTATTCAGTAAATCAAGGGGTCAGAGGTTTGAAATTACTGGCTCATGAATAGGCTAAGGAAAGTTTTGACTCAAATCGAGTAACAGGGGAAATCAGCAAACAAGGAAAGAAATCAATCAAACTTACACAAAGAAGTCTGAAATCAATCAAAATTGAAAGCCATTTTTAGAGGGAAGTTCAGCACGTATAAAGAGTACACAAACATGCTAGGCAAAGAAAAATGTCATGCTATTGCAAAATTAGTAGGTAGTCACATAGGTCAGTAATGTAGAAGAGATAGTATCAAATAGCATACAAAGGGTCCAGTATAAGGACCTTAGAAGAGTTTAGTAGAGAACTAGAATTGCTTAAAGAAACAGAGATTTCAAAGCTCAGTTCTGAAACTCGAAATAGGTCTAAAAGAGTTAGGTTTTTTTTTGAAATAAAACCAATTCGAACAAATCACATAGCCAATGGTTTCAAAACTCGGAAGAACCGCCAAATTCTAGGATTTCTACCATCAATCGAGAACAGAGATGAGAGGACAAGCAATCAAGAAAAAGGGTACTAATCGAAACTGGCGCAAAGGTTTCAGAAAGGAACTGAGACCTTTAGCACGTTCTGTCAGTAGCAGAAACTCATGAGAAGCGTAGTACAAGAACAACATGCGAGACACAGAAAAAGAACTCAAAGAAACATAGTGGAAGAGGCTGATAAGAAACATAGTAGAAGAAAACCAATCAGGACACAGCAGGAGAAACACACAAAGAACATGGTAGGAGGAAACTTATTAAGAACACAGTAAAAGAAGCACACAAAGAACATGGTAACAGAAACTTAACAAGAACACAGTAGAGAAACATATAAAGAACATAGTAAAGAAACATATAAAGAACTCAAAAGAAACATATAAAGAACACAGTAGAGGAACATATAAAGAACACAGTAGAAAAATATCTGAATAACTCAAAAAGCAAAACCCTAAATCGCAAAAATATAAAGGTTTTGAAAGCATAACTTTTGAAAGAAATACCAAGAGATCGTTTAAAAGTTTAGGGAAAACACGGATCTTGAACAGATCTAAAGAAAAATAGAAGAACCTCAAAAGCTAGGGTTTCAGGGGAACCCAAACAGTGAGAAAGGCCAGGATAGCTGTTGATCTAAGCAGGAGGGGTCGAAACCAGGCTCGAAACAGGCATGGCTTGCCGGAGCAAGGCCGGAGATGGCCATAAAAACTTGAACCAACGAATTCTGGATGAAGCTCTTCGTATTCAGACCATGAAACCTCAGCAAACAGGTGAGTAGGAACCCTAGAGGGCCGGTAGGTGGTGAGACCACCATAGATTCAGGCCAGGAGGTGGCCGAAGAAGGTGAGTGAGACTCATCGGAACTGAAGGGGAGGGGGAAGGTTCTAGAGAGAACCAGAGATAGAGAGATAGAGGAGAGGTTCGGTTGAGTGAGGAATGAGAGGGGTTTGGGGGGGGTCGTTTGGTTTAATTTGGAAAGAAAGAATCCGGATCGTTGATCAAAATTGATCAACGACCAAGATTCAATCAGATTGGGTCGGGTAGATCTGGAGTTGGGCTTGGGTCTATTGTGCTGGTTTAATTAGGCTAAATTAGGAGACAAAATCTGGCTATAAGTTAAATAGCCCCTTTTTCCCATTTAATTTATGAAAATAGTAAATAAATTTCTGAAAACTAATTAAAAGTACTAAAATGATTTGTAGTGTATAATTATCAATTTAAAAGTATAAAATCCCATTTTTTAAACATGAGACGAATTTAAACCTAAAAATGGCTAATATTGCAATTATGCAATTTTGTCCTTAAAATACTAAAATAAATTTGTAAAAATACGTAAAAAATATCTTAGCTATACTTTAGTATAAGCATGAGAATCCAATAAACGAATCACCAAAAATGATAATTTTGGGGACTATTATTGCTTTTTTTTTCTTGACAAAATAGGGCAGTAAATTGATTTAAAAATCATAGAAAAATTAAGGAAAAATAATGAAACATTGGGATATGCTTATATATGCATATATAGATTATTTTGAAGGTATTTTGCATATTTAAAATACAGGGAAAATTGGGTATCAACAGCTGCCCCTCTTTACCCGGGAAGGATGAAAGAGTTGTCAGGTAAAGATATGATGGCCAATTTTGACCGGATGAAACGGCTTGAGGAGGTTTGGCCGTGCTCCGGCTTCTGAGCTGCCTACATATTCCTGGTCTTACAGGAATCAGGCCATACGTAGTTCGGGATCCGTCGGCGGAGTATGCCGATGGAGACCTTTCAAGAACGGACATAGTATTCAGGTTGGGATGAATGGTTAAGGTCTAATAGGGCTGCAGGAACTGGAGGGGGCTCGCTCCTGCTGAGATAGCCGTTGCTCTCCGGTATACCTGCAAATAAGTAAATACGGGCATATATTGTAATTTTAAACATGATGCAAATTCCCGTCAGACCATGAATGTTGTCTTTGTACGGCTAGGATGACGTCCTCAGACCATGATGTCCTGGGCTATGATGCGTATGATAAAGGATTCTCAGGCCATGAAATTATGCTCTCGGGCTATGAGAATGATGCCTCCGAACCATGATGCCTTTGAATAATGATATGCAAAAGAGTAAAGGGATCTTCAGGCCATGACATGGTGTTCTCGGGCTATGTAAATGGTGCCTCCGAACAATGACGCCCTCAGATAATTTGGCGATCTTTCAGCCCATGAAATGCAGTAGGTGGCGATCTTTCAGCCCATAAAATGCAATAGGTGGCGATATTTCAGCCATGCAAGCGTAAATAAAGTGGCGATCTTTCAGCTATGCAAGCGTAAATAAAGTGGCGATCTTTCAGCCATGCGAGCGTAAATAAAGTGGCAATCCTTCAGCCATGCGAGCGTAAATAAAGTGGCGATCTTTCAGCCATGCAAGCGTAAATAAAGTGGCGCTCTTTCATCCATGCAAGCGTAAATAAAGTGGCGCTCTTTCAGCCATGCAAGCGTAAATAAAGTGGCGATCTTTCAGCCATGCAAGCGCAGATGGAGACAGTGTTTTGTCTCGGAAGGCAGAATGGTAGCCTTATGCAATGCGAAAAATGCAGATGGAGACAATGTTTAGTCTCGTAAGGCAGAATGGTAGCCTTATGCAATGCAGAAGTAAAAATGAAGTGGCAAATGGTAGCAGGGTTTCTTAGCTGATAGCAAGTTACGATGTCGGGATCGCTGGGGATATTGTGATATAGGGGATATCACTGGCGTGCTTGGCTGGCCGGTAAGTACAATAATCCTGAGAGTTGAATTCATGAATCAATGTTTGTCGTGTGGGTGTGTAGTATGTCATATGCTTTCGTAATCCAAATGCCTGCATCCAAAGAAAAATCGTGAGTTTTGTAGAGAGGGGAGGCTAGTTTGCATCCCTGCCAGCCTTGCTTGACCTGTTCGGCTTTGATCTGGCGATACGGTTTGTATTATTGGGGTAGCGTTGCTGAACAAAGTGATTTCGATAATAAACATGCATGAGTTTGTACAAGTATGACATAAGTATATATTTAAGAAATAGTTTTTTAGATGAACCGCCGACTGTGACGTGGCT
The DNA here is from genome assembly GCF_001879085.1 of Nicotiana attenuata. NCBI lineage: Eukaryota > Viridiplantae > Streptophyta > Magnoliopsida > Solanales > Solanaceae > Nicotiana > Nicotiana attenuata. Next base: position 8,509,893 of record NC_031993.1, read on the forward strand.
CAAAACATTGCAACCTCTCTTGTTACGGAATTTTGAGGGTCCCCCTCAAAATTCTGCCCTAGTCTGATGGGTTGATACTTCTGACGGCTGCTTGCGATGACTGGCTGAAATTACTTCAGAATTTTGAGGGTGCCCCAGTTTCCAATTGCAGGGGGAAATGAAAATTTTATTGAATTGTGACCGAACCCATAAGGCTGCCTACGTATCCCTCTTAAACGGGAATCAGGTCAGACGTAGTTCAATTACATCATATAGGAAAACACAAAGATTACACATAATAGCGCTTGACAGCATCTGAATTGATTAGTTTCGGCCAAACTTCTTCGTCCATTTCTGCAAGTATAAGGGCTCCTCCTGTCAGAACCCGATGAACCATGTATGGACCTTGCCAGTTGGGAGAGAATTTCCCTTTGGCTTCATCTTGATGCGGGAAGATTTTCTTTAACACCAGCTGCCCCGGTGTGAACTGTCTCGGCCTGACTTTCTTGTTGAAGGCTCTGGACATTCTGTTCTGATAAAGCTGACCGTGGCAAACTGCATCCATTCTTTTCCATCTATAAGAGCTAGTTGCTCGTAACGACTCTTCACCCATTCTGCATCGTCGAGCTCAGCTTCCTGTATGATCCTCAAGGAAGGAATTTCTACTTTGACGGGAATGACGGCTTCTGTACCATAAACTAGCATATAGGGCGTTGCCCCGGTTGATGTGTGGACAGTGGTGCGATACCCCAATAGAGCAAATGATAGCTTTTCGTTCCATTGCTTATGGTTCTCTATCATTTTCCTCAATATCTTCTTGATGTTCTTGTTGGCGGCTTCTACGGCTCCGTTCATCTGAGGCCTGTAAGCTGTGGAATTCTTGTGTTTGATCTTGAAGGTTTCACACATAGCTTTCATTAAGTCACTGTTGAGGTTGGAGCCATTATCAGTAATGATTGACTCCGGAATCTCGAACCGACAAACAATGCGGTCGTGGACAAAGTCTGCCATGACTTTCTTAGTCACTGCTCTGTAAGATACTGCCTCGACCCACTTGGTGAAGTAGTCAATTGCCACTAGGATGAATCTGTGCCCGTTGGAAGCGGCCGGCTCGATTGGTCCAATAACATCCATTCCCCAGGCGGCGAAAGGCCATGGTGAGCTGGTTGCATTAAGCTCGTTTGGAGGTACCTTTATCATGTCTGCATGTATTTGACAGCGGTGGCATTTCCGAACGTACTGGATGTAATCTGTCTCCATTGTCATCCAAAAGTAACCAGCCCGGAGTATCTTCTTGGCTAAGACAAAACCATTCATATGTGGACCACAGGTCCCAGCATGGATTTCTTCTAGCAGCTTGGATGCTTCCTTTGCATCGACACACCTGAGTAGTCCCAAATCAGGAGTCCTCCTATACAGGATTCCTCCGCTGTGGAAGAAGTTGTTGGATAACCTCCGAAGTGTGCGCTTCTGCATAGGATTTGCAAGCCCTTGGTATTCTCCCTTTGCTAAATATTCCTTTATATCATATAACCAAGGTTTTCCGTCCGCCTCTTCTTCAACGTGGGCACAATAAACTGGCTGATCATGGATCTTTACTGGAATGGGATCAATGAAGTTTTTGTCTGGATGTTGTATCATGGATGACAGGGTAGCCAATGCATCGGCGAACTCATTCTGGATTCTGGGAACATGTTGGAATTCCGTCTTTGTGAACCTCTTCCTCAGTTCTTGCACGTGATGCAGATACGGGAGTATCTTAGAGTTCTTGGTTGCCCACTCTCCTCGTACCTGATGTATAAGCAAATCTGAATCCCCGATCACTAGCAATTCTTGAATGTTCATGTCAATAGCCATCTTGAGCCCTAAGATGCAGGCTTCGTACTCGGCCATGTTGTTAGTGCATGGGAACCTGAGCTTAGCTGACACCGGATAATGCTGACTGATTTCTGATACTAGGACTGCTCCCACGCCGACTCCTTTGAAATTTGCTGCTCCGTCGAAAAACATTCTCCACCCATCATAGGATTCTGCAATGTCTTCTCCTATGAATGATACCTCTTCATCAGGAAAATACGTCTTTAGGGGTTCGTATTCTCCATCCACGGGGTTTTCGGCAAGATGATCTGCTAGTGCCTGTCCCTTGATTGCTTTCTGAGTTACGTAGACAATGTCGAATTCACTCAACAGGATTTGCCACTTGGCTAGCTTGTCGGTGGGCATGGGCTTCTGAAAAATGTACTTCAAGGGATCCATCCTTGATATGAGATATGTAGTATAGGCACAGAAGTAGTGCCCCAGCTTCTGGGCTACCCAAGTCAAAGCACAACAGGTGCGCTCCAACAGAGAATATCGAGCCTCGTACGGAGTGAATTTCTTGCTGAGATAGTAAATGGCCTGCTCTTTCCTCCCCGTTTCATCATGCTGCCCCAAAATGCAGCCGAAAGCTCCATCTAATACTGCGATGTAGAGTAGCAAAGGTCTACCTAGATCAGGCGGGACTAAAACCAGTGGTGTGGACAGGTATTCCTTAATTCTGTCGAAAGCTTTCTGGCATTCATCGGTCCACTTTGTGGCGGCATCCTTCTTTAACGTCTTAAAGATTGGCTCACAGATAACTATAGATTGTGCTATGAACCGACTAATGTAGTTGAGTCTCCCCAAGAAACTCATCACGTCCTTCTTGTTCTTTGGCGGGGGGAGTTCTTGAATGGCTTTGACCTTTGATGGATCCAGTTCCAATCCTCGGCGACTCACGATAAACCCAAGCAACTTTCCGGTGGGAACCCAAAATGCACACTTTGCGGGATTCAGCTTTAGGTTGTATCTCCGCAATCTGTTGAAGAACTTCCTCAAGTCTTCCATGTGATCGGTGGCCTTCTTTGACTTAATGATGACATCGTCGACTTACACCTCGTACTCCTTGTGTATCTTATCATGAAAAATGGTAGTCATAGCCCTCATGTAGGTGGCCCTGCATTCTTTAACCCAAACGGCATCATCTTGTAGCAGTACATTCCCCATGGCGTAATGAAAGCCGTTTTCTCAGCATCTTCTTCGTCCATCCAGATCTGATGATAACCAGCGAAACAGTCCACGAATGATTGCAATTCATGCTTGACGCAATTGACGATCAGGATGTGTATGTTTGGTAAGGGGAAATCGTCTTTCGGACTTGCCCGGTTGAGATCCCGGTAGTCGACACAGACTCTAACCTTTCCGTCCTTCTTTGGCACTGGCATAATGTTAGCTAACCATGTTGGGTATTCCACTACCCTGAGAACTTTGTCTTTGACTTGTTTAGTGACTTCTTCCTTGATTTTCAAACTCATGTCAGGCTTGAACTTCCTGAGCTTCTGCTTTACCGGCGGACATGTTGGATCAGTTGGCAGTTTATGGGCCACGATAGATGTACTTAGACCAGTCATGTCGTCATATGACCAGGCGAATATGTCCTCATATTTCTTTAGAAATTCTGTGTATTCCTTCTTTTCTGACGGCGATAAGTGAACGCTGATTCGTGTTTCTTTGACATTCTCTTCATCTCCCAGGTTAACAATCTCAGTCTCGTCCAGGTTGGACTTCGGCCTGTTTTCAAAATTCTCGACTTCCTTAACAATCTCTTCCGGTATGTCATCTTCCTCTGAGTCTATGTCCGTTTGTTGCGTTGTCTCATTGCATGTCACAGTCATTGGTTCATCAAGAAAAGTAATAGTAATGTTGTATAAGTAAAGTAATGAGGAAAAATAATAAGAGTATTGATTTATAAAGAAAATCGAAATGCTTTGATAAATTCCATAACTGTTTTGAACATTGAAGATCTTATTGCGAAATTTAAAATGCGAAAGGAAAGTCAACTAGTAAAAATGAAAGATAGTGCATGATGCTTGTTCAGCCTTGCTACCCCGAGGCTCGCCAGGCTCTGGTGGTTCTGATTGTCCAGTTATTGAGGCATGCTCCTCTGCTTACTGCCTGTATGGAAGGGCCTTCCTCCCCCTCCTCCTCGAATGGATAGTAAGGGCCGCGCCATGGTGGCGACCAGTGGTTGAATTCCTCCCAAGTATACTCATATCCCAATCCGAAGGTGGTGCCATGTTTCTTGAGTTTGATAGGCTTAGCGATTCCTTGGAGGTTCTTGCCAAGTCCCTTGCCAGGTTCATATCCGCTCCAATTCAATATGCTTTCAATTTTATTGTCCCACCATTTGTCTTTATCAACTGCGTTGACCTGCTCGATGTGGTGATAAGTTTCCCCGCCTATCTTTCTTCTGCCTCCTATTGCCGGGATGGTCTGGCGACTGTATATGGGATTACTGCCGTCGCCGTGAATGATCACCTGTTGGTGATTCCATTCAAACTTCACTGCCTGATGTAGTGTTGATGCCACAGCCCCAACAGCATGAATCCATGGTCGTCCCAACAATAGATTGTAAGATGCCGGTACGTCTATTACTTGAAAGTCAACATCAAACCAAGTAGGCCCCATTTGCAAGCACAGGCTAATTTCCCCAATGGTGGACCTTTGGGAACCGTCGAATGATTTGACGTTGATGGCCCCGTCCTTGATCTCATGCAGTCCCTTTCCCAATGTCCTGAGTGTTACCAGCGGACAAATATTGAGACTGGACCCTCCATCAATCCAGATTCGGGTGATAAAGTAATCTTCGCATTGCACGGTGATGTGCAATGCCTTGTTGTGACTCAACCCTTCTGGTGGCAGCTCATCTTGATCTTGTGACTTTCCAATACCTGGCCTACCATGTTAGCCATCTCCCTGCCGGTGATGTTTCTCGGTACAAACGCCTTACTCAGCACCCTTAACAGGGCATTTTTGTGCGCATCGGAGTTCTGCAGCAAAGCAAGGATAGAAATTTGTGCCGGTGTTTTGTTCAACTGATCAATGACTGAGTATTCTTTGGCTTGTATCTTTCTCCAGAGATCGTCGGGCCCGGTCTCGGTAATGGTTGGCCGGCTGGAAGCCTGCTTGCCCGACTCAGCCAAATGTTCCGGAGTATAAACCCTACCAGTTCTCGTTATACCCTGTGCCGCAATAGCTTCTCCGAACGTGACCTTCCCTTTTCTTCTTGCCACGGCCGTGTAGTCCCAAGGTATAGCCTTTGTATGGAACGTTGTTATGGCTGACATTGCCACTGGAATTTGCGTGGCTATCTTTACTCCGAACGGAGCCTGCACCTTGGGAGGTAAAACTGCAACTTCGAATGGTGTAGGTGCCTTCGCTGGAGACACGAATTCAACCTCAATTGGCACTGGCATCTTTGCAGATGATGATTCTTCAAACTCGAGTGGCATGGACATATTTATCTCGGCATCCCCAAAGGGCTGAGTCTGGACTACAATTGGATTAGGGGTGACTATTGGCTTCTTTGGGTTGTCACCTTCCGCGATCAAACCAATCGATCCCTCAGGATCCCAATCATCCTCTATTTCAATCATGTGAACGCCCCCACCCATGTGGTCTGGCAGAGGGTTATTGCGGACATTTGGAGCAGGTTCTTTTGCCACAATAATCTTGTTATCAATTAGAGTCTGGATCTTATCTTTCAGAGAACGGCATTCATCAATGGTGTGTCCTTTCATGCCGGAATGGTATGCACAGGATTTATTTGGATTAACCCACTGAGAAGGGTTCTCGGGGGTTACAGCAGGGATAGGGGTGACATAACCAGTAGTTTTAAGTTTTTCGTACAACTAGTCGATAGGTTCAGCAATAGCCATATACTGTTTTGGAGGCCTTCGGTCAAAATTTGGTCGAGGTCTAAGGAAGTTTTGGCGTGGAGGAGGGGAATGGTAGTGGGATGGTTGAGTGTTGTAGGCTTGGTAAACGTGTGCTGGTTGGGGATATTTGGGGTGAAGTGGGCTGATATGTGGGAGGTGATGGATAGGTGGGTGAGGGTGCTTGGTAGTTTGGAGTGGGCTGATATGTGAGTGGAGGCATTGGGTAGGTTTAGTATTTGATGGGAGACTTGGTTCTTTGTGCAACCATTACGGCTCCTACGTCCCTTTTCTTGGACACACCTCCTGACTGTAAGGCCTTGTTTGTAGCTTGCAAGGCCACTAAATTCGTAACCATACCGCTTTTGATGCCCTCTTCGATCCTTTCTCCTAACTTGTTAATGTCAGAAAATTTGTGGCCCTCGATCATCATCAGCCTCTCATAATACTGTGGGTCTTGGGCCCGAACGAAGAATTTGTTCATCTGTTCTTCTAAGGCAGGTCTAACCTTAGCTGCTTCGGACCTCCAACGAGTAGCATACTCGCGGAAGGTTTCTGTGGGCTTCTTCTTTAGATTTTGAATATAGAACACATCCGGCGTATTCTCCGTGTTGAACCTAAACTTGTCCATAAAGTCGGACGCCATGCTTACCCAGTTCGGCCACTTCTTTGGATCTTGGCTAATGTACCAAGACAAGGCATCTCCCTTCAGGCTCCTCATGAAAAGCTTCATGCGGATTTTCTCGTCTTTTCCCACTCCGACCAGCTTGTCACAGTATGTTCTCAAGTGGACCTCGGATCCCCTGTACCATCAAACATCTCGAACTTGGGAGGTTTGTACACCTCGGGCAGTTCGACATCGGGCTGTATGCAAAGATCTTCGTAGTTCAGCCCTTCAATTCCCTTACTCCCTTCAACGCCCTGAATTCTACTAGTCAACTTTTTAAGCTCTTCGGCCAGATTTCTAATGAGCAAATCCTTTTCATCGGTCTCGTGTGTGTTTGAGATGGGTGGGGTGGAGTGCGGCACAGTTTCCACGTAGATGGGGGTATTAGTGTGGGTGTGGCAGTGATCATTTGTGGAGTTTTGTGGTTCTGGGATGAGCAACGGGGTATTGTTGGAAGTATGGCAGGTGTTGCAGTGGTGGTGAGGAGCGGTGTGGTTTTGTTGCTTTGGGATATTCTGTGGAGGTGTGGGGTTCTGAGCATTTGGGAAATTGATATCTGGAGTAGTGAGGGAAAATGACAGATTTGCCAGATTCCGGACCTGATCAAGTTCTTCCTGAAATTTCAGCATCTTTTGTTCCAGTTGGGAGGCATTCTCCTTGGGGACCAAAGTACCATGACCGTGAGTGACCTCGACCCGTTCAATTGAGTTCTCCTTTCTGGCATTGTTCAAATCTTCCATCTTTCCTTTGTTCTTGTTTTTGACGGGGCTGAGAGGAGGGGTGGGTGGAGGGCCCTTGGATCTTATGGAATAGGATGATGTTGCCAGAGTGCTCGAACTAACCTTTGGGGAGGGGAATAATCAAAAACAGAAATAAAACAAAAAGGTAACCAAGTTAGTGAGTTTCATGATCGATGCAATAGTTAAACACATAATGCGGGAATGTAAATCGTGTCCTAATTTGGGTAGGCCTAGTGACAGATTGATTTGGAGAACTTGGAATGCTAAATGCCTCATTTTATTGATAGAAAATAAGACGAATCCCAAATCGACGCTAAATAACAGGAAAAGTGAAGTCACTAATGGCCATAGGCCTTATTACATTTTAAACAGCGAAAAGATAAAGTCCTATCTACTTGGTCCCTGAAGGACCCTCCCCAGACTCGGCATCCCTGGCTTCGTCAAATAACTTCCCCAGCTCGCGAAGTCCTAGCAATATTTAGGCTCTGGCCAGATGTCCGCCTTCGTTTCCCTCAGCATTCTGACAGTCTTCGACCCTTTTGAGAAACCTTCTTTCCAGTTCCACTATGCCTCGCTCCAGGTATCCCAGTCGCTTGTTGGCATTGATGGCCATGTCCTTCCATTCCTCAATTAACTTTTGATTGGCTTCTTGTATTTCACGGTGCTCACTTTCGCATTCCCGGATTCTTTTGCGTAGCTGATTGTATTTAACTTGTGCCTCGGCCTTTTCATCTATGATCTTGTGACCTCGAACGAACCCAGGTTCATCCAGACCATCATGATTATCCTCCTTCCAACCGGAATAGTAAGGAGTACAACCGGCGTGGTATCGATCTGGTTCGATGGTATCCCTTCCCATGACGATCTTCCAGTGCCACATATGCTGAGCTTGGCACTTGTAAGGACTATCGTCAGCTTGGAAGTCAGCCCGGAAATGACTCATCTTGTCGACCCTGGGTACAACCTGCATCCTACCAGCTTGCCTCATAACTCGGAGTCCTCTCAGACCGATTAATATCAGGAAAGGTACGTCTCGAGATCGGGTGATGAATTATTCAGTTGGAAACCATTCGAACATCCATTGTACTTGCTCCTTGATCAGATTATCAAATAGCTCGAACCATCCTTTGGCATCCTCTGGCTGAGCAAACATATCAGGGATATAATTCATTCGCTTTGGGTGATGGAAAGCGAGTTGATCGTCCCAGTCCCTTCGTTGAATCTCTTGTCGGTATTCACCCTTTTGTAGATGCTCCATGAGCCACAGCTGAAGTAGTAAATTGCAACCCTCGAAGTGACTAGCTTCCCGTTGACATTTCTCTAGAGCTCGGTATATTTCTGCGACGATCATGGGCACGATGCTGAATGGTTGCCCTCCAATTCCTTTTATTAAGGTTTTAGTAACCATGGCTAGTCGGGTGTGGATTCTTGCCTTCTTCATTGGAAACACAATCAACCCCAGAAAGCAGAACATTAATACGAAGACCCTTCGATGAATATGTCCTAATGAGGTGATGGAAAACTCATCAGGATAGGTATGGTAGGACTTGCTGTGACCGTACCTCTCGTACAAATAGTCAAAGGGGATATAGGATTCTTTGAGGCATGTCAGTTCTAGATTCTTCTTCAGACCCATCATTTTGAGGAAACCCATGCCCTTGTGGTTCTCAGGCATCAATAAACCTAGAGTCTCCCATACCAAGCCGGCTAATCCTCCTATTTCTTCTAGCAAGGGTGTCATTTCAATCTCCCCGAAGCGGAAGACGGACCTCTCACAATCCCAAAAGAGAGTAGCAGCTTCGATGATCTTGTTGTTAGGTTGGATTTCCAGGAGGGAGGGTAGATTCCCTAGATACTTTCGGACAAGAGTCTGGTCATTGGAATGAAGATCTTTCCACCAGTTTAGCAGTCTCGGGTGGATGTTGGTAACCATGCCGAATCTGGGGATTTCGAGCCTCATTATCTGCAAGAAAATAAGGTTAGGCCCTTTCCCGCACCGAACTCGACTATTTAACATTAATAATTGGCATAAAAGCATTTAATTCTCCAAATAAATGCATAGAACGGATAAGCGTTGCTATAGGATTTTGCTTGGCACGAGTGGAATATGATGTTGAGCATGATTATGCAACAGTTAAAGGCATGTAGTCATGTATTTGCATGTTAAGAAAGCAGTAAATACAACAGTTTTCATAATTTAAAGCAGTAGTAAAGGAAAGCAGTAAAGAAAAGAAAAAAAAAGGAGACAAGTCAGTCTTGCAATCGAAAAGAAAATTGAATGCTTAAAAGAAATAAACAAATAATTGTACATGAAGAAGCATAAATTCACAATAAAGGTCTGAAATGGTAAAAGCCTAAAAGTCCCCAGCAGAGTCGCCATGCTGTCGCGCCCCCTTTTTCTCACGAAATCGGGTTTATGACATTTGGGAGGACAACTCATTCCTTTTGGGAATTGGGTTTGATTTAAAGAGTCGCCACCTAATGATTAGGGTGCATTAGGACACCAAGGAGGTTTGATTTGAGTAACCAGAGATTGGGTGAGGGCTTGAAATTATTCTAAGGGGAAGGTGTTAGGCACCCCTCAGAATCCACTAGTGTGGTTCCCGGCCAGACTATTATTGTGAATTTAGTTTCAAATAACACGTAGACAAATAAAGCTTCAAATAAGAGGGAATTTTCACATTATAGTTCACAAATAAACAAAGTTAGAAAGAACTAAAGAAAGCTGATTTTTTTTTAAAAAAGAAAGAGTTCCAAATTCTTTTAAAAGAGATAAGAAATAAGGGAAAGGGGTCCTAGGCTTACTAATAATATGGATCACCCCATACAATGCCCGGTAATCACTCCTCAATAAGGGGCTACACGTGACATTATCGCGTGGTCATCATATCCATATCTACCCTTCCCACCCCGTTGAGGTATTAAAGTGCAGAATGGTCTCGTTTACCTATTGCATGCTACTACCCGTCCCGATCCTATCAGTCCTGGAGGCATGAGGATTACTAATCCTAAAGGGAAGGAATGTTGGGCTTATTTATGGTTTCAAAGGCAAAAATTCTAAGGCGACATACAAAACATGTATAGCAAGTTGAGGGAAAGCACATAACAAGCAGAGGCTCAGACATACCTCCTTGAACAAAGAAACACGTAATTAGCATGACTTACACATACTAGTTGAGGTCTGATTAAGTACTGAACATGCAAGAGCTTAAAGGTTGAGGCAGAATGATTTATTACACAATTCAAATAAGAAGCCCGAATCAGGCCTGCCAGCTGGTTGTAATTAATAGAACTGATTCAGTGTATAACTTTACCCTAAGGATTGCCTATGTGTTGGACAAGGATCCTATAGGCATGATATCTATTGAATTCAGAAAGCAACGAAATGATAGGGTTTAAAGTAAACTGGACACATACTGATTAACAGAGGAGTCAGATTGTTAAAAGAAAGGCATTTTTTTAACGAACATTATAAGTTCTACAGCTAATAGTACCTGTTGTTACTGATTTTAGTTCTATATATGAATGAGGCGATTCAGATTCGATTAGGAATTCCTATAGGCATGCTTTCTACGCGTAGTTGATTTGAACGTGGTATAAAATGCAGAAGACTCGTTTTAAGACTTAGGAACATGATATCTAGGTGCTGAATTTTGTTTAAGGCCTATGAACATGGTATCGAAGTGTAGGAATTGCTTTAAAACCTATGAACATGATATCTAAGTGCAGAAATTGTTGGAAAACCTATGAACATGATTTCTAAGTGCAGAAGTTATTTGAAAACCTATGAACATGATATCTAAGTGCAGAAATTATTTGAAACCTATGAGCATGATTTCTAAATGCAGAAATTATTTGAAAGCCTATGAACATGATATCTAAGTGCAGAAATTATTTGAAACCATATGAACATGATATCTAAGTGCAGAAATTATTTGAAACCCTATGAACATGATTTCTAAATGCAGATGGATATACAAAATTTAATAGGCGTGATTTCTATATGCATATGCAGAATTCGAAATTCCTATAGGCATGGTATCTACCCTGTTTGCATACATAGCTACCCGCCCTTTACTAGACATCCCCAAGAGTTTATTACAAATTATTACAGCCCAGATTAAAGTAAAAAATACATCAGAAAAAATATAAATAAAAGTACAACCAAGGCGAGCCTGATTCAGACTTCATGTCTGAAATATGAGGTAAACCAACTCCATGAGATCACGATCCAAAGTCTTCTCCCATTTGACGTGTGTCAAAGTTCCCTAAGAGCCCCAAAGGGACTCCGGGAAATGCTCACACCCAAATGTATTTCCAGATTAGGGGATGAGTGCAGTGTGGAAAGGCCAGCCCTCAAGTGTCCAAGTTCAGAGGGAACTCAAAGGGTCCCAAGGCAAGGCTCACAGAGGGGGCAGACTAAGACTAGAGGTATGCAAGTGCAGATCAGAATGCTAAAAGGGAAATAGAAGAGGGAATCAACTACAGATAAGCACACACAAGGGNTGAAAATTCAGTTATTGAGGATATTCTGGAAACCTTTTCAAACGAGCAGCTACTCGCCACAAGCCTTGAGGAAGTGCCATGGTATGCAGACTTTGCAAATTATCTGGCAAGCGGTATAGTTCCCTATGACCTTTCCTCTGTGCAAAAGAAAAAGTTTTATCATGACTGCCATATGTATTACTGGGATGAACGTTATCTGTTTAGAATATGTGTTGATAATATGATCCGGAGGTGTGTCCTCGAGATAGAACAATCTTCTGTTTTGCAGGCATGTCACGCATCGGCATATGGCGGGCATTTTGGAGGAGTCAGGACGGCAGCAAAAGTGCTAGAAGACGGGTTTTACTGGCCAACAGTGTTCAAGGATGCACATCAATGGGTGAAGGGCTGTGATGAATGTCAGCGAACTAGGAACATTTCCCGTCGCCATGAGATTCCCATGAACCCAATTCAAGAGGTTGAAGTGTTCGATGTATGGGGGATAGACTTCATGGGCCCCTTCGTCAGCTCCTTTGGCAATAAGTACATACTTGTTGCTGTAGATTACGTGTTCAAATGGGTGGAAGCTGCAGCACTTCCCACCAATGATGCAAGAGTGGTGGTGGGGTTTTTGAAGAAGAATATATTCACCCGTTTCGGGACCCCGCGAGCTATTATCAGTGACAGAGGCACTCACTTCTGCAATCGAGCCTTCGAGAAATTGCTAGCAAAGTACGATGTGCGCGACAAGGTGGCAACCCCGTATCATCCTCAGACCAGTGGACAGGTCGAAGTGTCGAACAGAGAGATAAAGAGTGTACTGACCAAGACGGTGAACGCCACAAGAACTGATTGGGCGAAAAAGATAGATGATGCACTCTGGGCCTACAAACTGCTTTTAAAACACCAATTGGTATGTCACCATATAAGTTAGTGTTCGGGAAGGCCTGTCACTTGCCAGTGGAACTAGAACATAGAGCTTGGTGGGCAATGAAACAGCTAAATCTGGACATTGAGGCTGCGGGAACAAATAGAGTCACAGAATAGCATGAGCTAGACGAGTTCCAATTTCTTGCTTTCGAGAGCACGAGGTTGTACAAGGAGAGAATAAAGAGGTTGCACGACAAGAACATTGTTGAGAGAAATTTCAAGCCCGGGGATATGGTGTTGCTTTATAACTCAAGATTAAGGCTATTTCCGGGTAAACTTAGGTCACGATGGTCTGGACCATTTCGAGTGGTCGACGTGCTCCCTTCAGGTGCCGTAGAGATTGCCTCAGAGAAAGACTCTCATACATTTAGAGTCAATTGGCAAAGATTGAAACTATATGTGGGCATGGATGAACCCAAGGAAGTGTCAGTGATCCATCTGACTAAACCTCAGAGGTCGAGCGAGCCTTAAATGCGCTCATCTAAGTCGCGCCGCGACGTTAAATCAGGCGCTGCGTGGGAGGCAACCCATGATTTCTGTTGTTTTTCTTTTTCTTTTGTTTGGTGTTATACCAGATGTATAAAAAAAATGCTCGTGACTGCGACCGCGATGAAAGAGGAGTATACTGTTTTAGGACTGCTCGATCCACCGCGGCCGTAGTGGGACCGCGGTGAAACAGGATCATTCTGTTTCGCCTCCCCTTCACTCACCGCGGCCACGGTGGGACCGCGGTCGACCGCGGTGATTCACGAAGCTACTGTCGGCCAGGTAAGTCATTTTTTTAAATAGATTTATTTTATTTTATTTTCTCTTCTCCTCCTCTTAAACATCAAAATACACACGCCCCACCCTCACTTTCCCTATTACCCTTTCTCTTTACAAACCCTTCTTCTTCTTCTTCTCTTCAAGACATAACCCCTTCTTCTCTCTCTCACACACACACACACACACCTCTACAAGACTCTATCTTGTATCAATCTCAATTTCTACAAACCCAGGTATGTCAAGCTTTTCCTCTCCCTTCTTGTGATTCTCTATTTTGCAATTTTCATGTTGGAAGTGTGTAGTATTTATAATTAGATTTTGTTTTGGTTTTATTTTCTACTTTTAGTGGGTTATGTGAAAACTATTGTAGATAAGAGTGTGGTTCTATTGTATAAAGTTCATTGTGGTGGGGTGGAATGGTGAAGTGAGAATGGTTGATTTGGGGGAAGAGTTTATGCTTCCATAGGGCTAGGTATGTTAGATTAGAAACCATGCTCACAAGGTTTTTGTGAAATT
>NC_031993.1:8524023-8539969 GCF_001879085.1 Nicotiana attenuata
GGGTATTGGGTTTAATTAGGCTAAATTAGGAGACAAAATCTGGCTATAAGTTAAATAGCCCCTTTTTCCCCATTTAATTTATGAAAATAGTAAATAAATTTTTGAAAACTAATTAAAAGTACTAAAATGATTTATAGTGTATAATTATCAATTTAAAATTATAAAATCCCATTTTTTAAACATGAGACGAATTTAAACCTAAAAAATGGCTAATATTGCAATTATGCAATTTTGTCCTTAAAATGCTAAAATAAATTTGTAGAAATACGTAAAAAATATCTTAGCTATACTTTTGCATAAACATGAGAATCCAATAAATGAATCACCAAAAATAATAATTTTGGGGACAATTATTGGTTTTTTTCTTGACAAAATAGGGCATATATTTGGGATATGCTTATATATGCATATATAGATTATTTTGAAGGTATTTTGCATATTTAAAATATAGGAAAAATTGGGTATCAACATGATACAACAGGTTATTGGGTCAAATGCAAAAATGAGTGAAAGGGTAGATGCACATGAGTCAGCTATAAAGAATATTGAAGTGCAGATAGGCTAGATTTCGATGTCTTTGAATAATCTTCCTCATGGTACATTGCCTGCAGACACGCAGGTAAATCCAAAAGATCAGGGCCTGAAGCAGCTGATGGCAGTGAGTCTACGAAATGGCAGAGACTTAGACTTGGAGAAAGAGAGGGCTCGAGAAAGCAGACAGGATGAGACACTTGTACCAGTGCCCATTGAGCTAGATGATTCAACGAAACTGACAGAGGTGACAGTACAGCCTACCCAGGAAGAACCCAACACATAGATTGAGGCTGAGAAAGAAGTTGAGGCAGTCCAGAAACCGATAGTTGAGGTGGTATCTGACAAAGAAAAAACCCAAATCATTGGGAAGAAGAGACCTCCAGCACCATTCCCACAGAGGCTGGCCAAATACCATAAAGAGGAACAATACAAGAAATTTTTGGAGATGCTAAAACAAATCCAGGTAAATATTCCATTGATTGATGCTTTGAAGGAGATGCCTGGTTATGCAAAAATGATGAAGGACTTGATGTCCTGAAAATTCGATTTCCAAGACTTGGCCACAGTGACTCTAACTCAGACCTGCAGTGCTCTGGTAACTAGACCAGTTGCTGAGAAGTTGTCTGACCCAGGGAGTTTCACAATTCCCTGCACCATTGCTAACTTTGCTTTTGCCAAGGCACTTTGTGATTTGGGGGCCAGCATAAATCTTATGCCCCTGACAATCTATAAGAGGTTGGGGATTGGAAGAGCTAGACCCACATCTATGTTGTTGCAGTTGGCTGATAGAACCGTGAAAAGACCCTCTGGTATCTTGGATGACGTGTTGATTCAGGTAGGAAAATTTGTGTTCGCTGTAGATTTTGTGATTCTGGATTGCAAGGTGGATGAAGAAATTCCCATAATTTTGGGAAGGTCGTTCTTGGACACAAGGAGAGCTCTCATTGATTGTGAANGAGTCCGATGATGATGATGAGGGAACTATGGACGCTGCCGTCCCACCACATCCGAGTGCTGATGAGAGGGCCCATCACAGGCCCGCCGAAGTACCCGCATGATAGCCCTGGAGCACAAAATGGCTGGCCTCCGCACGACGGTCACTGACCTGGGTACTAGAGTTGACAATTTAACTACTCAACATGCTAGGTCGGAAAAAAAGATCATGGGTTGGCTCCGGGCACTCGGATGAGCGTGTTATCTCGATCCTGGCACCGTATCTGATCAAGATTGAGCACCAGGAAAGTCCCCTTACCTTACTGTGCTTTCAATTCTTTGACATGGGGACATGCCAAATCTTTAAGTGTGGGGTGGGGGATGGTTGTTGTTGTATAATTGTATAAATTGGTATGGTGTTGTTTGTAATTGGTATTGTTGGTTTATGGTAGTTAACTTCGACTTGGCCGGAAGACGGACACCTCTCGACGGGTCTCTTGAGGGATTTAAGTCGAACAAAAAAAAACAAAACAAAAAAACAAAAGATTTTCGTTTGTTAGGTAGTGTATCAACTCCCCCTTGGTTTTTCTTTAAACCATGGTTCTTTTCCAAGGGTTTCTATTTGAACCGGGTGTAGTTAGTTTTTTCCTTTTAGTTTAGGAAGTCTTGGGCGAGAAGAAAAATGGAAATAGGGACCCTTAACTCTATGGTACCTTGAATAAAGACTGCTTTAGTGTGACACTTAGGCTCTTTAGTTGACTCAAAAAAGGCCTTAAATTATGTGTTCCCGAATGGCTCAAGTACTTATAACACAGTGTCTGATGATCCTAACTGCATTGAGTCATGTGCCATGTGTGAGTGAGGCTTTTTGTATTCTGTGTTAACAGTCAATGCCTAGAACTTGCCCTGTGTGTGTACAAAGCGAAACGATAGCCTCGTTTGGTCTGGAAAGTGATATAGGTATTTCTTTGCTTAACCTTTCTATGTATGCTTGTTCCCACCTAACTGTGTATACCCTAGTCAACCCCGTTGAGCCTGTAAGCCTGTTTTCCTTGGCAACCACATTACAAGCCTAACCCGAGTTTAAATAGTCTATCTTGTCGAACCCTATCACCTCTTAGAAGCACTCAAAGTGTAATGGATATGGAAAAATATAAGTGTGGGGTGGGTGGTTGGGCTGTTAAGTGGAATTAAGGGGATATGAAAAAGAAAAAGGTGCACTGGTTGATAAACAATATTAGAGGCCACCAGAAAAAAAAAAAAAGAAAAAAAACGAGGAATCAGAAAAGAGAAGTTTCAAATTGGTGGTAGCTGTTAAAAGAAAAAGTGTGCCTAGTGGTGAACACAATAATGCAATGGTAGAATGAAGGTGTGACAAAGTTAAGAGCTTAAAAGGACACAATGTAGTGGAGTGCTTAGGGAGGTGTAGTCACTATACCCAGATGTATCCTACCCGTCCCGCAGCCAACATTATAACCACATAAAGTCCTAGTTGATTCTAGACCGAATGAGCTCGATTAGTTGAGTATTACACTACGGGCAAGCCTATGGTGTGTTGTTTGTGGCATAAGAATTTGTTTCTGAGGGTGAGTGAAATGTTGTATTCTAGTTAAACGATATAAGTCTCTTTTGTAGTGAGTAGGCACATGATTCATGAAGGGAAGGTAAGTCTGGACCTCTGACTGAGGGTAGGAGAGCTGTTTAGGGGTATTGCGTGGCTAGAAAGGAGTCCACTCTTGATCCGAGGAGGTTGCGATGAAGTAGTCTATCCATGTGAACTATTCTTGGTATAAGGAGTAGGGAAGTGACCCAATGACGATTAGGCCTATAGAGTGTGGTTTGTTGCTAGAGGACTAGCAACGGTTTAAGTGTGGGGTGTTGATAGTAGGCTATATATACGCTATTTACACTCCAAATGAACCATACTTTATTGTTGTTTAAATGCAAAATGATAAAAAAAATACTCTAATTGGTGTTCTTTTGCTTTGTAGGAACTAATCCAAGTTAGGAAGAGACTATGGAGTGTTTTGGAGTCAATAATGTGGATATAAGGCCAATCAAGAAGAACCCAAACGAAAATAAGCAAGAAAGAGGCAAAGAAGGACTGGACAAGAGGCCACCACGACCGCGGTCGACCGCGGCTGGAACGCGGTGAGCCAAACGATTGAGGCAGAATGGTTGCATTTCACCGCGGTCGCGTCGCGTTCTGCCGCGGCCGCGGCCGGCTATGTAATCGCCCAGAAATTTGGGGACTAAAGTGTAAATCGGGGGAAACTTATCCTAACCCTTTATAAACCCAACAAACTCGCCCAAGCAAAGGTTAAGCTTGTTTTTAGACTGAATTGGAGGCAAGAACAAGTGTGAGAAGAACAAGCAACCATTAGAGTTTTTCAATCTTCTCTTTGTTATCTTTATTTGCACATTATGAATACTTTAGTGATTTTATCTTGCTTTGCTATGAGTAGCTAATTACTTTTTCTAGGGTTTTGATGGAACCTGTTGAAGGATGAACTTCGTGTTATGTTAATATAGTTTGCCCAGTTTAATCTCTATTTGTTCAACTACGTTCTTGTTGTAGTTAATTGATAGGATCCTCAATTAGCTGTGCCTATTTAGTATGTATTACTCGGGAGAGAGTGCATATTTAGGTAATTGTTGAACAACACCACTCCCAAAGTATATGAGGAATCAATAACCGAGGGTTTAAAGGCGGAATTAGGGATAACGAAGCCTTGGGTGTGATCTAAAGTGAGCTGTAATAAAAGCCAGCTAGCGTAACTCGGGAGAGTGCGTCTAGTAAATTGTCGTAATTACTCGGGAGAGATTTACGGTAGTAAGAGTGCTCATGATCAATAGAGACGATTATGCAAATCTATATGGAACATAACAGGAAGGGATTCCATCAATAGGGGAAATCATGACCTTAGATCCTTCTCTGTATTGTTTACAACTCAATCATAGTTAGTCTTTAGTTTACTTAATTTAGTTCAGTTATAGTTATTAAAAATATCACCAATTGTTATTCAAAATATTTGGGAAGTTGATTACGAAGAATTTAGTGAGTCTAACAAGAGTAATTGGTAGGTTAATTCCCTGTGGATTTGACTCTGGGCTAAATACTCAGATTATATTTGCAACGTCCGCATGTCTTTTTTATAAGGCATAGTTGGGCGTGATCACCAACCTTCGGAACGCTCAAAACAACATCACAACATCGAATCACCCTCGGATTCAAGCCTAAGAATTCCAAAACTTCCGAATTTCGAATTCGATCAAGAATTCTATCAAACCTCGTCCGAATGACCTGAAATTTTGCACACACGTGACAATGACACAACGGACCTACTCCAATTTTCGGAATTCAATTTCGACCCCGATATCAAAATTTCCACTGCCGACCGGAAAATGCCAAATTTTCAATTTTGCCAATTCAAGCCTAAATCTACCACGGACCTCCAAAATACATTCTGGACGCACTCCAAGTCCAAAATCACCTAACAGAGCTAACCAAATCATAAAAATCCAAATCCGAGATCAAATACTAAAAAGTCAAAACTTGGTCAAACCTTTCAAATTTAAAGCTTCAAACTGAGAATTGTTCTTCCAAATCTATTCCGATTATCCTGAAAACCAAAATCGACGATTTACATAAGTCATAATACAGCACACGGGGCTAGTCATGCTCGAGAACTGGCGAGCGACATGCAGAAGCCCAAAACGACCGGTCGGGTCGTTACACTCAATAAGTGTCAAGCCTAACCTCGGTCGAGTAGTGACGAGAAAGGTTAGGGACCTACTGATTATAGCTGAAAATGAGATAAAACGGTATAGAATACGACAATATAATTAAATGCTAACAGTATGAACTAACACATGATAATGAGAATAATAACAACTATTATAGAGACAGAAGTAATCACGGAAGAACACAGCTCAGCATAGTGATAACAACCGGGGATCTCCCAGGATACCGTCCTGTAGTCCCAAATATAAATATCCAGTGGATCTCCCGGGATACCGTCCCGTAGTCCAACTCATAGTGCGCGGGGATCTACCGGAATCCCGATCCGTAGTCCCAAATGTAAATACTCAGTACTGGGGGAATCTACCGGGTGCAGTCCCGTAGTTCCAATGTAAAAGTACAGGGGGATCTCCCGGAATACAAATCCGTAGTCCTAAAGTAAACATACAGGGGGATCTCCCGGGATAACGTCTTGTAGTCCCAAAGTAAATACACAGCAGCAACACGAAGAATACTCAATTCAATTCAAATTTCATACCAAGGTAAAACAGGTATTTCTAACCTAGCATGCTGTACATAATCCAAATAAGGCAGTTAAGCAAATAAGCAATTAAGTCAATTAGACATGCTTCCCTAAGCTAACAGCCGGCTTGAATTGCAAGTAGTATAAGCAGGAAAGGAAACACAATTTTAGTTACTTAATGAAAATCGGATTTTCAACAATTAGCACAAGTACGCACTCGTCACCTCACGTACAAGGCATTTCAAATATCAACAATACCAAATCCTAAGGGAAGTTCCCCCACACAAGGTTAGGCAAGCCACTTACCTCGAACCAACTCAAAATCAACCCGAAACCACACTCTTGCCACGAGTACTCGACTCCAAATGGCCCAAATCTATTCAAATCAATTGCATAATGTAAATAAAACTTCAAGTAACTGATTCCACTAATTAATTCTAAGCTAATACGCGAAATCAGGAAAAATGACCAAAATGCCCCCGGGCCCACATCTCGAAATCGGGTAAAATTTAGAAATTCGGAATCCTCACACTCTCACGAGTTCAGTAATACCAAAAGTACCAAAATCGGACCCCAAATGGTCCCTCAAATCACCACTCAAAACTCTCCAATTAACCAAGTCCTAACCCCCAATTTACCATTGATTTTCCTTCAATTTTCATGCTTAAAATGATAAAAATCACCATAATAACGAGCTTAGGAACCAAGGACCTTACCTAAATGAATCCCTCTGAAAATCTCCCTTGAAATTGCTCTCAAAAGCTCCACCCCGAATTGAAATATTGAGAAAAATGACCAAAATCGCGAAAGAAGTCTTTTATACTTTCTGACCCAGGCTTTTCGCACCTGCGGTCCCTACACCGCACCTGCGGTACCGCATCTGCGGCAAAGCACTGCATCTATGGTTTTCACTTAAAAGCCCATTTCCGCATCTGCGACAAAACGCCTGCACCTGCGATTGCGCAGGCGCGCTCCAGTAGCCGCTTCTGCGGTTCCAGCTGACCTCTCTCTTGGCCGCATCTGCGGCTCGATCTCTGCTTCTGCGAGTCTGCACCTGCGGTCCCCTAGCCGCTGGTGCGGTTATAACAACAAATGGAAAAACTTCAGCTGCCAAACCCAACTCAAAATCTTCCGTCAACCATCCGAAATCACCCTGAGGCCCCGGGACCTCAACCAACAGCACGAACAAGTCATATACCACTATCCAAACTTATACCAATCTTCAAAACACCTCAAACAACATCAAAACACCAAATCATCATCGAATCCAAGCCTAAGAATTCCAAAAACTTTCAAATTCCGCTTTCTGTCAAAAAGTCTATCAAACCTCGTCCGAATGACCTAAAATTTTGCACACACATCACATATGACCCAACGAACCTACTGCAACTTCCAGAATTCCTTTCCGACCCCTATATCAAAATCTCACCTATCAACCGGAAACTTCAAAAATTCGACTTTCGGCATTTCAAGCCTAATTAAGCTACGGACCTCCAAAACACAATCCGGACACCCCCCCTAAGCCCGAAATCACTCAACGGAGCTAACGGAACCATCGGAATTCCATTCCGAGTCCGTCTTCACACTGCTCCGATTACGGTCCAAATTCTAAAGCTTACTCTCTCCTTTAGGGACTAAGTGTCCCAAAACACTTAGAAACTCAAAACAAAACCTCCCGGCAACTCAGACTAGCAGAAATAAGCACGGGGAAAACAGTTAATAGGGGATCGGGGCTTTAATTCTTAAAACGACCAGCCGGGTCGTTACGAAAGCTATCTCCTACTAGCTAGTCCCGGTAGATCCTCAAAAACATCAAAGAATTATCTAGCTATTGGTACCTTTTTTCGAGTTAGTTGTCTTGTCTCTTTATGTCTCTTATCATAGCTAAGGACCCCAACAACCAATCTTTAGTAACATTGAGCCTTAATACATGATATAACCTTATTGATCTTTGGAAATTGTTCCCCCTTATTGGGTTAGTTCAGTATCTCAAACTCAACTTTCTTTGCATGTAATCGAGGGTGGCATGGTAAGAAGATAACCGATCCATTTCAAATAGACCATATTAACTAATATCAAGTCGACAAAGATATCTCTATGTTAAATTTGGCAAGCTCGTTAAATATATGCAGTTAACTTAGATCCTCCCACATGAGTAACAACCCAAAAGGATGATTCAACGTCACACCGTCTATGTTTCCAATTGTCTGACCCCCCTAAAATGCCCGCCTAATGAATTCCCCAATCTTGTGCTTCCCTCACAAAACTTTTGTTGCATACTATCACGCCCATGTTTTCAATCTTTTTAGCAAGCTCAATTACCATCAAATAGATCATACTCTTTGTATATGAGTTTACTGCATTTAATAGGTTGAGCACCCCTTAGACAACTACTTAAACTTTAGATAATGTGTATCTAGCTAGTTGAGGAAATCTAGTGGCATATATCGGTATCTCTATTGTGTTAACCAATTTATTACCTAGTAGATTCACGCTTTTGGCTTCCAAGAAGGAAGCGATTCATAAATAGTTTAGAGAAGTCGTTTCCAACTCAATTGTGTTGCTCCTATCGATGTTCCTAACAATACGATATCATTACCATTAGTTGGCTAGTTCTCCGATTTGTAAGTTCTAGCTAAATGGACCTTTTGCTAGCATATTCTAGAGCCCATAATTCTTAAATTTTCTTAATAATTTTTTTAAAGTTTCGGAGGATCCTCGAACTATTAGAAATGTTAAATTGGCAGTTTAGACTTTACGAACTTTATTAAGAATACATCTTTATTTCCGATAATCTTAGCCAATTTTGGTACTTGAGGCCTCTAAAGCTTCATTTTCTTTCCCTCCTTCTCTTGTCTATCCATCATATCCATTAAGATCTAAATTTTTCCTTTTACATGAAGGTAAGTACCTTTGTGACAACTCTATTCTATTGTTATAATAGTGAACTAGTGCTATTTTCCAGAACGGAATCTATTACACATCTTAGGGGTATGAAAGCCCCTCATTGCGGTATAATAGCCCTTTTTATTGGCCTTTTTATTACTTCTGTCACTTTCCTTTGCTGGGAGGCGATTGATTGTTCAGTGGCAACACTTGTGTCTTTGAACCTCTAGCCAAATTCTATTATTGGATGATTGATCCTAGTCAAACCGGAACAAAATAAAAGGCGACACATTGAGTTATCTGTCCCTGATCGCCACACATGTAAGGAAGAATAAGAAAGAAAGACAAGACATATCCTATCACGCCCTCGCAGAATCACGATTATGGGAATGGCTGGCAACATAATCATAATTGAGATTCTACTATTAGCGTGTGCTCCATTAGTCACAGGAATAACCTAGAGCTCTGATACCATTTTTGTCACGACCCAATTTAGGACCATGACCGGTGCTAAGGGGTAGGATCCCAAAGCAAGCCTTAACGGAAATTTACAGAAAATCGGGCAGAGTTTCCCCTGTTTTAGGACTATCCAAAAATTTACTCTGTCTCAGAAATCAACAACACAACCAACCTATATCAACCAAAGCATCTCCTAATTATCATCAACTAATAAAATATTTATCCAACATTATTAATCAATCAATTGTACCACAGTAATACTATGTTCATCTCTAGAATATGATAAGGAAGTCTAATACTAGTTATAGCTCTAAGATAATAAAGAAATACTCATGACACTAAAAAAAATGAATATAGAGTGACTCTAATAGTTTTAAAGAAAAGAACATTACAAATGAATAAACTCTTCGCCCACGCGAACAAGTGCGGGGCTCACCATAAATTTGTCAAATCGTTTATTCTAATTAACAAAATCCTCGCTCGCGTCAACTGATGTCTCTGTAAAAAAATAGCGGGGAGTGAGTCGCTAGCTCAGTCAGTAATAACACTTAACCACGAATATTTTAAATTGGGGACAAGTCAGAAAACATGCTTGTATAATAATAATAATTAGAACCATCATAAAAATAAAATGCCCTCTCAAAAATGGTAAATATAATCAGTTTATTCATGTGCTTCCTGTAATAAAAATCAATTTAATAAACCAGTAATAAACTCGATAAGCACTGTCTCATAGCAAATCTTTATGTTTGGGAGGTTTCCAAGAAAGGATCATGTAATCTGTATCTCTATGTGGAGCCCCTTCGTAGAAGGAGTCAAATATAACTATAGGTCCCTACTCGATGGAAAAACTGTAACGTAACTGTATGCTAGTTCTACCTTCCCACTAGTGAGGGCTATAACTGTAATCGGTAATCTGTAAATACAAGGTGCACCAGGTCTAACGAACCTGCCGTTAGCTACGTGATCTTTCAAAGTCTCCTCCCATTTATACTTTTCTTTCCAAACAATAAATATTCACATGAAAGCATTTTCAAAATAGTATAGGGCATTTCAATTCTTATCAAATCATGTAATCCAATTTCAGTAACGGCAATCATATCTCAAGTAACAGTAAAACATGTCTAGTAACAGCGAGAGCATTTTAAATAACTGTAATCATTTCAAGTAAACTATTCAGTATCATATCAAGTAAAGGACTTGTCCCACATACAAATTTCAAATGTTCGATAACACATTTTATTTTCAAAACAATGCATAAACCATGCAGGTTATGTAAACACAAATTGCGGTAAGATTACTACTCACAGTACTCGTGTCGAAATACCAAACTCGTCGCCTCGAGCGATCTGTACGACTTTCTTCAATCAATCCATAATCACATCAATATCGATCTCGTATTAATTTCTTTGTTTAAGCTAATTCATAGCTAAATTTAGATTCCATATCATTTGAGTTTTATGTTCTACCATCAATTGAATTATATTTATCCATGCTATGAGTAATTCAATTAGTCTATAGTCTATCAATTTCAACTTACTCGTATGTTTAGTTTTTCTATTTTCTTTTACCCAAATTATGCCAACTATGTGTAAAGATCTAAATCATATAGGATCACTATTGACAATATTTTCTTTCGTACCTAACAAAATTACATACACCCAGAAGATAATCTTAAGCAACTGAAGTAAGAAAGTTTATCCTTTGAATTAAAAAGAATGCCTTCAACAAATTGCCTTTGTTTCTATGACTGTTCTCATATTTAATTCATACTACTACATACAAAGACATTAAGAATTTGATTTGTTTAAAGAAAAAACTTCATTACAAAGTGTTCTACAGGCACCCATGATTCTTCCACAAAGTGCTATGAGTTAAGGAAAGCATTACATAATCTTTTCTTGTTTCTAATTATATTAGTCAATTTCACTATATAACTCAAATTATTAAATTTATATACTCTCATATTAGTAAAACAATATATAAGAATACTATATTACCTATTTTCCAAGGTTTGGTTCTAGCCTCTTTCTTCTTCTTCTTCTTCTTCTTCTTCTTCTTCTTCTTCTTCTTCCCTTCTCTGCATTTTTTCCCCTTTTCTGTCGCTTCTGTTGCAGCAACGTAACGTTGCTTTCCCTTCCCCCAAATCACCCTTTTTTTCTTTTCGTTCAATGGGCTTTTGCCCCTTTTATTAATTGATTAGGTTTTTTTTTTGGTTTTTGTTTCTTTTCTTACTCATTTTTTTGGGTTAGGTTAAAAGACCAACATACCCTTATTTAAATCTGGGTAATTACATTTGGTTCGGAGTCCCGAGGGGTCAGGTGAGTTTCGGATAGTCCACGGAGTGAGTTTGGACTTAGGAAAAATGCTGGTGTGCTTCAGTGCTGGTGCAGGTCTCTGACCTCGCAATGAGGAACTCAGGTTCCTGTCTTGGTCGCAATTGAAGATGACTGGCTCAGCAAGGGATTGCAATTGCGATCAAAAGGTCGCATTTGCAGGCAGAGTTCATATTTGCGAATATTTCATCGCAAATGCGATGATAGCAGAGGTGCGAAGACTTCGCAATGGCGAGGTATTTTTCGCATTTGCGGGGGTTCGCAATTCCGATATCTGCAACTGGTCAAAAGCTGAGTTAGACGAAAATTTTCTCATTCTTTCAATTTTTCTAACCTAGAGTACGCTAGAGGCGATTTTCCTAAGAGTTCTTCCCCAATTCATTGGTAAGTGATTCTAACCTACTCTCTTTCACTTTTCCTTTACATTTCATAAGATTTCAACTAAAAATCTAGAAAATTTTCATGGTGGAAATGGGGGGTTTGGGTAGAATTAGGAATTTTTGTAAAATTTGAATTTAGACCTCAAATTAAGGTCGGAATTCGAAACAAATTACATAATCGGACTTTGGGGTGAATGGGTAATCGGATTTTGGTCCGAATTTCGAGTTTGGACCAAGAGGTCCCAGGAGTTGGCTTTTGTTAACTTTTTCAATGACGACCTAAATTGAACCTTTTTCATTCGTGGATAGTTCCTAAGTCTTATTTTAAACCGTTTGGTTAATAAATTGCTAGATTTGGTTGGTTCGGAGGCTTGTTTGAAAGGCAAAGTCGTGGTTGAGCTTTGAGTTGGTCTTTGGAGTGAGGTAAGTGTCGTGGTTAACCTTGACTTGAGGGATTAGGACTTGTTTGCCTATTTTCTACTTGTTTAAATGTTGGGTACAATGTATATGTGAGGTGACAAGTACTTATGCATTGTTGTTGAGCTAAAGCATGCGGGTGAGACTGGTTCTTGTAATTTATTGCTTTCTTTGAGCATGATATCCATGTTTAGACTAGTTAATTATTAAACTGATCGTTCTTTCCGCGTTTATGGGCTATCTGTGATAATTGAGTATTGTTTCTGAAGTTGAGGTTAGTATTGTGGAACTATTATTGACGTAAGGCTTGTTCCTATTTATTCTATATCCCTGTTGTTATACGTTCACTGTTATATGGTAAGGGAGAGTGTTAACGCACGAAAGGTGATGCCGTACCATATTTGAGAGTTAATGCACGAAGGGTGATGCCGTGCCATAATTGAGAGTTAATGCACGAAGGGTGATGTCGTGCCGTATTTGAGAGTTAGTGCACGAAGGGTGATGTCGTGCCGTATCTATTGATTCATGATGAAATTGAGAATAAAAGCACGAAGGGTGATGCCGTGTCGTTATTTTTGTTTCATAGTGAGGTTGAGAGTAAAAGCACGAAGGGTGATGCCGTGCAGTTTTAGTCATTATGTTTATTCGTTTTACTGGTTAACAGCTTATTGATTGTTGCTTGTTATCATTCCCTGCTGTAGTTGCCATATCTTGCACCCCTTTCGCATGTCCCCTCTCAATGGTACATATTTAGCCTTTAATTATTGTTATGTGGTACGTATATTGTTATCTGCACAGGTTTATCTACGTGGGTGTCCTATCATAGCCTCGTCACTACCTCGTCGAGGTTAGGCTCGACACTTATAAAGTACATTGGGTCGGTTGTACTCATACTACACTTTGCACTTCTTATGCAGATTTTGGTACTTGCCCCAACTGTCCATGAGGTGATTCAGCTTGGATTAGCTTTCGGAGACTCGAGGTAGATTTGCTGGCGTCCGCAGACCTTGAAGTTCCCTTCCACTTTTTCCCTATTTACTGTTCTTTTCATTCGAGACAGTTGTACTTATTTCAAACTCTGTTTGTAGAAATTCTAGAAGCTCGTGAACTTGTGACTCCAGATCCAAGTTGTACTTAGATATTATTGATTTTTATGTTATTCTGCATTCCGTATTGGTTTCATTTCGGTTTAATTGGTTTACTTATTTGAATTGATTAAAATTGGCTTAAAGATCCACTAACGTTGGTTTGCCTAGCAAGTGAAATGTTAGGCGCCATCACGGTCCCGAAGGTGGGAATTCCAGGTCGTGACAGAAATTGTATTTGGACATGCACTTCACTTGAAAAAATATTGTAGTTTTGTGAGTGGGAAAAAATTTTTATCTGAAAATTTTAAAAAAGTGATCAAAACTACTTTTTGATTTTTGAAAAAATCATTATAGAAAAATTTCCAAAAACTTGCAAAGTTTCATGGACAAATACATTTTTGAAAGATAAAAAAAAGAAAGATTTTTTTTTTTAATGGACGAAGGGGTCCTAATAAGATGCTTCAATTTTTGGAGCTTCTACTGCAACTAATTACCACATCCACTGCATTCTTTATCTTTTTTATAATTTAAAGGTTTTTTTTTACCCCTTTGAATAATACCAAAAAACATGGCAATTTTTTTTGTTTTGGGCCAAAGCTCCCTAAAGGACATGTAAAAGTAATTTCATAACATGCAGTGGCGTAGTCATATGGAGTGAAGGGTGATCAACTGAACACCCTTCATCGGAAAATTATAATAAGTATGTAAACAATTATATTATGTATATAGGTCAAATAATTTTTTTTATAGATTTTTTGAATACCCTTTGTAAAATTTCTGGCTTCGTCATTAACGACTACATGCACCTGCCACATGCATAAATTCTGCTTTTAGAGAATTTCAAGAAGGTTTTATCCCCTTCTTTTTCCATTCCTTAAAAAAATGTGTTGAAGAAAGATTTATATTCATTGTAACCAATAAAGAACAAAAGAATCGTACATGTTTTTTGCACTAATTTTATGCCATGATCCCATGTATATTAATCGGGCACCTTTCTTTGCCACTAACAATTTGTGACCTGACTTACACGACTTTATATTTTTATATGATAAAGTAGAAAAGATTTGCGAAAATGATTATAATTAATATCTAAAGACACGTGGCGGATACAAAATAACGTGTTAAATTGGAAATTACTTAACGTGTAATGAGTTGAGCATTATATTATTATTAGTAAATTTGTCCGCGCTTCACGCGATTAAATTAATGATATGTTCCCGTTGTAAGTACCCAATTAAAAGTAACGCTATTGAAACAATCATGTTATCATAGAAATTATTTTTATCTAATAAATAGTTAAGTTAACAATTATTCTTCGTCTACTTCTTTGTTCCAAGTTCTATGCATTTCTAGTTTAAAACGACAGTTGTAGACACTTAAACATAACCCTTTCATCTCAATTATATTATTAAGTTTTCTAGTAAATATCGTTTAAAAGCTTCTATTCCCACAATTTTATAAATGAAAAGCAAAAAAGAAAGTTTTTCATTTGATCATATTCTCATTACCTTCTTGATATTTTTTAAATTCCCTTCAGGTTATTTTTTCTCTTTATCACCCCTTCCGTTCCTTATATTATTTCTAATTCTTTTTATCTTGATGATTTTCTGTCATAGCCTGTCACTTCCTGATGTATATTCTTTTTTTTTTTTTGGTAGGAAAGATAGGCAATATTATACATAGCAAATATTTACATGAGTTCCTTTCTCACTCTCTTTTCCATTTCTTTACTTTTTCTAATCTTTTATATTCTATTTTTTTCTTTTCTCTATCATATTTATGTCTTTATATTCCTTTTGTAAAATTAGAAACTACTACTATCCTTTCCTTAAATAATTAACTCAATTCCCATTTCTACTTTTACTTATCTTACGAAAAATTACGAAACTTTTTCCCTCTTGATTAACTTTTCCTCATAATGTTCATGTTTATGTGATCATAAGTGATCCAATAGTCACTTCTTTAATAATCTTAGTTATAATTATCTATCTTCCTCTTCTTTCACCAGCATTTCTTTTCAGATGCCAATAAAATACATAATTGGATGCTTGAATATCTCTCGAGTGTTATTTTCTTTTTCTTTTTTCTTCTTTCCTTTTCTTTCTCATATTCAAACCTTCCAGCAACTGAGAAACTATTATCCTTCCTTGACTAATCAAATTAGTTATCATTTTTCCTACTAATCTTTAAGAAAAACCAAAAATCTCTATCTTGACTAATCACTTTTGGCATTACAACACACCTATCTTATAAATAATAGAGAAAAATTCAGAAAAATACCCTTAAGGATACATAGTTGTAAACCACACAGAGAAGCGTAATAGAGTTGAAGAAATTGGCGAGGCGGTCTCTTTAAAACTGTCAAAAGGCCATTAAAAGATGTCAGGACACAAATCATATCAATTGTTTTCAGATGAGGAAAAAAAAATCTTATTTTCTCAAATTTTCATTTGTTTTGAGCATGTAATCATACTTTGTCAATTCTTTTTCAAATAATGAAGCAATAATCAAAATTTAATGTAAAATTTATTACAATCATTCCTTAAATAAATAAAAAAAGAACATTTTAATGCAAGGAAAATTATATATATATATATATATATATATATATATATATATATATATATATATATATATATATATGTTAT
>NC_031993.1:8539989-8560345 GCF_001879085.1 Nicotiana attenuata
TATATATGTTATTCTCTTCTTCACTTTCTAACCAATGAAAGTTATGTACTAATATTGTGTATTAACAAATAACTGCGACACAAACACCAACAATGAGAAGAAAACGCCCAAAAAACACTTATGTGCAAAGAATTTTGAATGAAAAGGAGAAGAATGGTCTATGAAGAAGAAGAAACGAAAATGGTGCAGAGGAGAAGATGTGCTTTAGTATTTATAGTAACCAAAATAAAAATAGTAACTTACATTGAGTAATACAAAAAGAAAATGTAACATATATTGAGTAATTGTAATTAAAAGGGTATTAAGTGTATTAGTAATCGTAATGAATAATTAAGATAAGTGAATCCTGGTGCAATTATTAGATGTAATGATTAATTTTCCATTATAAAACAATTTAAATGAAAAGAATGAAAAGGAAAAGGCAAAAAAAGGAGAAAAAAGATAAATAGTATCCTTCGCCAAAGAAAGGTGCCAAGTCACCTTTTTCATTCCCTCTTTTATATAATATATAGATGCCTAAGTCAAAAAGTGGTGACTAAGAGTGTGTTTGGTATGACAGAAAATAACGTGTTGAATTGCATATTAATTGATGTTTAATGAATTAAACTCATTTTCTTTCAATTGGGGGGAAATGACTTCCCAACCAAAACGGGGAAAAATATTTTCCAAAACTCTTTTTCAACCTTCCCTGGCCCTATTCCTTACCTCCATCCTCCACTCCCCACCCCAGCCTCACACCCCCACCCACCCCTACCCCCTGCCACCCCTTGCCCCTACCCCCACGGCCACCCTGACCTACCATCGTCCCCCGTCATTACCCATTTCGTCTCCCATAGTGTCTACCTAAATTATATATATTTCAAAAAATATTTTTTGCTATATAACCAAACACTAGAAAATAAGTAAGAAAATGTTGAGTCCCACATTGACAATGAAGGGGATGTGTGGTCTCCTTATATGGACTTGGACGATCCACACCTCTTGAGTTAACTTTTGGGGTTGAGTTAGGCCCAAGGTCTATTTATCATGGTATCAGAGCAAGACCCATCCCGATTTTTCGATGTTGGCCCCCCATAATTGTCCACGCTCTAAATGTCCAGTCCTGGGCGTGAGAAGGGGTGTTAAGTCCCACATCGACAATGAAGGGGATGAGTGGTCTCCTTATATGGACTTGGACAATCCTCACCTCTTGAGCTAGCTTTTGGAGTTGAGTTAGGCCCAAGGTTCATTTATCAAACTACTTATTTTATAAAAAAATTTTATTTTCCTATATACCAAGCACATCATAAGGAGAAAATTATCTTAATGGTGATCTTGAGGGTGTTTGGCTAAGCTTATAAGCTGGTCAAACTGGCTTATAAGCACTTTTTGGCTTATCTACGCGTTTGGTAAAATTAAAAGGTTATAAGTTAAGTGCTTATAAGCCAAAAATAAGCCAAAAGTCATAAGTTGGTCTCCCCCAACTTATCAAATTTCAGCTTATAAGCACTTTAGGTTTGACCAAAATATTTAATATTCTATCCCTAAAATACTTCTTTTTAAAACAGAACTCTTCGTATACCTAGTTCTTCAGCTGCTTATTATTAATTTCAGCACTTTCATCCAAACACGTAACTGCTTATTTTTTAAATCAACTTCAGCACTTAAAAGTACTTTTCAGCACCTAATGCTTATCAGCTACTCTAAATCAGCTAAGCCAAACGGACTCCTTGTCTGTTCGCACTAAAGAAAAATGATTAAAACACCTTAAAGTATTTAACTAAGATAGCTGCCTGCTAATTTAGTACAATTTTAACTGTCACTATCCTCACCAAAAGTATCTTTAGTTCATTTGTCAAGGCGACAATAGATCCATGACTGATTAAGTTTAATCAAAATCTTTTAATTGGAAATAAAGTACAAATCTATAACTTTTAAAAGGAGATCGAATTCCTGTCGCTTGTACATGGATTTATTTAGAGAAACTTTCAGAAACCACTATATTTTAGTGGTTATTAGTTAGTTGTAGCTACCATTTATTATATTACTTCCTATAGCTATGTTTTCAGATTTTTTAGAGTGTATTCGATGTATTTAAGCTACTGTATTCATGAATACAGTAGCATTTCTAGGCGTGAAACAAGGGATTACAACTAGACAGATTTTTGTATTCGAGTGTATTCGACTGTATTCATGGCGTGAAACATGGGATTACAGCTGGACAGATTATTGTATTCGATTGTATTCACGGAATGAAATAGGGGATTACACTGTTTTTAAACGGAAAGTGAATCAATTAACATAATAGACTCCTAATATAACTCAACAAACTCAATTATAACACACAAATTTTGTATTTTCAGTTATAAAAAAGATTCTCAACTGAAAAACACCCCAAAAACATAGCAATCAGAGAAATTATATTAATACATCTGAATGCATAAATTATATTAATTAAAAAAATATATGAATACATTCATGGAATATAGCGAGACAGTGAATACTATGAAATACATAGAATACATCTGGATACATTGAAATACAATGGAAAAAAAAGACAATGAATACAACGAAATACATAGAATACAACGAGATACATTGAAATATAATTTTAAAAAAAAAAAAGACAATAAATACAATGAAATACAGCGAGATACATTGAAATATATTAACAGAAAATTCAAGTTGCTCAGCCCCCAACTCCGTCGTCTTTGTTCAAGGACAACCTTAATGTCGTATCGTTGAAGCAGCATCAGTATCCAGTCCTCGCTCGCCGTCACCGTTGCCTCAAGAGAAGACCACCAAAAGAAAAAAAAGGAATCTAACTACCATCAGATATCACAATGAAATTGTTTAACAATGAAAAGCTTTCCGGAACGAAGATGAATATTCTGAATCTCTAACACTACAGCTCCTTGACCTACTTCAAGTTGCGCTTTATTGCATTTTGTCCTTCGATTATGTGTAATTTCCTGAGACGTCTTATAAAGATGAAAACTAGAAAACTCAAGGTCATATATTTTGAGTTCCCTAAGGTAAACATACGGGTTGCCGATGATTAGCACGTAATTACCGGCGAAATAACTGAGATTTTTATTGATCCGATATGTTGCGTCAGAGAATGAGATTGGGAGGCTGAGGGCGGCCGTATCAATGAATAACGGCCACGGTCGAAACGGTGACGGTGGCAATTGCTCCAGCGTTCGGGGGAGGAGAAGACATCGGGAAGTAGAGAGAGAGAGGGAGGGGGGGGGGGGGGAAGNAGATATGGGGTAGGGGATAGGAGAAATTTGAGGGGATATGAGAGAGAAAATAATACAAAGGCTTAAGGGTAGAAGGTGACCATATATATATATTTGGCTATAAAAAATCAAAAGGTAGTTATGGAATATAATTTTTTAAAAGGGTATTTATTTAAAATAAAAAAGGTATCAACCTTTGCTATATGAGGTAACTAATCCATTTATTTATATTGTTGCAGCAAACGTACACTTTAATTTGTTGGAGGATGTTTAACTTAAAAGCTACTCAGACCGGTGGCGTTGCCACCCTATGCTAAGGGTGGTTAAGTGCACACCTTTCGCTGAAAAGTTATATTGTATATACAAGGTAAATATTACTTTATATGGTTATATTTTATATCTTGAATAACCTCAATATAGATGAGTGAGGCGGCTCAGCTGTTTAGAGTGTTCAAAGTGATGCGTTATTTACTGGTTTAAAGTTCTGCCCATTTTGTTTGCCAAAATTGAACAAAGACCACCATGTGTGATCTATTTGATTGATTCTTTTTCAATCTATAAAATTTTCTAATAAAATAACTCTTAAAACTTAAAATTTGTGTAGAAATAAACAACTAATCTTAAAAGTAATTTTTTAACTAAAAGTTATTTCTTAAATAAATTTTATAAATTAAAACTCAAGCTCTACAAAAATTAATTCAACAAAGGCTCTCTACGAGCTATAAATCTTTTCGACTCTCTCTTTCCTTTGGTCTTATACTTACTTTAAATAGTAAAATTTTTAATGTTGCTTTTTTATTTTTAGCTAAATATTGCGTAGGTTGATTTAAAAATTTTTGTATATCATTCATGGACAAAAAAAAATTATTGACTTGTTTAAAGTTTGAACACCCTTGATGGAATTCTTGGCTACACCGCTGACTCAAATCCCAGCATAAAGATAAGAGATGTTATATAATCCGATCTCTTTATTTGTTTAAGTCGTGGCGGACAAAGTTACTTGATATTTGTACTGATGAAAAATACTATTTATTTAATAAAATTGTCGAAATGCACACAAGATGATACGAACACTATCGTTATAGAACAACAAAAATGTAAAAAGAAGAAATTAGCTAATTTTTTCAAGGTATTTCACGTACATTCCAAGAAACTGAAATAATAGTAACCTTCCACTCTTGAAATCTGCAAATGATATTTCAGTATCTTGCTATGCATTGTAGTCAAAATGTCGCAAGGACGGCATTGCCCTCAATATATATAAGAGCACGTACCTAGCCCTTTTA
Organism: Nicotiana attenuata; assembly: GCF_001879085.1. Lineage (NCBI taxonomy): Eukaryota > Viridiplantae > Streptophyta > Magnoliopsida > Solanales > Solanaceae > Nicotiana > Nicotiana attenuata. The sequence continues at coordinate 8,544,497 of NC_031993.1, forward strand.
TTACTAAATACTAGATGAAGAAAGGCCCGTATACGGGTTCAACAATACAATTTTATTAAAATTATTATTTGTTGGTGTTTAGTTAATTAACTTTTGAGGCTTAACAAGCTATATTTTTTAAAATTACTTTTGAATATAAAAGTATTTAGTTTGAAATCGTCTTCAAATAGTATGGATAGATGAAAATCATTTAATTTTTATTTTTAAATTGCTTTAAGATAGTATAGTTAAATATGAAAATCTTGTAAATATCGATACTTCTTTTTGTTGTTGTATTATTTAAAAATTAATTTTATTTTCTCTATGAAAACTTCTATTTGAATAAAACAAAATTAATAATTTTCCAAAATGAGAAAAAGAGTGGAAATGAGCATTTGCACTCCACAAATAGTCTAATCAACGCATGCATTGTGCATTTAAAGGAGAGTTGTGGCTAGAGGAATGTGGGGTCCACGTGTATTTTATATTTAAAAAATGCAAACATGAAATTTTTATGAAATAACATATATGCCCTTGGTCAACCATCTTTCCTTTTCTATATAATAGAAAAATGGAGTGATATCCTGTATATTATAAGCAAGGGCGAAGCTACATGTTATGATGGTCAACTGAACTGAGCACCTTTCATCGAAAAATTACACTGTGTTTAGAGGTAAAATATTATATTTTAGAGATTATAACATATATTGAACACTCTTTCTTAGCGATTTTTTTTCAATTCTTTTAAGTTTGAACACCCTTGAGTAAATTTCTGATTTCGCCACTAATTATAAGCAGGTTGAAATTGTCAATATTGTCACTATTTTCCTGATATCAATTGCTTCATAACATTAGTTAAGTGCGACAAAAGACAGATCATCATCAATTAATGCCATCCTCTAAGTGCATTTTCCCCCTAGTCAAACTTGCTTTTTTTTCCTTTTTGTAATATTAGACAGAAAAGGATTTAAATGGAGCGATATAGACATGGATAGAGGCTAACTTCAACCGTTTCTTTAAAAGAATAAAAGAAGAATTGGCCTAATAGCCGCTCACCCAATCGCTTAAACTAAAAATTACCGTAAGATATATAATATATTTTTATAATTCATGTATAATATGTTATATGTATAATTAGTGTTTAATTAATATATAATCTACGACCGGTTAGAACAAGTAAAAATTGAATCTGATAGGCTAACTATGCAAATATCGCAAAAATAAAGGGTCAAAATGAACTTTCAAGTGCACAATGGTTGGGCTTAATAAATTATGTCCAGTGCACAATGACTGGGCTTAAAAAATTAGTTCTAGTGCAATGACTGGGCTTAATGAATTCAGGGGCTCATCATAAGGCACAAAGATTGAAATTTTAGTGGAAAAAACACTAAAAAGAAATGTTGAATATATAATTAAATAAATAAAATTATGATTTCTTTAACAGGTAATAGATTAAACTTTTAAATTGATAATTACTTAAGTAAAATATAGTATTAGAGTATGCATGTCTGACTTATTACTTTTAACTCATTTATTTTCCATTATGCCACAAACCCTTCATTTATTTTCCATTATGCCACAAACCCTTCTTTCTTCCAATTTTTATTTGTTGTTTAAATAGCCATATGAAATAAATTACAAAATCTTTGTTTAAAATAACCCTATCATTCAATCAAGGATATACTTGGTTCCTATCCTATGCTGGCAGAATACAGCTCATAAAAAGTGTGCTTTTTGCTGTTCAGATATATTGGGCACAGATCTTTGTGATGCCCAAAAGGATTACAAAACTTATTGAATCCATCTGCAGAAGCTTTCTTTGGACAGGTGAGAGCAATTTGTCAAAAAAGGCTCTGTTAGCATGGGAAAAAATTTGCATGCCTGAGACTACTGGAGGTTTTAACATCATGCAGATTGCACTATGGAACAAGGCAGCTGTGTGCAAGCATTACTGGGATTTATGTAGGGAGAAAAATAAGCTATGGATTCAATGGATACATAGCTACTATATCAAGGGCAAATAAGCATGGGGAATACAAGTAAAACAGGCATCATGGTTTGTGGGAAAGATTTTGAAGGCAAAGGAGACACTTGAAAAAGCTGGCTTTAGCTATGATGAAGTAAAGAGAATGAAGAAATGCAGCATCAAGGCAATTTACCACAGGCTGCGAGGGAATTTTGAAAAAGTGAGCTGGAGTAAAGTAGTTTGCCAAAATGCAGGCTGTCCTAGATGGTCCTTCATGCTAACTCTGACGGCTCATGGCAAATTGTACACGAAGGATAGACTGCAGAAATGGGGTATGCAAGTAGAGGACAAATGTGTGCTATGCAAAACAGGAAGGGAGAGTATCCAGCACTTGTTTTTTGAATGTGGATACTCAAGTGAACTATGGAGCAGACTGTTAAGCTGGCAAGGGATAAGCAGGAGACCACAGGGCTGGGAACAAGAACTGCTATGGGCAATTCAGTTTACTAAAAGAAGGAATGGGAAAACAGAGGTGTTCAAGATGATACTAGCAGCAACTGTGTATTACGTATGGCAAGAAAGAAATGCAAGAATATTCCAAGCAAGAGAAAGAGGATGGGAGATACTGTGTAAGCAGATTGTACAGGAAGCCCACTGTAGAAGCAACAAAAATGTAGAAAACTGGCTGAATAGTTTGAATTGGTACCCATGTAGGGGATAGTAGAAGTATAAAGGAGGGAGGGGATTAGAGAAGTGTAGAACGGATTGTATGGATTTTTTTGAATAACTTGTAAATATTTTTCCTGGTAAATAGAAAATTTAATTACCAAAAAAAAAAGGATATACCTGGTATTAGCTTTCTATCATTTTTTTTCTTTCTCTTAAGAGTGTTTGGTATGATGGATAAGTAAAAATAATTCTGAAATAATAATTTAGGACCGCCTTATTCCTTATTTGGTTACTAATCCTAAGGTAAGTTATTCCAGTATTAAAAATAGTACCGAGATAACTTATACCTGCCAGAGAGTAAAATAGTAATTCCAATATCAGTTATCCCAGGATAAACCAATAAAATTGACAATCATAGAATTAAAAATTAGTAGCACTAGAAAAACTTATACCTGCCAGAGGGTAGAATAGTAATTCCAGGATAAATTATCCCAGGATAATAAAGCAGTAAAATTGACAATCCGCGATTAATACAATATACCAAACAGTTAATAAAAAATAATACTAGGATAACTAATCTCAGCATAACTTATCCCAACAAATTTGTCTTCAACCCAAACGTCCCCTTAGTTCTTTGTTTAATATCATTTGCAAGATAAATACTTCACTGATTAAATCGTTTAATCATGGAGTAGTTAAGTAACAAAAGTTACCCAAAAGAACTGACACATGTCATACTAATGAGCAAATTCGAGTGAATTTTTTTTCTCAAACATGCAACCTCGCGGTTGGAAGTGAAAGGTGTTTACCACTTGATTAACTCTCTCTTATCTTTTCAAGTGGAGTTGATTTTATGAGCAGGGCGGATCGAGCCGATCGATTATGGTTCGCTGAATCCAGTCGCTTTGGTACAAATTACGTATTTATCTTAAGAAATTTATTGAATATATGCAAATAATTAATTTATAATACAGTAACTTAAAAAGACTAGAACCCAGAATTCCTCTAAATCCTGGTTCCACCTCTGCTTATAAGACAGATACGCAGCATAATGTTGGTTGCCCAAATTCAAATTCCAAAAAGCTATAAATGGTAATATTAAAACCCACAAAAAAATCAGTGAAGCTAATATGGCAGAAAGATCTGTTCCTTCAAATAAGTAAAAGCAAATTCTTAAATATACCCAGTTCTGATATATTATTTAGTGATTCTGGTCCAAATGGTCCAATATTTCTTCTTCAAGCCAATCATGCTTTGACCATTTATGTCCCTTCCTTTTCTTCCTCTAAGGATGCAACTGAATTTTGACCATGAATGTGCTTCTTTGATTCTCTTACTGTCAGGTAAAAATTTAATCGCACTCGATGTTTACATCAATTAAAGTGAAAATATGTACTATTTATTAACTATCCTTAAGTACTAAGAGCGATAGATGAAAGTATGCATCGTGTATTTATTAAATTGATATAAACATCGGATGCTCCTTCTGTTGAGTTTAGGCCATTTTCATATTCTCTCTTTTTTCTTTCTTTATTATTTTCCTTTTTGTTAAAAGATGCTGTGAAATTTCAGAAAAAGTCTACAGAAATTAGGTAATCATATTATGTAAAGATTTTATGACAAAACATTGATGCAATTTATAAAGAGGGTCTAAGCACATTTTTGCAGTTTATTCTCATTAATCTCTTTTGATTACATAAAATACTAAAAATATGAAATTAAAAAAATAATAAGAAAGACCTAACAAAAGAATAATATAAGAAAAAAAGAAGAAGAAAAGTTGAAGTACACTCTAGGTAATATTTGTACTACAAAGGTATGTTGCTCGGACTTTCCGAAAATGTACCCATGTCGGATCCTCCAAAAATGCACCTTTTAGAGGATCCGACACGCTGTTATGAATAATCTAGCCCAGCCCAATATGGATACCAACAAAGATGCCACACAAATTGATATTGGGCCGAGAAGAAGCAATTGGGCCAGGCCTTCACAAAGGTTGCTCTGGGATCCGGGTTGAGGGAAATTTGTATTTGTTAAATAGTACATGGTAACACTATCAGTAGGCTATCGTGAATTATGTGCAAAGGCATTTCTCGTATCTTCCACCCCCAATTCTGTATCAGTCTTTCTCATCCCCTTTCTTCTTAGTACTGTTGCAATCTTCCCTGCTCTAGTTAGTGTTTGCTTTGTAATTCCAGTTTAATGTTCAATATAATCGATCAGTTCTAGTGAAGAGAGTTGTCTGCCTGCTTTTAGTTTGTTACATTGGTGCTTTCATCGATTCGAACTCCAATGGCAGCGGTAGTTTTAGATAAATTCAGCGGCGGCAACCCAGAGGGCTGGGTTTCTCAGGCCGAACGGTACTTCACCTTCCTGGGTTTCTCTGAAGAATATTGGTTACCTCTACCTTACTTCTACCTTGAAGGCGATGCCCTCATTTGGTTCGATTGGCTACACCGTAACCAACAATTCTACGATTGGAAACATTTCAAGGAGAAATTACTTATGCGATTTCGACAACGGAGCTTCGCAAGTTCGGTAGAGAGTGTGGCCTGTTTTGACTCCAGTAGCGTCGGACCTATATCTATACCTGAAGTCCTTCCTGCTGCAATGGAATCCACTTTCGACAATGCAAAACCAGAGGAGGTCGCAGAATTGAAGATTGCTTCTGATTTGGATGATGGCAACTTAAGTCCTATTAACAATTCCGAGGTCACTCCTGAGATGTTAGAATCCCTGGTTGGTAGTATTTCGGACCCTACTGATTTTACTTCCTTAATAGTTTCAATGGGTGGCAATTGTAATGTGGATACACCACTGGAAATTAATATTGGTGAGGAGGAATATTCATGGAACTATGCCTGCAAGGTGCTTGCTGACATTACCGAAAGGGAAATCGACATGGACATTGAAGATTCAGTGAAGATCGCCACCCAGGTGTTCGAGAAAATGGGACATAACTGCTGCACCAAGGTACTCTCTGATGAATATGATTTGGATGATGGAAACTTAGAGGAAGACAATGTGCTTGCTGACAACTCCCAAAACAATAAATGCGAGTTGCCTAGTCATATTATCGATATGACTTCATTTCTGATTTCTTTTGCTAAATGCGAGTTTAAGGTTAAACATAGGACCGCACTAATTAACGTACGGAATCAATTTCCCGTTGGCAGACACCTTAGCGTTTTCCAGTCAAGTACTTTCATTGGTACCACACTCTGTTAATTGGGCTACGGATGCAAGGGATATTGGACTATCAAATTCTAGTTATGTGGACAAGTGGTTCGACACAGGGCAGGAATATATCATTGCTTTATGGTGTGAATCTCTTCTGCATATTCCTTTAAGTTCTGCGTCATATGCACATAGACTGTTTGAAGCAATGCGAAATAGTTGAAGTGGTTTATTTGCAGAGTTGTATGATTCGGAGATGTTAGGCGGAGTTAAATTGGGTGTTGAGTCCTTTGATGCCATGTATTTTGATGAATGTTTCCAGGTACCTGAGAATATTGAAAATCGACCTCCTGATAAATCTGTTATGGAGTATCAGCATGGCCTTCCAGTAAAAGAACTTCATTCTGATGATGACAAGTTGCAAATCTCTGAATTTATTGTGTCAGCAAAGATTGAGTGCGAGCTTTCGGAGCAGAAAGTGGGGAGCCATTTGATAGATGCGCAAAGGCAAAACAAATGGACAACATGGAGTTCTCCTGCTTATTTTGGGTGCAATATTCTCAAGAAGACTCTAGCAAGCCTTTCACCAAACACCTACTCTAATTGGCACGTAAAGCTGCAAGTTCATTCTTGTTCCTTTGCAGGTTTCATCGTTTATATTACCTTTTCAAATCTTCAATTTGATCCGGGCATACATGATATCCCTATAGCCTTTTCTATTAACATGAATATGTTTACAATCAATACTATTCTTTCTATTTATGATCCAACAACTACACTGGATGAGTGGGTTTATATTGATGGGAAGTCAGCATCATGTTCTGCTCTTATTCTTGCAATGGTAAGGACGCAAGGCTATTTTGGGAGGTTGTTGTTGTGACTCAACGCTTTAACCTTTACCCCTATGATCCAAGACCCATTGTTCAGCTACCTACCGTTTATGGTCCTGTATGTAGGAAAGGAACTGCTGCCAATGTTTTGCTTTCTTTACAGAGTGGCGGTGTTGGATGTACCTATGATTTTGAGTTACTATTTCGATGCAAACTGCTAAGTGCACCTGTCGTGGCTATTGTTGACGCCCCGGAAGCTACTAGTTGGAATTATGTGTATATTGTAATCGGTTTTTGTGTTCCTTTTGCTAGCGGGGGAGTTTACTTGGTGGCGGACCAGAAATTTCAGCATATTTTCTGCTTATTCAAACCCGTTACGCGCAAACCAAGGGAAGAGATCATTTGCAATGTTCATGTCACTTTGGATTCCTTGTTCAATGTTGCTACTATCAAGTAGGTATTGCTATGTTTATTTCAAAGGAGTGACCAGGAAGACAAGGATGACACATTTAAATACAGCTTCTCCACCTATTTTTCATACCAACGTCTCCTAGGGGAAAGAATTCCAGCATATCCGTAGGAGCTGCTGCAATTATAAAATACAGAGAAGCCCTTCAAATACTCTCCATGGCTAAGATGCTTGAATTATTTCAAAGAAAATATTCAAGTTCTCGTGTAGTGGAAGTGGTCTTAAGTATATTTCATCAAATTGGATGGATTACTTCTACTGCACATTATGCAAGTCCTATTTTTGATTTAGTTGATATCTCCAGAAGGATTGCATCAATTCCTTTGGTGGTGGTAGTAGTCCTGATAAAAGTCTTGGGATTTCTTTTGAGAGATAATTCAAAATGTTCTTTACCGTGTGAAGCGCAAACATATGTCAATTGTCTTTCCTTATTAGTGTTGATGTACTCGAACCTTGAGGACAAGGTTCTTATTGAGGAGGAGGGTATTGTTATGAATAATCTAGCCCAGCCCAATATGAATACCAACAAAGATGCCACACAAATTGATATTGGGCCGAGAAGAAGCAATTGGGCCGGGCCTTCACAAAGGTTGCTCTGGGATCCGGGTTGAGGGAAATTTGTATTTGTTAAATAGTACATGGTAACACTATCAGTAGGCTATCGTGAATTATGTGCAAAGGCATTTCTCGTATCTTCCACCCCCAATTCTGTATCAGTCTTTCTCATCCCCTTTCTTCTTAGTACTGTTGCAATCTTCCCTGCTCTAGTTAGTGTTTGCTTTGTAATTCCAGTTTAATGTTCAAATATAATCGATCATTTCTAGTGAAGAGAGTTGTCTGCCTGCTTTTAGTTTGTTACACACGCACCCGCCTACATTTTCGGAGAGTCGGAGCAGCATAACTACAAAGTATGGACCTAACATAAAAGTTTGTACGTGACCGTGCACATAAAACAATGTTGTACAATGTTGATTCTTTTTCTTTTCCCTAATAATTCCTTTCAAATTAAGGATTTCAAGAAATTACGATCAGAGTTGGTCTTTTCAAATCTTTAAAAAACAAACATAGAACGAAAGCCAATGGATATTTGCCAAGTCATAGTTGTATTTAATACACCAAAATAAACCAGAAAGAAAACTCAGCGCTTATCGTGGAGTCGCAGAAGCTACGCCTAATGTTCCGCATGCGTTTGATGTCGAGGCACGGCATCTCGCAATGAAAATAGTACGGGCTAGTTAATTTTTGGATTGGTAATTGAAAAATAGTCAGTGTTTGCAAAATTATTGAAAAACAGGCACTATTTTGCTGGAAGTTCATATGTAAAAAATTCGAACTCTAGTATATTATGCTGGAATATTTTCTGGATTTTGAACAGTTTTTTCTTTCGGATTTTTCTTTACATGAAAAGTGGCTAAATTTCGATTACTTTTGAAACTATTGCTATTTTTCACCACTTGTAAATCTGGCTATTTTTGAATTTTACCCCATCTAGGTTGGGATGGAATCAAAGGCGGATGCAGTATTGCGGCAACGATCTGAATTTAATTTTTTGATGCATAACATAAATATATACATAAAAGTCTATTATATTTGGAACAAAATAACTAGATTTAAACTTGTAATTTTAAAGAAATAATAAGTTCAATGCTAAAAGTTAAAAAGTTTAACCTAAGTGTGCCCCTGGCTGGGTCGCGAGGGTAGGTGAGAAAGTACTCTCGATCGAATTTTTTTTATCACTTTATATTTATACTATATTATATTGATTTATCATGGTTAATGAATAAACCAAAATGACAATAACTGTTTTTAACTATAGTTGATTAATAAATGTGCGTGTACATAAAATAAAAAAATATAACATATGTTATCACTTTAGTGTAATTATCGGATAAATTCCCTTGTCCCTCTCCCCCTTCAAAGGCTAGAGTTAGGACCACTGCGGGTTCTTGGTCCAAGTCATGTACAAGCAATATGTTTAATTCATGTTCAGCCATAAAAGTAATAAATTCTGTGCAAAAATTGGAATTCAAAATTTAATTTTGAAGTCTTTTTACATCTTTAGAATCATGTATTCATGTCTTAGAACATAGTCAACACACTAAATAAATGGAAGTGAAAGAGAGTAAAGGCTGCACACCTAAGTTTGAATATATACACTGCTTCTACTGACATTGACATACTTCAATTTGATGCTTGAAGTAAAAATGATTGTATATATATTTGGTCTAACTAGAATTTTTGGGGTCTAACCCTTGAAAAGTTTTGGTCATGTTTGTGAATTTGTTTACCTTGAAAATGATAACTACAATTATATTTGATTTTGTGGTTCTAAAAATACATGATTTATCTTAATACTAGTTGTTGGGCAATAGATGCTAAGTGTGAGTAAAGAAAATAAGAAATGCAAACCTATAAGGTCACAAGGCTAGACCTCGAGCTAGCTGGAGCAGGGCCTCGAGGTCTAGACGGGCTAATAACTACGAACGATCGATGAAGAATCAATGATAATGAGGGCCTTAAAGATGGCCTTTTGCGGTTAATGATGAGCAATAAATGAATAACAATAATGAACAATGAAAGAATAGGCAATAAATGTGAAGAGCAGTAGTGTTAGCAAAGGGAGCAGAGAATGTTGTATTGTATTCAATATGTTGTGTAATAATCCGAATCCCCTTACAAAATGACCAGGGTCCCCTTTATATAGGAGGGGGGATCTTTGTATTGTACACGTCTAATCATGATAGGGAGATGCTATTAGTACAGCTGTATAATGGCTCAGTAAGGATTTGTACTGTCCTTTGCAGGCTTTGTCAGTCCTCATCACGTGTGTTCAGGAGCCTTCTGCCTTTTCATAACGGTCATCGTCTTACATGCTGCCTCGAGGTGCGTCACGGTGAGTCTTCGATATGCCCTGCCGAGGCAAGTGCTTCAAGGATGAGCCTCGGGCTGTGCTTCGATCCCGTCGAGGCCGGTCTTGGAAACGCCATCGAAGCCTTAAAATCGGGCCTCGCTGATTTTAACCGTATACAGATAGACCCCGTATTCCTTGTAATGAAATAACAAGGAACGTTTTGAATTCTTCAACTCTTCAATGCATTCATCATTATGCCAGTTACGTCACGCGAGCGGTTGATGTGACAAAAAGGGATGTTTAAAAGTCACGTTCGCACGGCTCTCAAAAAGGCTCGAATTGATTACGACGGTTGGCCGTCCCTGGGCTTCTCCCAATGTGCACCACTGGCCCCTATAAATACTCCAATCCTTCGCTCCTTACTTTCCATCCCATCTTCGATCTTCAAGAAGCTCTCCTTACTGCTTTCCTGTGCTCGTTTTTCACCCAGTTTTTCTCTTCCCCTCTGAAATCTTTTAATAGAAATGGCGAAGACCTCTAGAATCGTTCCTCAAGGCGATAAAGCTTCTTCATCTTCACGCTCGTCTAAGGGCAAGGCCATAATGCCTCCTAGTCTTGAAGAATGCATGCCCGGACCCTGTCAGACATCCTCCGATTTTACGGTTGACGAGCCTTCTTCGAAATCGGGGCGGTGCGAACCCATGTCCCGATACGTTAGTTTGATAACCAACATCGAGAAGGTGAAAGCTGACTGCCGCTGGGGAGAGGCGGTGCAGGTGGAGGCGCCCTCCCGGGAGGAAGATATAACGACACACAAACCCGGTTTCCTTAGCGTGTACACATATCCCTTCACCCTAGGTCCGGTAGGACCATCCTCGCCATCGATAGACCCTGTAATCCTTGACTTCTGCGGCCAGTACCGGGTGACGCTTGGCCAAATTCATCCATCTTTCTGGCGCGTCGTTTACATGATTAGGCACTTTGCAAACATGGTCGAGGTTACCTTTTACCCTTGACCATCTGATTAGGATGTATAGCCCCCGGCTTTATCGGGGCGGCCTGATTAAGCTTCAACATCGGGCCCCGAAGGCTTTCTTCGCCTGTACTGATAAAAGCAAGGACAGGGGGTGGATGAGTCGCTTTGTCCGAGTTAGGACTTCGGATTTAATTCCTGCTGAAAGGATGCCATTCCCCGAGGAATGGAACATGAATCGTAAGTAAATACGTCTTTTAAATATAAGAATTTCTTTATTTTGCCTTTGATTTGTGTTGATTCCAAATGTATGACTCTAACTGTTAGCTTTGGTACTGGACCCGAAACATAATAAACCCTTAGGTTTTTAACTAATTGGGAGTAGGGTCTCGATTTTTTGAAACAAAGCTAGCCCTTTTAGGCTTCGTTGATAGTCCCCGAGTGAGAATTTTCTTGAACTCAGGCAGCCTTTGGATTCAGCAACCGGGTGGGCGTTCGCTTTCTTATCTGAAAATTGGGACAGCTTTTAGGCTTTTACCAAAAGTCCCCGAGTGAGGGTTCGTTCGGGCTCGGGTAGCCTTTACTTGAGTGAAGATTTGGCTGAACTTAAAATAAAGATAGCCTTAAGATTTTATAAATAGTCCCCGAGTGAGACCTAACTCGAACTCGGGCAGCCTTTGAGCTTTAATAATTGAGTGTGCGTTTGCTCGAATCGGAACAGATATAGCATTGAGGCTTTGTTAATAGTCCCCGATTGAGAGCTTGCTCGAACTCGGGTAGGCCTTGGGCTCTTTTAGTCTAGCCCTTAGGCTCTTACGCATTGGCCCTTAGGCTCTTTAGGCTGTCCCTTAGGCTCTTACGCATTGGCCCTTAGGCTCTTTTTAGATTGGGTCGATGCGACCTTTAATATGGCTACAGTTTTCCCTCATTTCGGCTAAAGACTTTTGAAGTTTTGATTATGCCTTGGCATGTTTTATGTTCGTCCGGCTCTTCGACGGCTCAAACGAGAACCTCGATTATGAGTCGATATGTGACGATAGTTGAGTACCTCGGGAGGTTCGCTCGAAGGTTGAGTTTTCGAAACCTTTTTATCAAAGGCTGATTGTTTTTGAAGCCTTTATATTGTTTGAAGCTGACATTATCGAAGCTCCTTTGCTTATGCCGAGGGTAGCACGATTAACTGGTTCTTTTCGAAGTATTTTCAAAGTATTTGGAGGCCTTTAGTTTTGTAGCGGCAATCGGACGTCTCCGAGTCGAGTTAGTTCGGCCGTAGCCTTTAGTTCGACCGTAGTCTTTATGTTTGGCTGTAGCCTTTAGTCCCCGTGTGCATTGACCTTGGTGTCTATATCGAGGGTATGCCTTTTTAGGGGTCTTATAAGTTCGATATATAGCCTTGGCCTTAATATTGGTGTTATGCCTTTTTAAGGTCTTATAAGTTTGAGCACGCCTTCTTGAGGGCTTACAGATTTGATGTTGCCTCAGTGAGGGCTTACCAGCTTAAAGTTTGCCTGATCAAGGTCTTACGGATTCCAAGTTTTGATGGCTCGATGAGCTGACTGTCGAAGATAGTCCCTGAGTGTTCGAGAGTTTTTTGCTCTTGGGCGTTTTACGTGACAGTAGTGAACTTCTTTGAGGCGCAAAGTGTTTTGATAAGCAAAGAGGCTTCCTTGATCACTTGATATATGCGTACATGTTTTTTGCTTTTGGAGGCTCGATTATTCTATATGGACACAGTTCGTTTGACCGTTTGGCCCTATACAACATGTTCCTATCGAGGTCCTCCTAGGCATAGTTTGATTTCTTCCGAGGGGTGACCTCCCGGGGTGATGCCCCCCAGTATTTGAGGTTGATCGAAAGGAAGCCTTGAATACTTGATGAGTTCTCCTTAGGTAGCATATGGATGTTGCCTCGTTAAAAACCTCGTCGGTGAAACCTGTTTGGGATAAAACCCGATCTAAGGGAAAAAAAGCGCAACGATGCTTAAAAACCTAAGGTCTTCGAGCTGGAGGGTGCTTCGAGTCCTCTCAATCAAACGTCTGCAATAAGTTAGTATAAAAGATAAATGAAAAGGGAGAGGGTTATACCTTAGCAATAATAGTGTTTGAGCATCGATATGTTCCAATTGCTTGGAAGTTGCTCGCCTTCCATGGTGCCGAGTTTGTAGGACCCCTTGCCCACTACTCCAAGGACGCGGTAGGGTCCTTCCCAACTCGGGCCTAGTTTCCTTTCGTTTGGGTTTCGAGTATTGAGGGTGACTTTCCTTAGGACTAAATCACCGACTCCGAAGTATCGGAGGTTTGTTCTCCTATTATAATATCTCTATATCCTCTATTTTTGGGCGGCCATTCGGACTAGTGCAGCCTCTCGCTTTTCATCTAGTAGCTCGAGGGCTATAGTCATGGCCTCGCTGTTCAAGTCCTCAGTGGCATGCCGGAATCTGGCGCTTGGCTCTCCGACTTCGACTAGTATCAGAGCATCAGAACCGTATAACAAAGAGAATGGTGTCTCTCCTGTGCTTGACTTCGAAGTTGTTCGGTATGCCCATAGTACTTCGGGCAATACGTCTCTCCATTTTCCCTTCGCGTTTTCTAACCTCTTTTTCAAAATTTTGATGATGGTTTTGTTAGTGGACTCGGCCTGTCCATTCGCGCATGGGTGATAGGGCGTTGACAGGATCCTCTTGATCTTATGATCTTCGAGGAATTTCGTCACCTTGCTGCCTATGAACTGTTTCCCATTATCACATGCAATCTCGGAGGGGATCCCAAACCGGCATATGATGTGATCCCAGATGAAGTCAATGACTTTTTTTTCCCTTATCTTTTCGGACGCCTGTGCTTCCACCCATTTCGAGAAATAGTCAATCATAAACAGAATAAATCTGGCTTTACCTGGTGCCGTTGGTAGGGGGCCGACGATGTCCATCCCCCATTTCATGAACGGCCATGGTGATAAGACTGAATGTAGTTGTTCATCGGGTTGGTGGATCATCGGCGCAAACCTTTGGTATTTATCACATCTTCGAACGAATTCCTTGGTGTCCTTCTCCATGCTGTCCCAATAGTAGCCTGCCCTGATCACCTTCCGAACCAAAGAATCGGCGCCGGAATGGTTTCCACAAATGCCTTCGTGAATTTCTCAAAGTACGTAATCGGTGTCTCCTGGTCCCAAGCATACTGCTAGAGGTCCGTCGAAGGTCCTTCTATATAGCGTTCCACTCTCGTTAAGTGAAAATCATGTTGCTTTGGCTCGGAGGGCCCTTGACTCCTTTGGATCTGTGGGTAGCTTCCCGTTCTTCAAATAGTCAATGTATTTGTTCCTCCAATCCCATGTTAGACTTGTCGAGTTGACCTCGGCGTGACAGCTGGACAACGGCCCCTGGGAGTATGTCATCTTCTTCGACGGAGGACCCCAGGTTTGCGAGTGCATCGACCTCACTGTTCTGTTCTTGGGGAATATGGACCAGAGTCCATTCTTTGAAACGATGCAATATGAACTGAAGTTTGTCCAAGTATCTTTGCATCCTGTCTTCTCGGACCTCGAAGCTTCCATTCACTTGGTTAACTACCAGGAGGGAGTCGCAATTTGCTTCGACGATTTCTGCTCCTAGGCTCTTGGCCAACTCGAGACCTGTAATCATAGCCTCATACTCAGCCTCATTGTTAGTGAATTTTGAAGTTTTTATAGATTGCCTAATCATGCGGCCCGTAGGTGGTTTTAGAACGATGCCTAGCCCGGACCCTTTTACGTTCGAGGCACCGTCGGTGAATAGGGTCCATACCCCCAATGATGTGCTCGCTTCTAGCAAGAGTTCTTTCTCTACCTCGGGCACGAGGGCATGTGTAAAATCAGCCATGAAGTCCGCCAAAATTTGGGACTTGATAGCCGTCCGAGGTTGATATTCGATATCATACACCCCGAGTTCGATGGCCCATTTGGCCAATCTGCCCGATAATTCAGGCTTGTGCAAGATGTTTCGAAGAGGGTATGTTGTTAAAACACATATACGGTGGCATTGAAAATAAGGTTTTAATTTCCAAGATGCACTTATTAATGCATGAGCTAATTTTTCTAAGTGGGGATACCTGGTTTCTGCATCTCCCAGAATCCGACTCACGTAATAAACAGGGAATTGCGTACCTTGTTCTTCCCGAACCAACACACCACTTACTGCTACTTCAGATACGGCCAAATATAAGTATAATGTTTCATCCTCTTTCGGGGTGTGGAGCAAAGGCGGGCTCGAGAGATATCGCTTTAACTCTTCTAAAGCGTGCTGGCATTCCAGAGTCCACTCAAAGCTGTTTTTCTTTTTGAGCAAGGAGAAGAAATTATGTCTCGGATATGACGATCTAGATATGAACCGGCCTAAGGCCGCTATCTGCCCGGTCAGCCGCTGCACGGCCTTCACATTGTTCACCACTGCGATTTCTTCAATGGCCTTGATTTTGTCGGGGTTGATCTCGATTGCCCTATTTGACACCTTGAACCCCAAAAATTTGCCCGATCCTACTCCGAAGGCACACTTCTCGGGGTTGAGCTTCATGTTGTAACTTCTGAGGATAATCGAATGTTTCCTGCAAATGAGTCAAATGGTCCTCTACACGCAGGGACTTAACTAGCATGTCATCAATGTAAACTTCCATAGATTGTCCTATTTGATGTTCGAACATCTTATTAACTAGGCGTTGATACGTAGCCCCTACGTTTTTTAGCCCGAAGGGCATTACGTTGTAACAGTACGTACCATACTTTGTGATGAACGAAGTCTTTTCCCTGTCTTCTGGGTTCATTTGAATTTGGTTATACCCGGAATAGGCGTCGAGAAAAGTGAGGGTCTCGTGGCAGGCCGTGGCATCGATCAAGCGATCGATGTTGGGCAACGGGAATGAGTCTTTGGGGCATGCTTTATTTAAGTCTTTATAATCAGATCGG
>NC_031993.1:8560869-8561151 GCF_001879085.1 Nicotiana attenuata
CCCAGGGGGGGGGGGGGGAGTCGATGTTGGTGCTATGTCGTTTACCGCGAACATCTCCTTTGCTGCATGTTGTTCTCCGTACACCGCTTTTATACCATTTTTTGTTGGGAACTTCATCATCTGGTGAAGAGTTGATGGTACCGCCCCCATGTTGTGTATCCACGGTCTCCCAAGTATGGCTGTCCAACGGGACGGGACGGGACGACATTTAAGCGGGACGGTGGCGGGACGGGACGAAACGGGACGGGACAAACGGGACGAAACGGTCGTCCCATCCCGTCC
>NC_031993.1:8563192-8566308 GCF_001879085.1 Nicotiana attenuata
AAAAAAAAAACAGGCGGGACGGGACGGGACGCGGGACGGGACGGGACGAAACGGGACGAAATGGGACGGGACAAACGGGACGAAATGGGACGAGACAAACGGGATGAAATGGTCGTCTCGTCCCATCCCGTGTCCCGTTTAACATTGGCCCATCCCATTTAACTTGAAGCGGGACGGGACCGGGACGGGACGGGACCGGGACGGGACGGGCCGGCCCGTCCCGTTGGACAGCCATACTCCCAAGTAAGGCATTGTACCTTATGCCACCTTTGATGGCATGAAACTTGGTGTCTTGAACAGTGCCAGACATGTTGACTGGGAGGATGATTTCTCCTCTCGTTGACTCGCTCGCCAGGTTGAATCCACTAAGGATTCGAGAGGTGGATATGACCTGATCGAGCAATCCGAGCTGCTCCACCACCTTCGACCTGATTACGTTGGCCGAGCTACCTAGATCCACGAGCACGCGTTTAATTTGAACGTTATTCAAAAGGAAAAAGATCACTAGTGCATCATTATGCGGTGGGGACGAGGCTGCGATATCTTCTTCTCTAAATATAAGGGCGTCCCTGGCTACATAGCCCCGAGTTTGCTTTTCCATAGCGATGGATACTTTGGCCCTTTTGAACACGGGTCCAGGTGGGATGTAGGTTTCTCCAACGATCATATGAATGATGTGCTGAGGTTCTTCCGGTTCGTTCTTTCCATAAAGCCCAATATCGTTGTTTTCGCGTGTATTTCCTAGGTTAAACATTTTGACCTGAAATCAAAGATCATTGGACAAGAAAAAGTGTGAAGAATAACTTTGTGTTTTTAGAAAACTAGCACCAAAACAATCACTATTATTTTTAGCCCCACGGTGGTCGCCAAACCGTTTACCTTGAAAATGGTAACTACAACTATATTTGATTTTGTGGTTCTAAAAATACGTGATTTATCTTAATACTAGTTGTTGGGTAATAGATGCTAAGTGTGAGTAAAGAAAATAAGAAATCCAAACCTATAAGGTCACAAGGCTGGACCTCGAGCTAGTTGGAGCAGGGCCTCGAGGTCTAGACGGGCTAATAGCTACGAACGATCGATGAAGAATCAATGATAATGAGGGCCTTAAAGATGGCCTTTTGCGGTTAATGATGAGCAATACATGAAGAACAATAATGAACAATGAAAGAATATGCAATAAATGTGAAGAGCAATAGTGTTAGCAAAGGGAGTAGAGAATGTTGTATTGTATTCAATATGTTGTGTAATAATCTGAATCCCCTTATAAAATAACCAGGGTCCCCTTTATATAGGAGGGGGGGTCTTTGTATAGTACACGTCTAATCATGATAGGGATATGCTATTAGTACAGCTGTATAATGACTCTGTAAGGATTTGTACTGTCCTTTGCAGGCTTTGTCAGTCCTCATCACGTGTCTTCAGGAGCCTTCCGCCTTTTCATAACGGTCATCGTCTTACATGTTGCCTCGAGGTGCGTCACGGTGAGTCTTTGATATGCCCTGCCGAGGCGAGTGCTTCGAGGACGAGCCTCGGGCTGTGCTACGATCCCGTTGAGGCCGGTCTTGGAAACGCGATCGAAGCCTTAAAATCGGGCCTCACTAATTTTAACTGTATACAGAATTCTAATTGGTGAGTGAGAGGAAAGGGAAGAATCGCTCTGGTAAATTAGAATGCAGTTAAAAAAGAAGGGGGGGGGGGGGGGAGCAGGAAAAGGGCTCAAAATTTTATATAAATTAAGTATTTTACTTTTTTTTTTTAGTTTGTTTAAAAAAGGTACATCTTTCTATATTTTATAACTTTTTTAATCCAACATTCAAATGGCATGTTTAAGGACTAGATTCAAAGGGCATTTTGTTACATTATGCATATTTTTAGTTTAAGATCATAAAATTTCAAAGTTTCTCTTATTTTCTTAAATTCCTTATCTAGTAAAACTAAGTTATTTAAATTGAAATGGATGGAGTAACATGCATCATAACAAAATACAAGGTTTGTATGGAGCAATGGTTCATAAGAATCGGAGTCCAAAATTCAAAATATTATGATTAATCGAAACTTTTCTAGCAAAAGTAGCTCCTAATTTTTTTTTTGCTTCCATTGCTTCTTTAGCAAATAAAAGAGGAACTGACATATATATACAACATGATCAAAGATGTATTACTTGGCTCCTTCTTTCGCTAAGAGGTCCGCTACCTTGTTTTGCTCCCGATAACTATGTCTGAGAGATGAATTCCGTAGTTTTTTTAGTAATGACCTGTAATCAGAGGCGAATGCAGTACGGTAGTTATGGATTCAATTGAACCCATAACTTTTAATGCGGACTAAAAATTTATGTGTAAAAATTCATTAAAATTTACAAAAATAATAGATTTGAACCCATAACTTTAAAAATATAATTGGTTCAATGTTAAAAATCTTAAAAGTCGAACCCATAGAGTTTAAATCTTGGATCCGCCTCTGCCCGTAATCATTTAAAATTGTGAAGTAAGCAACCATGATCATGAAAAAAAGAAATTAATTAGCTCAAATGCATCTCCGAAGATCTCTAACGGTTTAAAGATTTTCAGATCCTGCAATAGCGCACGCGATTGGGTTCTTTAATTAATTAATCTAACAAGAGATTGTTAATCCAATCAATTTATAAATCATCTGTTGAGTTCTATGTTAATTGCACAATGCAATTTAAACTAGTGAAAAAATAATTCCAAAACCGGACCTGTCTCAATGTTGACTTGATAATAACTTCACTGGCCTGTTCCCATCTGTATAACGCTTTAAGCCTTGATGAACAGAGTTAGCCGATACTTGTTTTGATAGGAGATAGCATGTTTTGTAAATTTAATCGAGATGCGGGTAAGTTAGTCCGAATATCACGGTTATTAAAAAATAACTTCATTGACATGTTGTTTATTAATGACTTCATGATACAGTCGTTTTTAATTTACTGAAGAATTATGGTTGAGGTTATCCTAATTAAGTTCCTAACCTTATGGATAGGTTGTTAGATCGCTCTATCTTGATAATCATCCTTGCTGTTACCGTTATATTTAACAACAGAACATGGGTGTTCAACACAAATAGGAGAGCCTGTACCAATTCCCATATATATATAT
>NC_031993.1:8566328-8576687 GCF_001879085.1 Nicotiana attenuata
ATATATATATATATATATATATATATATATATATATATATATATATATATATATATATATATATACTGTATAACTGCTTTCAAAATAATAGCCGAAAAAATGTAGAATATATATTTTGTGTATATATATACATTTTGTATGTTATATACAAAAATTATACACGTTTTCGGCTACCGAATATAAATAGATTCTGATGCGGGCTAAAAATGAAAAAACCCGTAAAAAAAAAATAGTATAAGATGTCTTTTTAAAAAATTTATTGCTAAATAAAGGAGGGATAGGAAGGAAAATGAGAATTGGCACTCTATTATTGAGATCAAGATTTGAACGTTACTACCAACTAGTATTATTTAAAGAATTCAAGTAATTTATAGTACTTCTTTTGTAGTTTGTCAAGTAGCATGTAAAATTTGTTTTACCAAAAATTAAATATTTAATACGCAATGTTCAAACTCACTCCATCTGGTGAGTTTGATAGAAGAAAAATGTTCTTACAAAAACTTTTGGTATTACTTCTATAGATTTTTTATTTAATATTTTACCCGCAAGTCCAATTGAAATGTTTGGAGGTTAAAGGTGTTACTGTAACATACATCCGTGTGATTAAGGACATGTATGATGAAGCTAAAACTAGGGTTAGGACAATGGGAGGAGACTCTAGATACTTCCCAGCCGTGATGGGGTTACACCAGGGATCGGTTCTTAGCCCATTTTTATTTGTCTCCGAGATGGAAGTATTGACGGGTCACATTCAAGGAGAAGTGCCATGGTGCATATTATTTGCAAATAACAAAGTATTGATTGACGAGACGTGAGACGGAGTTAACACCAGGCTGGAGGTTTGGAGACAGACCTGGAGACTAAAGGCTTCAGGTTGAGCATGATGAAAACAGAATACTTTAAGTGCAAGTCCACGGACGTTACTCAAGAGGCTAACATGAAAGTGAGGCTGGAGTCACAAGTCATCTGTAAGAGAGAAAGTTTCAAGTACCTTGGGTCAGTAATTCATGACAACAAGGAGATCGTGATGATGTCCCACATTGTATTGGAGCGGGATGAATCAATGGAGGCTAGCATCAGGTGTCTTGTATGATAAGAATGTGCTACCAAAACTTAAAGTAAGGTTTACAAAGTGATGGTTAGACCCATTATGTTGTATTTGGCAGAGTGTTAGCCAGTCAAAACTCTCATGTCCAAAAGATGAAAGTAGCAGAGATGGATGTGAGATGAATGTGTGAGCATACTAGGAGAGACATGGCCAGGAATGAAGATATTCGAGACAAGGTAGGCGTGACCGCCGTGTTGGACAAGTTGCAGAAAACGAGCCTAAGATGGTTTGGGCATGTCAAGAGGAAATGTCTCAACCCCAATAAGGAGGTGTGAGAGATTGACGATGCTCGGTCTTAGGAGAAATAGAGGTAAGCCAATGAAGTATTGAGAAAACGTGATTAGGCAGGACATGGCACATCCTTAGCTTACTGAGGATATGATCCGAGGGTGTGGATGGCAAGAATTACGGTAGAAGGTTAATTGGCAGTAGAGCGTCTTTGATTTCATTCCAGTAGTAGTTGCGTTATTCTAGTATTTCCATATTTTTAGAATTCTATTACTACATGTTGTTACTTGCGTTTTGATTTTTCTACTATCTAGTTGTTGTTACTGCTTCCCTTACTTTTACACTAATGCGTTTCTTTTTCTATACTGTTGTGATTGAGAACCTCTTTACCTGCACAAGATAGGGGTAAGACTGCGCACTCACTATCCTCCTAAGATCGTAGGATTACACTGAATTTGTTGTTGTTGTTATTTTATGTGAAATAAGTTATATGACTAAAATAATAGTTATAACAAATTACAATCCAATTAAAATTTACTTGTGTAAGATCCATTAGAAAGAAAGAATTCCACCAATATTATTTCCAGCATTGATCATATTTATTTCACTACAATTCTCGTTGGTTATTTCTTTTTGTTTTTTGGGCTTTTTTGGTCTTTTAATTTTCTTTTCCTTTTTTTCATGTAGATACGTTTATGCTTAGAATCCGCAGTCATCTTCTCTCCCCCAAAATCTCTCCTTTACCCTAAACACAAATGTTCATTTCCTACATAAAAACCTCATTTTCTTGTAACAGTCTCCAGCCCCCACAATCACTTTTTTTCTCCCTTCTATAGTCTCTTCCTCTCTGAAAAATCCTTAAAATTTTCTTTTTTTTGTAACAATCTCATGTAAATGGGATTAAATTTTGTAAAAAGATAAGATTTTGATAAAAGGGGTTTAATTATAACATAGTAAATTGAGATTTTTTTTTGCTTTGCTAGTTTGCTTTAATGGCGGCTGATAACATTTATGATTGTGTAGCCTCAAATCTTATATGTACAGAAACAAAAAGTCTTTGTTTTGATGATCTTGATTCTTTGACTATAAGTCAACAGAATATTGAAACTAACAGTAACGACTTGAGCTTTAACAATGGTTTTAGATCAGAACCATTGATTGATTTGCCAAGTTTAAGTGAAGAAAGCTTTGGTTTTATGGTGCAAAGGGAAATGGAGTTTTTGCCTAAAGATGATTATTTGGAGAGATTGAGAAATGGAGATTTGGATTTGAGTGTGAGAAAAGAGGCTCTTGATTGGATTTGGAAGGTGTTTTTACTAGTCTTAAACTCTTAAATCAATTGATCATACTCTATTTATTTGATTTCTGGAATTTTTTTCCCTTTTCAAGAATGTTGGCATTGGTTTGTTTATTTGATTGTGTTGATCTTTCATAATTAATTTATGAATGCTCATTAAGTTAGTAGGAACCCCACTTCAATTAACTCCCTCTTTGCATTAATTTGATCTCACTTTTGCTATTTTGGAAAATGCTGGATTTATCATTGAGTTTCAAGTTTTTGCTTCTTTAAAAAAAAAAAAAACTAAAAGTTGAGTTTTACATCTATGTTGTACTTCTCTTGGTATTAATAGATTTTCTTGGATTTTGCTTTGGAAAGTATTTTTCTGAGCCAACCTGGTTAAGGTCTACGTACACACTACCCTCCTCATACCCCACTCGTGGGATTACACTGGGTTGTTGTTGTTATTGTTGTTACTTTGGAAAGTATTTTGATTTTTTAATGACATTAATGGTGATACATTAACTTAGTTTTTTACAGCAATCAAGAATGAAATGTGATTTCTTTATGTATATTTTCACTCTATATATATTATCCTAATTTGTTTTAAATAGGAAATACACTATGAGAGTTCTGCTATAATGATTTACTGAATTGAGATTTGTGTTTTGCAGGCTCATATGGACTATGGATTTGGAGAGCTAAGTTTTTGTTTGTCGATAAATTACTTGGATCGGTTTCTATCTCTGTATGAATTGCCAGTAAGTTCACTATGAATATCACTTTGATCATACTGTTTGAAGTTTAAATGCTAATTGATTGTTTGCATTATGCTAATTTGCTATATAGAGAAGTAAAACTTGGACAGTTCAATTGTTAGCTGTGGCCTGTCTATCACTTGCAGCCAAAATGGAAGAAATTAATGTTCCTTTGACTGTTGATTTACAGGTGAATGCAAATATTCATTCAATCTTTACATATTTATCATGTTAATATTGTATTTCTTTTTCCGAGGGTCTATCGGAAACAGCCTCTCTACCTTTACAAGGTAGGGGTACGGCCTGCGTACACACTGCCCTCCCCAGACCCCATGGGACCGCATAGGGTTTGTTGTTGTAGTTGTAATAGTTTATTTCTTGAACTAGATTATTGTAGTAAACTTTTGAGTATGTGGAACAGGTAGGGGATCCCAAATTTGTATTTGAAGGCAAAACTATACAAAGAATGGAACTTTTGGTACTAAGCACATTGAAGTGGAGAATGCAAGCTTATACACCTTGCACATTCATAGATTATTTTGTGAGAAAGATGAATGGTGATCAAATCCCATCTCGGCCGTTGATTTCTAGATCAATACAACTGATATTAAGCATAATAAAAGGTCTTAACCTCACTCTAAGTCTTTGGATATAGTGAATTGATTTCTATTATTTCATATGGTCCTAAATCTTCAAGTGTTTGATGGGTGGGAAATTGAATGCAGGTATTGATTTCTTGGAATTCAGGTCTTCTGAAATTGCAGCAGCAGTGGCAATATCTGTTTCAGGAGAAATACAAGCAATAGACATTGATACAATGCCTTGCTTCTTCATACACTTAGACAAGGTAAATTTTGTGCGAATCCAGGCTTTGGTGTAGCGGTAAGAATGTAACGCATGATGCGTAGGTTAGACGCACGTCACGAGTTCGGTAAGAATGTAACGCATGATGCGTAGGTTAGACGCACGTGTCGAGTTCGAAAGCTGATGCACGTCACGAGTTCGAACGCCGACGCACGTCACGAGTTCGAATGTTGATGCATGTCACGAGTTCGAACGCTGACGCACGTCATGAGTTCGAACGCTGCCGACGCACGTTACGAGTTCGAACGCCGACGCATGTCACGAGTTCGAACGCTGCCGACGCATGTCACGAGTTCGAACGCTGCCGACGCACGTTACGAGTTCGAACGCCGACGCACGTCACGAGTTCGAACGCCGACGCACGTCACGAGTTCGAATGCCGACGCACGTCACGAGTTCGAACGCGGACGCACGTCACGAGTTCGACACGGACGACAAGTCTAGTATTTTTAAGTAGAAACGAGTAAAGGGGCGAGTCCATTACTCACTAATCTCGGAAAATTTTCAATTATAAAACGAGTAGATTTTAAGGGCAGGGCAAGCATTTCTTTTGCTCTAGATTGTTGAGGCAATAATGTACAAATACTTGGTTTATTTATTTCACTTATGTGAGGTTCCCTTTTTTTAAAAAATTTCTGAAATTTTGCAGGGTAGAGTGCAGAAGTGTGTTGAACTGATTCAAGATTTGCCAACTGCTACTATTATTACTACTACTACTGCCTCATTAGTACCTCAAAGTCCTATTGGAGTGTTGGAAGCAGAAGCATGCTTGAGCTACAAAAGTGGTGATGAGAGAACAGTTGGATCATGTACAACTTCTTCACATACTAGTCCAAATACTAAAAGGAGAAAACTTGACACATCATCTTTAGAGGAAGGGACTACAGAAAAGTTGTGAATCTCAATTTTCCCTTTTTTTTTTAAAAAAAAAAATCCCCACCATCTCCAAGTCCAATCAAATTTTGGCTAAATGGAAGATTTGGTGTGGCCTTGAAAAAGTCACAAAAGAGGAGAGTAGAAAATATACAAAAAAGAAGGGTGAGGTGGGGTGGGGTGGATGGGGGGAGGGGTTCATTGCTTTTAGCATGAAAAGAATTGTCACTAGTTAATAAAAACTCTCCTGAGTTGTCAATAACCATATTAAGAGGAGGTTGAGGGGTAAAATGGAATTTTGGAAAGGGCCATCAATTTTGGTAGGGATATACTTTTTTCTTGTTCATTTTTGGCTTATTATTGTTATTTCATTGGAAAAATAAAGAATGATAAAAGGGGAAGAAAAAAGAGAAAACTAAAAGGCAGTGGAGGCTAAGTAGATGGTATTGCTTTATTAGTTCTATTAACAGTGAAATGAAATGCATTTACATTGTGTCCCCAATTTTCTTTGGAATAAGCAGTAGAAGAGATGTTATAAAGAAGGCAAATTCTAATACTATTTGAGAAATGCGTTTTGCTCTTGAATTTGTCTATAATGGTGTAATGTGTTGTGCAAAAGGTTTTCCTCATTTCCTTTCTTTTACCTGTTAGTACTTATTTTTTTGCACTTTGACTACAACGACATATTTGCTCTCAAAAATAATATTCGGCAAACTATATACTTTTTGTTTATAAATTACCCAAGATTTTACCCGTCTTTTTGATGTAATTAACCAGATATTTTAGATATACCCTTTGTCTATTAACCTATCAGTCTAGAGGCTTGTCAATTCTTGACGTGCTCTCGATGATCTGCCCTTTATTATTTGGTGAAAGAAAATATTTATCAAGTGTTATTGACATGGACATAGTTTATTTACGAAACAAATTAAGATTTTGCGAAAATTCTTAAGGTGTAATTGACCACTGAAGTAAATTCTCAACCTAATCATAATGTGTAATCAAGAAAAGTTTTTTTTAATTAATAGAAGTTACATAGTAGTACTCCTGCAGTTCTCATTAGGTCTCACGTTTCGCTTCGTGAGAGACAAATTTTAGAAATTTTAATCAACAATTTAACATGTATTTTTTATCATATTAACATGAGAAAAATTACAAATTATAAGTATCTTTTTTATATAATTATTGAATATTTAAATTTAGATTTTAAAATATTAAGATAATTTAATTCAATTTAATTGTAAAGACTAATCAAATTTCGAGAAGGAAAATGTGACAAGTAAATAGAAAAGGAGGGAAACAAAATGTAAGAGAGTGAATGTGAGTGTGACTGGTCAAAATCTTGGATTGCTCATTTTAGACTCTGACGAGTTTAATAAAGAAGGCATTTGTGAAGCATAAAAGAAACCTTGGGAAGGCAATGAAAAATGGTGTCATGGGCAGTGTGGCATTACGTGCTTGAATTGTTCCTTTCTGTGGATGATTGTCTCATATGGACTTATCACACGTGTTGCTTAATGTTAGTATTTTACGGGTAATATTTTTTATATTAATCCCGTTTAGGTTCTATGGGATACAGTCTCTCTATCTCACACAAGATAGGGGTAATGCCTGCATACTGTTTACCTGTAAAAGGGTACAGTTGAATTTATACGTAATTTATAGACAAGTGAATTGATTTGACCCTAAAATAATAGATGAATAAGAATATAATGTAATACTTAGTCTTGATATGAAGACAAAATAGTAGAAATAATAGTTTCGGGAGCAGGGCTTCCGGGCATAACAGTAATGAAATCAAGAAGCAAGAAGAATTATATTAAGTTTTGAATAGAGTGTAGAGTATGTTTTTCAGAAAGTTCGTCGTCTTTACAATGATCATAGAGTTCACTATTTATAGCTACGTCTAGAGAACAAGGTCCTAGGATCAAGCCCTTCTTTAATGTCAATTATGAGGGCCATTGAAGAATGTGTAACGGCAGGCATGCGTGCCATACTCTTTTGTAACGGCCAGGGTACTAAATGCTGTAGAATATTCTTCATTAAATGCTACCGGGTGGCAGACATTTATTTCATCTTTATGAGTATCATTTCTCCGGTAACAGACGAAATGGTTGCTTTCGGTTTCAACCATCCTCCACGTGTCACTTTCTCATGCGATCATTTAATATAACATATTTTATCCCATACAGATAGTCCCCTTACTTTCTGGTGGCATAACTTTGTGTCACTGGAAAGTTGGTAGAAACATTCTTTTGGCAGAAAATTTACTAATCCCCTCTGAAAAGGTTTTGACGGTTGATTAGACGCACGTCTCTTCGCATTTAATGCCCTGAACACGCGTCATCCCACGATTTAGCATAATTTTTACCGGATATCGAGGTAATTATAGCCACGAATTTAGTCGCCTATACATTCACTTATATGCATCAACTTCTTTCATTTACCATTCATAACACTCTAAAGACTATATATATTTATCCTATGTATGGAACTACTCTCAAGAATAATTAACAATCAGTTGATATCATACTTTGGGACCCTGTTAAAGTAAGTTATAAAGGTCCAAGATTCTCCCATTTCTTCTTTGCAAATGATCTAACTCTTATAGGGAAGGCTAACTACAAAATGAGCCACTATATTAAGAATTGCTTAAACCTCTCTACGGCAGAATCTGCCATGTCCATAAATTATGTAAAATCCATATTAATTTTCTCTAAAAAGTGCCCAACAAGCATCGCTTCTTACTTTTCCAATTTATTTGACATGAAATTAAGCTTCGAACTTGGGAAGTACCTAGAATTCCCAATATTAAATCATAAACCAAAGCCCAAAGACTTCCAGTTTGTCATCGATCAAATGCAAAGAGACTATCCCATTGGAAATTTAATTTTCTTAATATAGTGGGTAAAACCACTTTAGACGTATCTACCTTGAGTTCAATACCTACCCACCTACTGTAATATACTATGCTTCCTAATAAAATCCTAAATCAAATTAATAAGATTCAAAGGGACTTTATATGGGGTACTACTAATTCCAGAAAAAAATTACATTTGGTTAATTAGAAGACTGTGACCAATGATAAAATAGAAGGTGGCTTAGGTATTCGTTCAGCCTACAAAAAAAACTTAGTGGTGCTCACAAATTAGGCTTGGTGACTTCTAAATTGTCCTTCAAACCCCTAGGCACAACTGATTACCTGGAAATACACCCAAAAAATCTATTATTAACACCTCATTTATTTGGTCTGCTCTTATTAAAGATTGGAAGGTTTGCAACCAAGGCATTATGTGGCACCCTTGCAAGAACTCAAAAATTAATATTTGGAACTCGAGATGGATCCGTAACAATTCTAACTTTAGAAGTAGTATTGAAGGACCATTGCATCTAAGTGATTACAATCTCTCTTTACAAGATCTAGTGAATGGTGATGGGTTGGATACCTCCAAAATTTATTTTGTTCTGCCAACTGTCACACCTCCTTTTTTCTTACTACACCCCCGAAGGTGCAAAGGAGTTTTTCCAATTAAAGGACAATCGAAACGGGATTCGTTATATTTAAGATTCAGAGTCGCCACTTGGGAGATTTATGGTGTCCCAAGTCACCGGTTTGAATCCCGAATCGAGGAAAAGGTTTGACTCTGTTTAACAGTCGCGAACCAGAAATCCGGGTAAGGAATTCTGTTAACCCGGGAGAAGGGGTTAGGCACTCCCGAGTTCCGTGGTTCTAGCACGGTCGCTCAACTGCTATATTTGGCTAAAGTCTGATTTTAAAACATGTTATCCTATCGTGCAATTTTAGAATTATTTAACCGCTTTTAATTAGTTTTTATGAAAGTGAACGTCGTTTAAGAGCGTATTTTTGGATCACGTCACATGAAATGCACCCGGATCCTTGACACCTCTTATTCAACGTTTTGGGATTTGGATTTGGGTTGCATGAAATGCACACCCATAGTTAAGAAGGTAAAATTATTAAAAAGCGTGCCTAAAGTGTCTAGCGTCTTGTTAACTTTGCGGGAAGCCATGAAATTTCGCTAAATGGCATGTCCCGAATTTTTAAAATATTTTTAAGAAAGCAACTAATGAGGGCCCCGCAATTTATGTGTTTTGTTTGGCGAGGCTCATCTCATTTTTATTTAAAGGCCAACCTAGAGCAAACTAGGATTTTCTATCGGATTTATCTCTAAAGGGCTTAGAATTAATTAGCATTGTCAACTGACTATTATCAGAAAGCATTCAAGGAATTCGGGTCTCAAACTCAGGTCCACATTTGAACAAGAGGAGAACCTCTTAATTCAAATATGCTACCTAGCTTGGAAGGCCCAAAACCTGTGTTATAAAATTAAGCCCGCAAACTTAAAACGAATTCAAGCCTTCAGCATTGAGTTTCGAATGTGATTCAACAGAGGGAAAGCGAAATCAATTTGTCCTATGGACTGTTACTAGCCTTGGGCCTCGACGCAAGCCCAATTAAAAGATAAGTAGGACTGGAACTGGGCCATGCATGAGTGATGTTGAGGCCCAAGCAATAGATATAGACTATCAGCCCTGGGCCTATAAGCAAGCCTAAGCTTCAAACATTGGATTTATTGATTTGGATAAAAGTGAATTCAAGTTTGATAATACCAATTTAATTCTGAACTACTGAACTCCTATGAATATTTGATGTACTCAGCGATTAAATTAACATGATTAGGATTCATTTACTAGGCCATCTCGACTCCAACATGAGATACTAGAATTGGATGAAAATGTAAAATTATTTTGAACCTATTTTCTAGAATTATTACTTCTTTCGAGTTAGAACTTCAAATTGACAGAATAGCTAAACATTATCCATATCATAACTAATAGTATACTTATAAATCTGAAATATAATTTCTACAGTCCAAATAGCATCTTAATCTAAATGCAGACCTTAAATTGACATAATAACCAAACTAAAGTTATTAAGCTACAGCTAGTATCATATTTTACCACTCATACAAGTCTGAAAATGATTCACAACATTCGTAATAACTATGACAAGCTATTTCACGCGAGTATTGTAATGCTAGCAGCCATAATACTGATAAGCTAACTTCAGTCATGAACCTCCAATTCTAAACAGTCCTTAGTCAATTACATACTAAGATATGATATAGTGCTGAAATTAATTACAATTCAATAAGGAATTCAACATAAGAAGAACAAGCATCACTTCATTCCATTCCAAAATCTGAGAGATATAGGATGTGTACCTG
>NC_031993.1:8576694-8610673 GCF_001879085.1 Nicotiana attenuata
TAGTTCATATAGCCTGTGCGGTGACAGAGGTGTTCCTGTATCCACAATTGTAAGAGCAAATTGCAACCTTGAAAGAATTTCTCCCCTTCCCGACATTTGGTCAAAGCTCGGTACATTTCTGCTACAATCAGGGGAACCACTGTGCTAGTAGGTTTTTTCATGGCAACATCTAGCATTCCTACCAGGCCAAGGTCTATGTGACCGTCCTTTCTTGGACAAATTACCACTCCCAAAAAGGCTACCATGAAGGCTAATCCCCGTCGGGCTTCCCATTTGTCTTTATTTCCAGCATGTGTCAATCCTGTGTTGGGTTCCTCGAAACCTTTGGGGTTACCATACCGGTGATATAAGAAATGCAATGTTCAACACCCTTCCGCCAGATGCGGGTCTTGAATATCCCGGCTGATGTTCAACAAATCCAATAACCTATGAAGGGTTACCGGTCGTGGGCCAATGGGTATCTACCTCGGAGGTTCCCGTTGAGACCGGCGTATCCGGCCATCTCTTCTAATGTAGGTGTGAGTTCAAAATCTGAAAACCGGAATACATTACGGGTCGGATCCCAGAATGGTATCAATGCCTCAATAATATCTTTTCTTGGTTTGATGTTCAACAAATCGACGAGACCACCCAAACTTTTGACCACGGTATCTCTGCTTCCCTTTCCCAAATCATGCCATCACATATGGAGTTTCAAAGGGATCTCGTTCAGGACTAAGAAGGTTTCGATGTTACTTGAATCCATCCTGCACATTTATTAGGGAACTTTAATGACTTATTTTGAAAAAATGGCTATTTGTGAAAAAATTCTTTATTTAGAAAACAGGCCTTGGATTTGCAAATACGGCCTTTCAGCACTTCTGGGAGGAAGATTTTAAGGTTGCGCCCGCAAACTAGGTAAAAAATGACTCAGGTAGCTATTCTTGCAAAAACGGCCTTCCGCCGTCCTTTTGGGGACATTCGGCTTGTTTTTAACAAGAATGGCATCACCCGATGACAAAATTAAAATTTGACAATTTTTGGCTATTTTTGCAAAAGGGAGGTTGGGCCCGATGAGGGTTGCCTACGTATCTCACATCCGGTGAGAATCAAACCGGCGTAGTTCGGGCAAATAAACCTAACTATTTTTGAAAATAGGACTCTTTTGTTTTTGTTAGCAAATACACTATTTCATTGGTGAATTATGAAAACAAACTAATTTGAAAATAAAACTCTTTTTTTTTTGTTATTCTTTTTTCATTGGTGAAATAAACAAACTAAAAATAACAAACTACTTTTCTTCTTTTATTTCATTTTTAAAAAATCCGGCAGTATTTCGGCACTACTTGGATACTTGGTTTTTCAAAACTAGTGGTTACCCTCACTTAGTCCCGACACTGCTTATTTTCATAGTTCACTCATTTAGACAAGCCGGTCAACATGCAAAGCCGAGCAAATAAATGCGCAAGTAGCACGTAAGATGCATCAGGATGGTCCATTATTTCAGGTCACTTGTCCTAGACGGACCCAACCCCTGTGTTGAGTCCCCTAAGTCAAATGCACATGATGCAAACAAGTGTCCTACTAGGGATCCGGCATGAGGTTTTGTTCTTCTAGGCTTTAAACCCTAGGTTTATTGGTCTAGACCTGGCTTACCCGAGTGGACAACTCAGGCCGAGGGGGAGGCAGCGTACCGGGGATACAGAAGCTCTGCCGGCTTTGCAACTTATCCAAACCTCGTTCTAAATGGGAAAAGACTCTAAACAGAAGAGAAGCTACACGAAGTGCACCCTTCTCCATGATGTAGAAGACTCAGAGAGAGGAAGGGATTCGCGACAGTTTATATACAATTCAACAAATATCAAAGCGGTGAAACAATTAGCACACAAGGCATGAAACATGTAACAAAATCAAATATAGCCAAATATAACAATTTAACTGAGATCGAATTCTTGAACCCTGAACCGAAATTCTGGGTTCTTGTCCCCAGCAGAGTCGCCAGAGCTGTCACACCTCCTTTTTTCTTACTACACCCCCGAAGGTGCAAAGGAGTTTTTCCAATTAAAGGACAATCGAAACGGGATTCGTTTTATTTAAGATTCACAGTCGCCACTTGGGAGATTTATGGTGTCCCAAGTCACCAGTTTGAATCCCGAATCGAGGAAAAGGTTTGACTCTGTTTAACAGTCGCGAACCAGAAATCCGGGTAAGGAATTCTGTTAACCCGGGAGAAGGGGTTAGGCACTCCCGAGTTCCGTGGTTCTAGCACGGTCGCCCAACTGCTATATTTGGCTAAAGTCTGATTTTAAAACATGTTATCCTATCGTGCAATTTTAGAATTATTTAACCGCTTTTAATTAGTTTTTATGAAAGTGAACGTCGTTTAAGAGCGTGCTTTTGGATCACGTCACATGAAATGCACCCGGATCCTTGACACCTCTTATTCAACATTTTGGGATTTGGATTTGGGTTGCATGAAATGCACACCCATAGTTAAGAAGGTAAAATTATTAAAAAGCACGCCTAAAGTGTCTAGCGTCTTGTTAACTTTACGGGAAGCCATGAAATTTTGCTAAATGGCATGTCCCTAATTTCTAAAATATTTTTAAGAAAGCAATTAATGAGGGCCCCGCAATTTATGTATTTTGTTTGGCGAGGCTCATCTCATTTTTATTTAAAGGCCAACCTAGAGCAAACTAGGATTTTCTATCGGATTTATCTCTAAAGGGCTTAGAATTAATTAGCATTGTGAACTGACTATTATCAGAAAGCATTCAAGGAATTCGGGTCTCAAACTCAGGTCCACATTTGAGCAAGAGGAGAGCCTCTTAATTCAAATATGCTACCTAGCTTGGAAGGCCCAAAACCTGTGTTATAAAATTAAGCCTGCAAACTTAAAACGAATTCAAGCCTTCAGCATTGAGTTTCGAATGTGATTCAACAGAGGGAAAGCGAAATCAATTTGTCCTATGGACTGTTACTAGCCTTGGGCCTCGACGCAAGCCCAGTTAAAAGATAAGTAGGAGTGGAACTGGGCCATGCATGAGTGATGTTGAGGCCCAAGCAATAGATATAGACTATCAGCCCTGGGCCTATAGGCAAGCCCAAGCTTCAAACATTGGATTTATTGATTTGGATAAAAGTGAATTCAAGTTTGATAACTACCAATTTAATTCTAAACTACTGAACTCCTATGAATATTTGATGTACTCAGCGATTAAATTAACATGATTAGGATTCATTTACTAGGCCATCTCGACTCCAACATGAGATACTAGAATTGGATGAAAATGTAAAATCATTTTGAACCTATTTTCTAGAACTATTACTTCTTTCGAGTTAGAACTTCAAATTGACAGAATAGCTAAACATTATCCATATCATAACTAATAGTATACTTATAAATCTGAAATATAATTTCTACAGTCCAAATAGCATCTTAATCTAAATGCAGACCTTAAATTGACATAATAACCAAACTAAAGTTATTAAGCTACAGCTAATATCATATTTTACCACTCATACAAGTCTGAAAATGATTCACAACATTAGTAATAACTATGATAAGCTATTTCACGCGAGTATTGTAATGCTAGCAGCCATAATACTGATAAGCTAACTTCAGTCATGAACCTCTAATTCTAAACAGTCCTTAGTCAATTACATACTAAGATATGATATAGTGCTGAAATTAATTACAATTCAATAAGGAATTCAACATAAGAAGAACAAGCATCACTTCATTCCATTCCAAAATCTGAGAGACACAGGATGTGTACCTGGAAATTAGAATGTAATAAGAAGGAGAAGAAGTCAGCAGCAGCAAATGACAACCAGCAGCAATGGAGTGGAAGAGAAATTATTTTGAAGACCAATAAAAGGAGATTCAAATCTCATATTGAATCCAGTTGACTATCAGCAGGCAAATAGACCCCAAATTTGATTTCAAATCCAAATTCGACTCACTTTTACACCTTAGAATGCTCAGAAATGGTATTGAAGATGAAGACTAAAAAAACCTAATAGAACAGTATTTTTTATGAGATTTTCTGCTATTTTTTGCTGATTTTTCAGAATACCTACGATCTAGAATGAACTTTCTACTCTCAGATTTCAGTTTTGGTTTTGGATTTGAATTTCAAATCTTCAGCCTTCAAAACTTTTGGAGATTTTTAGGGATTTTTCAGATTTTCAGACCTTTGGGAATTTTTTCGATCTCCAAACTTGGAAAAGAAGGAAGGTAGGCTGCCTTTTATAGGCAAACTTCAGGGGGAAGCTTCTAGATCTCTCTCACACCTTTTCCCCCTCTTTTATTTCAGATTTTATTCAATAGTCCCTAAAGTTTTGACTTGTTTCTCAAGTCACTGCACTAAAACTATTGAAATTTACATCAAGGCCCTATTCTAGAAGATTATAGGGTGTTCTAGTTTCAACTAGAGCAATGTTTTCTATGTAGGAATACCTATACTACCCTTACTTTATTCTAAAATTACTGAATTGTCCTAACTAAAAACCTCAGCCCATCTTTTATCCTAGTTAAAATTTAACTATAATCAAACCAAATATCTCTAATTCAGCTATAACCAAATCAACTTGGACTAAACCTAACAAACTAATAAAAACTAAGTACTGAACTAAAGAAGTACTAATTACGAACAAAGCCTAAACAAAATTGATTAAGGACTTATCAAAACAAACAGAGAATTAAACTAATAATCACAACTCAAATCAGAAATTGGAACAAATTAGAAACACATAATCAGGATCAGAACAGAATTGGCAAGAATCAAAACGAAATCAACCTAGAAATTAAAAAACTACAGCATCAATTCGAACAGGAAACGATCGAACAAGGAAGAAAGAACTTGACGACTTGGAATGAACAATCAAAACTAATCCAAGAGCAATTTTGAATAAAACATATACCTAAGCATGACGGCGAAATTGAAAACAGATTCGTGAAGCAGAAACAATCATAGAATTAACTCAAAACCATATGAACGAAGAAGAAAACAGAAACAAAATTTAAAAAAAAACTTACTGTTATGACTCTAGGGTTCCGCTGCCTCTTCGATTCAAGAGATGAACAACTCTGGTAAGTTTTGAACACCACTAACGATGGATTCATCATGAGGGAGGGGAGGAGGCTATGTGGTGTGAATTTGGTGAGGTTTGGGGAACTTAGGGTTCTAACCAGAAGTTTGATTGAAAATTTGACGAGTTCTGGACGGATTTGAGGTGAAGGGTTTGGAGATTTGAGATATGGGGTTAGGGGAGATACTGGGGTGTTATTTTGGTGGTGAACGGAGCCGGCGCCGCCGTGTGCGGCGGAGATATAGTTTAGGGTTTCGTAAATTTAGGCGTTTGGTTGGGATTTGAGGTAAACTGAGGGTGGATTTGGAAAAAGGGGAGCAAGGAGAGGAGATGATGCGAATTTGGACGTCATTGTACGCCGGCCGCCGCCGTGAGGCGATTTCCGGCGGCGGCGTGAGGCGGAGCCGGCGGGGAACGATGAGTACGAGGAAGAAGGGTATGTCTCTAGGGTTGATACCATATTCAGACATTTTTATTAAATGCTTTGGATTGATGAGAGCCGTTAGATGATAGACAATGAATGGCCTGGATTTACCTGGCTAAAACGATGCCGTTTTATCATTTTAAAAAGGCAGGCCAGGTTAATCTTGTGGATTAGGCTGATTGGGGCGGGTTTTTTTGGATGAAATTGGGTCTGGACTGGCCCAAAATTGGGTGTTTACTAAGACTAGGCTTTCTTTTGATTCTTTTTATTTGTTTTCTTCTTTTTGTTTTTATTTACTCTCTTTTTTATTTAATTTACCTGATTTTATTAAATGCAAGGTTTAAAAATAAAGACCCAAATTTACTCTACAATTATACTAATTAATTCCTAAATAAACTAACTCCTAATTTAAAAGCAAACTTAAGACAAATTCTAAAATTAAAAGTGTAAATGCAAAGAACCATTTTTGTTATTTTCTTTATTTTGTAATATTAAACGTGTACTACTTTGTATTTTTGGAATTATATCAAGTAAAAATGCACACAAAAATGCAAACAAGACACAAAATCATGCAATTAATTCATAAAAAACATCAAATAATAAAGAAAAATCCTAATTCTAAGAATGTTATAGGAGTAATTCAAGCGAGGCAAAAATCACGTGCTCACAGCTGCCCCTCTTTGCTCGGAGACACGAAGGGTTTTCGGGCAAAGATAAATGAGCAACTATGAGATTTTTGCCTGCTCTGCACTCCATGAGAAGCATTTTTGAAAAATGTCTGACCGAACCCGACTTCAAAGGTTGCCTACATATCCTTGGCTATAAAGGAATCAGGTCAGTGTAGTTCTGGAAGGTTTGGTAGCTGGGACTACCAGGAACTGTGATCTCACTGTTGTTGCTGTTGTTACTGCTTGCTGACCTCCTTATTACACCATATAAAAGAAGCTAGACTAAGCTATGACCTATGAATTACAAAAAGGTCCTATCTATGTCTTCTAACTTGCTCTTTGGGTTGCCTTGAACTTGTATTCTTCCACTGGAATTCTTTTGTTGCTACCTTGAATTGCATTCTGCCGTGTTCTCCCTTTCCTCAAGTGACGNTCGTCATGAGGGAGGGGAGGAGGCTATGTGTTGTGAATTTGGTGAGGTTTGGGGAACTTAGGGTTCTAACCGGAAGTTTGATTGAAAATTTGACGAGTTCTGGACGGATTTGAGGTGAAGGGTTTGGAGATTTGAGATGTGGGGGTAGGGGAGATACTGGGGTGTTATTTTGGTGGTGAACGGAGCCGGCGCCGCCGTGTGCGACAGAGATGTAGTTTAGGGTTTCGTAAATTTGGGCGTTTGGTTGGGGTTTGAGGTAAACTGAGGGTGGATTTGGAAAAAGGGGAGCAAGGAGAGGAGATGATGCGAATTTGGACGTCATTGGACGCCGACCGCCGCCGTGAGGCGATTTCCGGCGGCAGCGTAAGGCGGAGCCGGCGGGGAACGATGAGTACGAGGAAGAAGGGTCTGTCTCTAGGGTTGATACCATATTCAGACATTTTTATTAAATGCTTTGGATTGATGAGAGCCGTTAGATGATAAACAATGAATGGCCTGGATTTACCTGGCTAAAACGACGCTGTTTTATCATTTTAAAAAGGCAGGCCGGGTTAATCTTGTGGATTGGGCTGATTGGGGCGGGTTTTTTGGATGAAATTGGGTCTGGGCTGGCCCAAAATTGGGTGTTTACTAAGACTAGGCTTTCTTTTGATTCTTTTTATTTGTTTTCTTCTTTTTGTTTTTCTTTTGTTTTTATTTACTCTCCTTTGTATTTAATTTACCTGATTTTATTAAATGCAAGGTTTAAAAATAAAGACCCAAATTTACTCTACAATTATACTAATTAATTCCTAAATAAACTAACTCCTAATTTAAAAGCAAACTTAAGACAAATTCTAAAATTAAAAGTATAAATGCAAAGAACCATTTTTGTTATTTTCTTTATTTTGTAATATTAAACGTGTACTACTTTGTATTTTTGGAATTATATCAAGTAAAAATGCACACAAAAATGCAAACAAGACACAAAATCATGCAATTAATTCATAAAAAACATCAAATAATAAAGAAAAATCCTAATTCTAAGAATGTTATAGGAGTAATTCAAGCGAGGCAAAAATCACGTGCTCACACCAACCTCTATCGTTAATAGTATTAAAGATACTCAAATTCCTAGCAATCATTTTGATAGGGACTATATGACTCGGCTCCTAGCAATAGTGGAGCTTTTTCTACTAAATCTTGCTATACACTCCTAGACGATAATACTATCCGAAAACTGGATTTCACTTGGATATGGAAACTTCAATGCCCTAATATAATCAACTATTTCTTTTGGCAATGCCCACATAATCGTTTTCCATGTAGAACTTTCCTACACCATATTGGCTTCAACATCGATGACAATTGCCCCGTTTGTAAACAAGGGCCCGAAGATGCACACCAAATTTTTCTCCACTGTCCAATAGCAATTACTCGCTTCTGGGAAAATCTGGGATGATGCTTAATTCAAACGCTGTTAACTCCCACTGGCTAGTCAAGCTAAAAAATTCACCAATGCAAAGTAGGAATCACATGAACCAATAGGAAAATATTTTCCCATTTGCCATATGGAACCTTTGAAAAAATAGAAACAACAATAATTATAATAACCTTGATCATGACATGAGTGTCTCTGAAGTTCCCAAACAAGCCTAGGAATATAATTTCTTCACTGAAACAAAGCTTCTAAAAATAACTAAGATGAAAATAGACATTAATTGGATTAAGACTCATCAAAACATAGTCAAGCTTAATATAGATGGTGCTTTCTTAAAAGCTACTTTGCATGCAGGCATAGGAGGAGTCTTTAGAAATAACAATGGTGACTGGATCTAGGGCTTTTATAAATCTTGTTATGCAACGACTTTTTGCAGGCGGAACTGCTAGCGTTGTTCGGCGGTTTGAGGTCATGAGTAGCTTCACTTCAGGTATTATGACTCGTACGCATAGTCGGAATTGAAATTCGGGAAAGAGTCGATATGGAAAGAGAATTCTCATTTCGGAAGCTTTAAGTTGGAAAAATTGACTAAGGTTAGATTTTTGAGTAAACAACCTCGGAATCGGGATTTGAAGGTTCCAGCAAGTTTGTATGATGACTTCGGATTTGGGCGTGTGTTCGGATCGGGTTTTGGATGACCCGGAAAAGTTTCGACGTCTATTGTGGAAGTTGGCTTTTTGGAAGAAATTCAAAAATTTTGGTTGAATTACAGTTCAATGTTATCGATGTCCATTTGGGATTCTCAGGAATAGCTCCTTATGGTGATTCTGGTATTGGGAGCGCGTCCGGATGTGGATATGGAGGTCCGTAGGTCATTTCAAAGTCATTTGGCGGAAGTTAGAAACTTGAAGGTTTTTGAGAAGTTTGACCGGGGGTGGACTTTTTGATATCGGGGTTAGATTCCGATTTCGGAAGTTGGAGTAGGTTCGTAATGTCGAATGTGACTTGTGTGCAAAATTTGAGGTCAATCGGACGTGATTTGATAGGTTTCGGCATCAAATGTAGAAGTTTGAAATTCTAAAGTTCATTAAGCTTGAATTGGAGTGCGATTCATGGTTTTAGCGTTGTATGATGTGATTTGAGGCCTCGAGCAGGTCCGTGTTATGTTATGGAACTGGTTTGTATGATTTGACGGGGTCCCAGGGGCCTCGGGTGTGTTTTGGGGTGGTTTCCGGACCAAATTGGGTGATTTGTTGCTGCTGTTGTTGTATCTGGTTTCCTTCTTCGCGAACGCAAAGGGACTCCCACGTTCCCGAAGAGGAACTATGAGGCGGCTGGGATTTGGCCTTCGCGAACGCGAGGCAGTGGACGCAAACGCGAGGCGGGAGCTGGGTAAGCCTTCGCGAACGCGGCCAAGGCTACGCGAACGTGAAGAGGGAAGGAAGCCTGGGGGACTTGGAGCCATTGGCCTTCGCGAACGCGGAGCTCCAACCGCGAACGCGAAGCAGGGGAGACTAAGAGCCTTCGCGAATGCGAGGCTATGATCGCGAGCACGAAGAAGGGCAGTGTCATTTTAAATACGGAATTTTGCCATTTTTCCTCCATTTTTCAATTGGTTGGGCGATTTTTGGAGCTCTTGGAAGGGAGAATTTTGTCATCTATGTCAAGGTAAATGATTCCCACCTATTGCTAGTTAAATACATGGTTCGTATAAGGATTTAAACATGAAAAATTATAGAAATTGTGGGGTTTGGTAGAAACTTAGAAATTGGTATTTTTGGATTTTGACCACGGATTTGGGCATGGAATTGAGAATAAATTATATATTTGAGTTTGTGAGGTTATGGGTAAAGTTTATCTTCGAAAAATTTTGGAATCCGGGCACGTGGGCCCGAGGGTGAATTTATCAACTTTTCGAGCGGAGTTGGGAAATTGTTAAATCGAATTGTTGCGAGTATTAGAGTATATTTTTATGGGTTTGCACATTTATTAGCTAGTTTTGGAGCGTTGAACATCGGTTTGAGTCATCGGAAGGGCTTGGAAGCCGGATATGGATCTTCGGAGCGAGGTAAGTCTCCTTTCTAACCTTGTAAGAGGGAATTAACCCCATAGGTGAACTAAATTATTATGTGCTTCTATTTTTGGGGGCTACGTACGTACGAGGTGATGAGAGTCCATACGTGGCTACTAGCTATGCCTATGTCCGGGTAGTTTTGGGCTTACATCATGCCTTGTTGATATTGTTGTTGATTTACGTTTATTGTTTGCCTTGATAAGAAGCGAGATTGAGTTAGCTTATTAAATATTTTTAAAGGAGTTGAAATTGAGGAAAAATTGGGAACTGAAAGGTTTTCATTTGAACTTCATAATTTTAAAAGAATTGAAGAATATTATAATAACTTAAGAAATTTATGTGTAACCGCGTCGCATGTATGATTCGCAAGCGGGGTAAATTCCTTAAATTTATGTTTGACCGCGTCGCATGTATGATTTGCGAGCATGGTAAATAGACGCATCTATTGTTCGTGTTGTTCGACCCTCAGCAGTGCATAGTTTACATCTATGTTGGATCGGGCCGAACGTCCTCGGTGGTATTTGTGTGTAATAATAGGACTGGAAGTCCCTTTTTGTAATTGATATAAGTTCATTGTTTGTGTGATCACATGTTTTAAAGGAAGGAAGTGATTTAAGCTCTTAATTATGGAGAAGACTAGTTCAGTTATTTCTTGTTCTGAGTTTATTGTTGTATATCATGCCTAATTAGAATTTCATATTATTAAATTATTGGACCACTAGTAAGTGTCGGAGTCGACCTCTCGTCACTACTTCTTCAAGGTTAGACGGGATACTTACTGGGTACGCGTTGTTTTCGTACTCATACTACACTTGCCTGTACATTTGTTGTACATGCACATGTGTGTTCAGTGGCCTTGTGGGTGCAGCGGCGTAGGTGATACAGAGACTTAGGTGAGCTGCATCTTATGAGACGATCCGCGGCCAGCAGAGTCTCCTTCTGAGTACTTGTATTTTCTTTTCTGTCCAGATTTGTATTCCGGACAGTTATTCTATAGTATTTTAAATACTAGTAATTGCTCATGCATTTGTGACACCGGGTTCTGGGATGATTATGGAATATTCAGTATTGAAATTGGAAAATATTTTTATTATTCTGTAAAGCTCATCTGTTACTGGTTAAATTGAAGGAAATTTATGATTTCAAAAAATAAATATTAAAATGAGAATTTAATTAACTATTTAATGTTGGCTTGCCTGACAGCGGTGTCCGGCGCCATCACGACCTTTAATGAATTTTGGGTAGTGACAAATATCTTCGGGATTATGTTAGAACCATGTAATGCTTTGGTTTAAGTAATATAAGCTTCAAGAAAGAATATAAAATCCATTTTGCATTATTTATCACAAGTTTAACAGTGATCTGTTGTGGCTTGTGGGATCCCAATGAACAATTAACCTACAAACACACACACACATCAATGTCTGGCATATGCCTCCCTACCGAAGGCCGAACTTTTTGCGAAGTACGGTGGTGCACTAGAATTTTTTGTAGTTGTATCAATATTTAAATAAGTTGGTGTCAATTTTTAAATAAGCAACTAAATAAATAAACGTACTTATAATAATAAGTGGTGTTATTTTTATATATACCCAATATTTTTATTTTGCTTATTGTTGATACATAATATACATATATTGTACTATAATTTTTCGATAAGCAGTGTTCAGTTATGCTGCTTTGGGCGAGGTATATACCCCTCTGCCCACCAATCAATACGCCACCCATTGTAAATTAGAAGAGTAATATTCTTGTTTAACGGTAGATATGAATGTTAAAGTACTTAAAATTACTTAATTAAATGGAAACTTTAGTTTAGTTTTTAAGTATTAAGGCAGGTATTGCACCCACCCAGAATTTAACTGTGTAGTGCCGTTGTTTAGAGAAAATTTGAGCTAGTTTAGCAAAAGTACAACTGATTAATTAATGGATCAAAATTTAATCAGCTTCAGGTGACATGTGCTAGCTAGTTTTTGACCAGTTTTACTCTCTGGTTTTCTTTAGCTCTTCTTCTAAAAGGGGGCAGTTAAGAACAAGTGCAACCATGAACATAAATCATATCCAAGAAATTGCTTCACCATCAAAATAAAGTAAAGCTACTTTAACCCTTTGATAAAAAGTCTCATAATTTACTGTCAGGGGCGAAGGGAGAGCATTAGCTGCAGGTTCGGATGAACCTTGTAGCTTCTGCTTAAACCCAGTATTTGTATTTAAAAATTCATAAAATATGTATAAATATTTAATTTCGAATCCAGTAACTAAGACGAGATATGAGTTCGGTGATGAATTCAGAACAATAAACTTCAAATCCTAGCTCCACCTCTGTCTACTCAGTAATCTGATTCACCTTATACAACCATATAAGTAAATCATGTCCAGAGAATCGAGGGAAATCGAGCTTAGGAATGGGAGTAAAGTAGCCAGTAGGCTCTGTTTTCCAAATTTCTAGTATTAACTGGATAGTAATTTTGATGTTGATCCTTGTAATGAATCACTCTCTTATGTACATGTAAGAGAGTAATCCAACAGCAAGCCAAAGTCAAA
The DNA here is from genome assembly GCF_001879085.1 of Nicotiana attenuata. Taxonomy (NCBI): domain Eukaryota; kingdom Viridiplantae; phylum Streptophyta; class Magnoliopsida; order Solanales; family Solanaceae; genus Nicotiana; species Nicotiana attenuata. The sequence continues at coordinate 8,589,331 of NC_031993.1, forward strand.
GCCAAAATCTGCCGCAGCAGCTACTTGTATATTATGTACATATGGACTATAACTTCACCTTCCAAAACATATTTAGTCCTAGGAACCAAAAGAGGCCTATCTGAAGGCATAAAGTCGAGAGAAAGTCTACAATGTAATTGTGACTATAGAAGGAACTGAATGTAATAACTAAGGGAATGAAGACTGGAAATTGGACCAATTTTTTCTCAAGCTATCCATTTCCATCTTTGTTGTTGCCAATTTACTTTTGGTTCTATCGATCTTGCTGACTTTTTCTTGAGCTAACAAGACAATGCGTTGAGCCTCTCGGGTGGCTTCTAGTCTTTCGTCCATGATTTGTTTCTGCCTGGTCTTTATAGTTTGAAGCGCTGCTTCCAATTCTCTAGCTTGCTCCTCCTTTTTCACATACTCCGCCATCAACTTTGCTTCTAATCTATTCCAATCATCCAGTTTTTTCTTATCCTTTTCAAAGTTGGTCAAGAATTCCTGGTAACTTGATTCAGCTTGTGCCAAGTCCCTCCATTTCTTAACCATGATAGGGAATTCATGCTTAAGTTTTACCAATTGCTTGCCATGCTTGTCACTAAACGATGAGGGATCTTCATTTAAAGCAGCAATTGCACCGCACATTTCTTCTTCGTTCCCTGGGTCAGCCAATGCCTCTAAAGACAGTCTGATTGAACAATCAAATATTAATTTTTTAAGCGTTCGGGTTGAATCATTGTTGCTCCAGAGACCTGATTCTGTTCCGGAATACTGCTCTGGCAAAGACTTCGAGAATGACCGAGCCGAATGGAATTCCACCTCTTCTGAATTGGACTGCTTTAACTTTTGACAAGGAACGGATGTGCTTTCTTGAGCCTGCCAATAAAAGTATATTTCTATGATAAATTTATATGGCAGTAAGAAGGAAAATTCAAACCAGAAATTGTATCTGTATCACTATTGGAATACGGCGCAAACCTTGTCTGCTGAAGACAAATGAACAAGATCAGGAAGAGGAGTAAATTTAGCAGTTCTTGGTTTCTCATCCTCACTTGGAGCAGCATATTCTTCTCTTTTAGGAACCTTGTTTGCTGAAGACAAATGAGCAAAATCTTGAAGTGGAGAATGTAGATTAAATTCAGCAGTTCTTGGCTTCTCATCCTCATTTAGAGCAACATATTCCTCTCTTTTGGGAACCTTGTTTGCTGAAGACAAATGAACAAAATCTGGAAGTGGAGAATGTAGATGAACTTCAGCAGTTCTTGGCTTCTCATGCTCATTTAGAGAAACATATTCCTCTCTTTTGGGAACCTTGTTTGCTGAAGAAAAATAAACAAAATCTGGAAGTGGAGAATATAGATCAACTTTAACAGTTCTTGGTTTCTCATCCTCAGTTGGAACAACATATTCTTTTGTTTTGGTAGTCTTTCCACTATAAAGATCTTCCAAAATGGAGGAAGATTGGCCCGATTGTGTGCTCGAATACTGCTCTGGCAAAGACTTCGTGAATGATTGAACTGAGTGGAATTCCACATCCTCTAAATTGGACTGCTCTAACTTTTGACTAGGAACAAATATGCTTTCTTGAGCCTGCCAATAAAAGTATATTTCCATAGATAAAATTATACGGCAGTAACAAGGAAAATTTAAACCAGAAATTATATCTATATCAAATGTGTGAACCTTGCTTGCTGAAGACAAATGAACAGAATTTGTAAGTGGAGAATACAGATTAACTTTAGCAGTTCTTGGTTTCTCATCCTCAGTTGGAGCAACATATTCTTCTCTTTTGGCACTCTTGCCAGATAGATCTTCCAAAACGGAGGAAGATTTTCGCATACTTGGTGTTGGCATATCCTATAAAGGAGGAAATGAAAAACACGCCAAATAATGAAGTTTCACTCAGAAATGAAAGATGTTGGTACTTTGGCTCACATTTATACTTTCGCTGATCAGACTTGATGAGGATGATCCGGTAACAATGCCTGATTCTGTGTGCCTTCTTGCATCCACAGGAAAAAATGAAAGATGTAAAGTATACATAAACAAAGGGTACCTCATTTGTTTTTTTTTTAAGATTAAGACGTCTGAATCTGAATACACATCTGAATATCAAGATGTGTATTAAGATTAAGACATCAGAATCCGAATACACATCTGAATATATTTAGATGTGTATTAAGATCTGAATAGAAATAATTAAGACTGTTTGATTTTTAACATCTGAATGTATAAAATTTATCTTTATTTGAAAATTAATAAACATAAAATTCAAATGAAATACTAACTAATCTAATATTCTATCAATAAAATATATAGTTTTTTAAAATATGATAGTTGTTGGTGGTGATGGCTAACGGGTGAATGCCGACTAGAGGCGGTGGTTGGTGGTAGTTTTGGTTGATGATGGTGGTTCATGCTAGTAGCTAGTAGTGATTGGTAGTGGTGGCAATTATGATTGAGGATGGTGGTGGTAGGTGGTGGTAGTTAATAATGTCGGGTGGTGGTAGTAGTTGTGATTGAGGAAGGTGGTGGGTGGGTGGTGATAGGTTATATTGATGGGCTGTGCCGGCTGTGGTTGTTGATGGTGATGGGGTGGTTAGTTGTGGTAGTTGAGGCGGATGAGTGTTGATTGTGGGTGAGAATGATGGTGGTCGGAGTGGTGGGGATAGTAGGTGGTGATGGTCGATAATGGAGGCTATGTAAGGATGATGGTGGCGTGATCGTGGTGGTGGTGGTGGTGGGTGGTGGTGATGGTTGAGTATGGTGGTGGTGGTGGCATGGTGGTAGTTGATAATGGTAGGCGGTGGCGGCAGTTAATAATGAATATATGATAGCATCTTAATGAAATTAAGTCTCTATTATAGATCTTAATCATACAGAGCTATTCAGACCCATTAAGCGGTTGTGAAGTAAAAAAAAACAAACACACTTGATGATTAAGATATGAATAATTAAGATTCAGACTTTAAAAAGAAACGCACTTAATGTCTGAGATCTGAATGATTAAGATTCAGACCTCCATTAAGTGCAAACAAATGAGGCCTCTAGAGAGCCGGAAGGAAAAGCACTAACCACGGTGGTTTTCCCACTTTGGAGCTACAAATAATAGGGGTATTTATCTTTTGAGATTCACAGAGGAGAGTTCCCAACTTTTTTTCCTCAAATGCATTATGCGGCAACAAAGCCACTAGTATCTAAACTGTCTTTAAATGGTTGTGTGTTTCAACATAAGACACAAGCATTAATCACTATCCGAGTTGGTGATAATAGCAAGGATGCAAAGCTTTAAGCATGTCCAGAATGACAAAACCAGATGATAAAAGCTCCATGGGCAACAAAATCAGAAATGACATTATGCTTTAAGCATATCCAGAGACCAGAATAAGACCAGAGCACAAAAGCTTTAAAAGGCATACAGAGTTGGAAGGAAAGTTGTATAAGACATAAGATAAAAAAAGGTTAAGTTTTTTTAATGTAACGAATAAGTTTCATGTGTAAGCAAAAAGAAAATAAGGGCATAACTTCGTGAAAAAGGAGCAGTGTTCTTACAATGTTGTTTTCTCCAAATGATCCACTGCTTGGCTCACTGCACGAACAATTATTTTCTTTACCTGAAGCCGCACAGGCAAATTTACATAATCTTTAAACATGCACACACTGTTTGCTGTGAGAACAATAACATGTCATATGAAACTAAATAGAAAGGTCCATATTTGTCCCTGTACTATCCGAAGTTGCTCAATGTTGTCCTCCATTACACTTTTGATCCATTCATACCATTGCCATTAGCAAATGGTCACGTATTTGCCCTTGCCATTAACAGAGGTCCAGCGTTGAAATTCGACTCCACGTATCCAAATTCTTTGAGAAAAAGGGTCCAAATTTACCCTTAACTTTTGACTATGATTTAAAGTTATCCTCAGGTTGGGGATCCTTTGGGGTCTAGGGCAAAACAAGACTTTTTCCTAATGGCAGGGGTAATATTAGACCAAAAGTCTAACGGATGGCAAAGTAGCTTCATTTTGTAGTACAGGGGAAACTATGACCATTTCCTATATAAAATATGTACCCAGTGCTCAAATGGATATCATTTTAACATCAATGTAGCGCAGATTGTAAAGCTTGCAACATGTAATGAGGACATACAAACTTAAACATCTAATTTCATAATTAAAGTAATTAATAAGGAGTTTATTTTCAAAAATCAAGCATAATTAATCAGGTGTTTGAGAAATGACCTAGACCAAGGACTCCAACGTGAAAGGCTAAACAGAGGGTGAAACTGCGTAAACACATTGGTTGCAACATCACCAAAACACTCATGTCATGCTACATGGTAAGAAGATAAAAGGGAGGATGCTGGGAAAATGGTTAGAACTTTTCCATGCCAAAACAGAATAAAATACAAAAAAACGATCTTAAATAAAGAAATGAATAAAAACAAGTCTAGAAAAAGGCAATCAATGAAACAAGAACATGTGACATTTGCACAAGACAACTATATTCCAAACTATGGAATTTTACCTTTCCAAAAAATTTTCTACTAGGTGGTGCTCATTAGGTGCTTATGGTACATTTTGTGATACTCTCTTGACCATGCTTTTGAGGAAAAGAACATAATATCAAAAAACATAGCACTTTTCTAGTTACAGATGATTAAGAGGGGCAGAAGCATGTCAAGAGCACCACTTATCAAAAAAAGAAAAAAGGAAGAAGAAGGAGAAATAAGGATCAACGTACCTCCAACTTATCTTCCCTAGCAACATGATTTCTGGGAAGCTGGCGAAACTCCTCGGTCAAACGGATGCACTCATTCACATTTTCAGGTGAAACAAAATCAACAGCAACGTTGATGCAGGACTGTAAACATGAACACACCAGTAGTCATCGAGCTTAGTTCACTAAGCTAAGATCCTATAGTGCAAATCACATCTGTGCAGGAAGATACATCCATAAGAAGAAACTACCGAAAGATGCGTACTTTGAGAAAAACAAGACATAGTTATCTATCTCAACATTTGATTGATCGATAAATTTTCAGGCTCCATTCCAGACCAGATACTTGATTTTTACCTCCTTGTAACATAGAAAAGGACTTCTGACCAACAGAGACAAACATGATAATGGACAGATGTTTACATATTCATAGCGTTGTTGCACACCTCAGTAGCATCTATGCACCAAAAGCTATCAGAATAAAATCCATTCTTGTAGACATTCATGTTAGAAATGCCCAATTTCATTTCTATCTTTTTCTCACTCTGCATAAAGCAGTAGGAACGTGCCATTCGAGAAGCTGTAATTGGATAGAGGATACTTTAAAGCAACATGAAAGACTATGACGTCTAAAAGCAGACTTTTCAGGAAAAGAGAGTGATCATACTATGTGCTATCGGACTTCCCTAATACCGCAAAATTGCTGTCAGAAAGGCTGACAAAAATGAGCCACACTCGGGATAGAGAGATGAACTCATTATATACCTTTAAATTTCTGATTTGATGAGGGCATCCAGCAGGAATAAAAATAGCTTCACCTAATTTTTGAACAAAAGTCCATGGTTCAATGCCTGCAAAAGGAAAGTATGAGAGCACAGTAATTGCAAGGCTGCAGTCTAGAAACTGCTTTCTAATGTGCCGTGCAAAGAATTGGCAAATGAATAAGAGAATAATATGACCATATTCTTCCTTTAGTCTCCTTTTATGCTCTGTGCTCAAGTAGAAAGTTTCATCATGAATGGGATGAACAACCTGCAACGGAACAATAAGAATAAGACAGGTATCCAAATTCAAACTGAGACATGGTAGAAAAGAACAAATCCATTTATCTCTTCATAAAGGGAGGACAGGAAAAACTATAGCACGACTCACTATACAAGGATTTTTTGACAAGCATTCTAAGCAGAACACACAGCAAAAAGAAAACAGTGTATGGCAAGGACCCTCAACCTATTCTCACTACCTTCCAGGAGAATGTTTAAAATTTAAGACACATCGAAGACAAGGATTTTAACCTGTTCTCCACTTCACAAACAAAGCTTTCTGAAATGCCACTTACGAAAAATATCTTTTTGGATTAATCAATTAAGACATCAGGTCAAATATATAGGAGTTTGATGCGATATCAAATTTCAATTGAAACTTTCGCTAGCTAAGATATGTAATTCCTGAACCATAAAATAGAAGGAACCAACAACATAGCTAACGTCTATCGACAGAATTGAAGACCTATAACGTAAAATAAATGTTTTCACACTAAACTTCAAAGTGATTATAATGACAATTACCAATATCTTAACATCACACGATCAGTCTACAGCAAATACAATAACAATCACCTGAACCAAAATATCAGGCCATTACTCCATAGTAATTATGGTGACCATCACCGCGTAGCAAAATGTCTGACCATCAGTCAATGGCTCTCCAAACTAACAAATGATTGCTAGTTAAACCCGAATTCTGAATTGGCAGTTACACATAATAAAGAAGCGAAACATAAAGATCAAAAGATCCTTAGCGATTGGTAGAGGGAGTCTTTAGCGATGAGCAATGAGGTAGAGCTTAACTTTAACTGCTTATTGTTTTAAGTAAAAGATGATCATCATAAACAAACCCAAAATATAAGTCAGCCTATGGAGATTCAAGCCAAGAGAAAGGAACAACAAATGACAATGTGGACTTATAGTCAAGGGGGAGGCAGCACATGGATAAAGATAAATTATTTTATGAACTTCGAAACGACAAGTAAATGAAAGTTGCTCACTTATCTTTACCTGCGGCAAGGGTGAGCCATATATGTGCCGAAATTCCCTAAAGTGCTTCCTGAGATATTCCTCCAGTTCAGGAATATCTTTCCGCCTAAAGACATCCCATAGAGCACCACCGTCTGCGTCTTCTCTATTTTGAAATTGGTCTGCCTCTCCATTTGTTTCACAATCTGCTTCTACACCTTGCTGGCTATACTTCTTTTTCTCAGCTTTATTACTTTTTTCCACTTCCAAACCATCACAGTTCTGCTTCTCCTGAGAAATGCTCAGCTCATTCAAGACAGTTTTTCCATTTACACTAGGGACCCAATCCTTAATCCTCCCATGAGTCCTGTAAGCATCAGTTGCAAATTCCTTCTGATCCTGTGCTTTGTGCTTCTGTTTCAGGTTCTCTATGGCCGAGAGCTGATCAGCTGCTGGCACGGCAGCTTGAGTGTGCATCAACAAAAACACCTAAAAGATAATTTCAAGAAAACATTAAACCTCGAGCAGGAACTTGGATAGCCTTATCGTATGTTTCTCAACGTCACTTATCAAAATGCCCCAAAAATATTTGTGTGCATGTTAAAATTTCAGAAACTTCCAGATTTCTACAGTACCAGCAATGTTACCAGGAGCCAAACATACCGTATCAGACACATAATAGTGCAGCTTGGTGACTGAGTCTCCGCGTCCAAGCTCCTTAGGAAAACCATACGCAATGTATGCCTTAGGCCCCAAATCTGGCTTCAAACAATTATCAGGAAGTTTTAGAGCAAGATTGAGATAGCCATGTTGAGGATGTGTATACTCCTTAAAAGGTAAACAGCTACAAAATTCTGCACCATGACGCGGCAGCCGCTCATCAAATAGACCTGATGGTGGCCAGTCATTCAACTTTAAGAGTTGAGGCCACCCAAAACTGTCAAAGCGACCCTCCATATATCCTTTGAAAAACTGGTGAATATTTATCTCCAGCTGCATGGTATCCAGGATAAAGTAATTTGAGATAACATGGAAATATAATTTACCAGAATCTAGGCCTCAATTATTTCCAATGTTCACAAAGCATATTTACACAAACTCAAATAGTCAATTTCTTAATTACATATGACTTAGAATTTGAAAATGAGACACTGCACTTGAGCTAAAACAGACTTACGGAGAGCAATATGTCAAAAAACAGGAGTTAACTACTGTGCAAAGTAATTTAGATGATTTGTAAGAGTGGTAATGATTTATATCATTAAATTTTTTTAAAATGGTGGTGCAGTGCCAGCGCGCGGACCTCGACTATTTCACTGAGTACCAACTACCTCCCATCAGTACAGATACCGCGTGACTTTGTCCACCAAGGCTTAGGCACATGGGAAGAAATCATCTAATGCTTTTTTCTCTACTGGAATTTGAACCCTGGTCTCCAAGGTTTTCACCCACTACTATTTTTAAAACATTAAGGGGTTAATTACACTAACACAATTAATATGTGCAATAAGTAAGCCTTCTGGTTGATGTGTTTCCTTTAACCCTCAAACTCATCCAGAGAAGTAACTAGAATGTACAATGAGGTTACTTGTAAATGCAGTTGCAGATAGTTCGAGTTTTGGATAAGCATTTTTTCTTTTGGGATGAAAGTATTAAAATACTTTCAATCCATTTTGCAACAATTTGTTGATTTGGCCACGTCACTCTCGCATAATGTAATGAACAAGACACAAAGCTGACAAATAACAAGACACAAAGCTGACAATACAGCAATGAGATCAAGTTCTGGAACTAGATCAAATACCACTTGCCAAAGAGCAAGAAGAGATCACTTATAGAACTACTCAATAAGATCCCAAGCATGACTTATGGTCAGACGAAGTTGAAAATTTTAAGCTATAATAGGGTCACGATTGTGTTTTACGAAGACTTTGAACTACAAAACTATGGATAGATCCATACCAGAATGGAGAAATTAGTAAACTTGCATAGTCATGCGGTTATTAGGATAATCAGGCATAGCATAAGGTGCAACAATGTTAGCTTGTGGCTCACAGTTCTAGAATAGATGACTGGACAAACCTTCTTTGTTTATTGACAAACACGCCACATAACCAAATGTTCCCAGCTCAACTCCAATGCATTGTCAAGAAGTTTGTTACAATAATTGGTTCACACAAATAGTGTTTCATGAGTTAAAAAAGCACAAAAAGCAAAAAAGAATCATCTATTATAAAAGGAAACACAGAGAATACACATCCAAAATGGATGCTTGAAAATCCCACCCTAAATTAGTATCATCAAATGATCTAAAAACCCTAGCATTGAGGTTACAATCATAGCATTGAACTTTGTATCAAGCATTAGATTTTGATCTATTCTGCATACTGATTTGTATTTCTGTTTGCAACCCAATTATATTGTCATCAAGAGAACCACAGATGACACAAAAGGGACGGAGAGATTCTTCAATATAGTCATGCAACTAGAGTAAAACAATTTTACTAAGATATTTTTAGAGCAAGGAAAACTACAAATTGATGTCTCACGAAGTACGCTGAGATAGTAAATAGAGATTACCAAGATGCACATAAATAATCCTCCTCCTCCTCCCCACCCAAAAGAAAGGCATATAATTTTGCTTCATGTATCATTGTGAAGTAATAAACTGACCTCACACCAATCCAATGAGTTGATGGCGCTGACATCCAAAAGAATGGGATGTTTTAAGTTCTTCATCTGGCGACACGCTCGCCACATAACCATGGGCTCCCAGCTTAACCCTGACGCAGTTTCATGCACATTACTAACAATCACAGGCTCACCTTTCAGCCAATGGCACTGGAAATGCTTCAGATCCTCCTGCTGAAGATCTTTAGCTGCTGGACAGTATAAATAATTGTCATCTGAATCGTCACGTGATGCTGCTTTACGCAATTTACTTTTCTGCACATCAGTTTCATCAACTAATTTTATACATAAGCATGACCCCTGAGGTATTTGAGGCATGTGTTCCAATTCACATCTTTTGGCAATATATTCAGCCTTTGCCAACAACTCAGAGACCGGATTCTTTGAATTTGACAGCAGGCACTTCAGCTCTAAACTTCCCTTACCACAGCCACCAAAATTCTCTGGTGGACAAGGGATGCTGCTATCTACATTGGATTTCCATTCACCAGCACGACCACCAGAATTCTCTGGCGGAAGCCCTCCATTATCCCTAGGCTCCATTTCATATGCAAACTCGGCATCTCCCACGGGATTATTGTCAACCTTGTTCTTGGAAAATCTACTCCTTGAAGTTCTATTATTAGCTGTCATATCACCATGCAAATAAGCATAACCTTTGTCTGTGAATTCAATGATGACTTCTTCACCTCCCTTAAGATGACCATCTCTAAGCTCCCGGCAACAAGTAAGGCAAAGATCATACGAACAGCTGGAACAATTTCTGTGAAAATCAACAATGGATGTTTGGCAGTTATCGCTGCACAAAACATTGCTCAATTCAGTTTACTTGAAAATCATTCCAAGAGAATTGACAGGGAAAAAAGAGGTTCTTCATATTTACCAGTACACTCGCTCATTCCTATGACACTTTTCCTTCTGCAGCTTTAGATTTGACACTGGTAATCCTGCCCAAATAAATACGGGAAATTCTAGCTATAATAGGAAACAGATGAAGATGCATGATGCATTCGGTTTTTCTTGGAAGAAGTTGGTATCTCTCTACCGCTAGATGAAACTATTCTTCCTTATATAGGAAACAGCAAGTATGTTAAAACATCCTCTATTTAACATTTCAAATCCTTTTAAACTCAACCATCTGCAAATAAATGGAAGAGATATGACTATTTTGTTATCTTTTCTAGCTGCGCCAGTATATATCACCTAGCAGAATCTAAATGCGTACTAAGGGTTTCCCAAATGAGAAGTATACTGCATATCAAATGAAAAATATAAATGTTACGGCATCCGATCTTTGAACAAGATTATAGAACCTTGAATCTTAGCTTCAACCTCCATCTCCATCACTTGCTCTGTATTGATTCTTCTCAAGAGAGGCAAAAGTTTTTGCAAGATAAATTTAGAATATTGAACCTTTTCTTCTTCACTGATCTCAAATCCTAAGTTCTTCAAAGCCTGCAACAAAACTTTGGATAAGCGTGCCGCATATACTGTTAACTTGTAACTTAATAAAAGTGGAAACAACAAAAGAAACCAACCCTTATAGGCCCGTCTAGGCGTAAGCATGCTTTGCAATTACAGATTTGACAACAAACAGGACAAGACTCGACAAAAGCCTCCTCAGGCATCCCAGGGTACCTATTATTGATCATAAAGGGAAAAAGCGGTCATCAGAAACACGAAAAGAAAACTGCACAATTGAGAATCGGTGTTGAATATGACACTATGAAGCTTCAAGTTGTTAAAATGCTCTTCATGCTTAGCATTTTATCAGTTGTGACAATTGCAATAACTCATTAAGAGGCAAAATTGCTCAAATAAGCCACAAGGTGCAGAGGACTGTCTCCTCTCAAGTCCAACTTTACATTTAAAATCTCAGTAAGATTACTCACGTAAACGAAAACCAATAACATACTCCAGTCTCTTAGTTTGACTGGGCACGAGGTTTAAGAATGTACAGAAAACTTTTGAATCATGTTCTCTTAAACTAAAAGTGTGTATAATATACCAAAAATACCCTTCTCTTGTGGTCTTAAGCATATGACATTCGAGTGTCATTAAGGACACTAATAACTAACTAAATATAGAAATGTGACAGTCTTTCCGAAACAGAATAAAAAGGAAAGTAATACACTTAAAACCGGAATAGTGAGGGTAAAGGGTTTTTGGGTACCATCTGGTCATGCAAGGAACACAATATCGCTTTGTTCTACAGTTGGTGCAACGAACAACCCTTCCTTTGTCATTCCTCTGGCACTGATGACACATATTTGATTCAAACTCATTCCCCTGCCCATGTTTTGAATTCAAAACAAAGACAATTCGGTATTAGTACTCATATTCTAGAGGAATAAATAACAAATTTAAGTTCTATACATTATCGGTATAAAAAAATCTACACTATCATGTCACTTAAAAGGTAATTACAGGTAGCTCTACTTAATAAAGATTGATTGTTAACCTAAAATAAATAGCAAGTAAACTGCTGCAACAGTGTTCATATATAGCTTAAATTCATAAATTAAATGATCACATTTGCGAATCTAGTAGTAGTATTAAGAAGGTTAAGATATTTGAACATTTTCATCCTTCCTCTTTCTGTTTCTGGGATTTGATTTCATTTGTCGCATAGAATATCTTCCAGAATCTGATCCAGCTTCCACTATTTCTTCTCCCTCAAGCTTCTGGTTTTTACACTTTTTTTTACTCCCAATTTTCTCATTTTTACCCCTTCTTTTTCTACCTATATTTCTGTCTTCTTCATCCCATTCATCCAATTGCTGATTAATTCCCTTTAATTTCTCCATAGCTATTTTAGTTGACTTCCTTGACCTAATAAAAGTCACTTCAGCAGATTTCTCTTTATCACTGTTATATTGCTGAGGAACTAACTGTTCAGTGACCTCCATTGAAATAGTAAGAAGAAGGAACCGAAATTTTGTAAAAGAGAACTAAATTCGAGTAAATTCTTTCATTGCATAAAACATTTACATACAATGGATGTTTATATATATATTTCCATTTCCGGCTGCTTAGTGTGCCTTGTGGTAGTGGGCAACGAGGCCTGACAATCGTACGGTACCTCACGTAACAGAATTGGCAGAGGATTTTTGTTTTTTTATTTAATTTTTGTCATATACAGGGGAGGGGAAGGAGAAACGACAGAGGATTAAAAGAGTAACTACAATGACGTATTATTAGGCCTAATCTCTAAATATAGAACCTTAAACTTAAAAGATAAAAGGACTAAACTGTAAAGGAGAGGAAATGTAATCCTTTAAGGGGTTGTTTGTTCGCTAATCAGTTATTTTGTAATTGTAATACAGAAATTAAATAATAACAAAAGTATTTAGGCCTCATTTGTTTTTTTTTTTTAAAAATTAAGACGTCTCAATCTGAATACACATCTGTATTAAGATTAAAACATTTGAATCTGAATACACATTTGAATATCATAATTAAGATTATTTATTTTTTAACATCTGAAAATTAATAAACATATAACTCAAATGAAATACTAATTAATCTAATATTATATCAATAAAATATATAATTTTTTAAAATATGATAGTTGTTGGTGGTGACGGCTAACGGTAGTGCTTGTGAATACCGACTAGAGCGGTGGCTGGTGGTAGTTTTGGTTGGTGGTGGTGGTTCAGGGTAGTAATTAGTGGTGATTGATAGTGGTGGCGATTATGATTGAGGATAGTGGTGGTGGGTGGTGACAGTTAATAATGGCGGGTGGTGGTGGCGGTTTATAATGATGGACAGTGTCGTCTACGTTTGTTGATGGTGATGGGGTGATTAGTTGTGGTAGTTGAGGTGGATGAGTTATGGTTGTGATTGAGAATGATGGTGGTGAAAGTGGTGGGGATGGTGGTGAAAGTGGTGGGGATGGTGGGTGGTGGTAGTCGATGATGGGATGGAGGATGGTGGTGGTGGTGGTAGTTGAGTATGATGATCATAGTTGATAATGGTAGCGGTGGCAACAGTTAATAATGAATAAGGATGATAGCATCTTAACGAAATTAAGTCTTTGTTATACATCTTAATCATACAGACCTATTCAAACCTTCCGAAGTAAAAAAAAAAAAAAACACACTTAATGATTAAGATTTGAATTAAAATTCAGAATTTAAAAATAAATGCACTTAATGTCTGAGATTTGAATAATTAAGATTCAGACCTTCATTAAGTGCAAACAAATGAGACCTTAATTTTTGTTTTATATTTTAACGTGCATCTTAAATTTGTAACAGTTCTCCCTCTTTAACAGCTTGCTTGTCCTCAAGCAAGGAATTCTGGACATTGAACTTGTAGAGCAACATAATCCTCCCAAATGGCTATTTTTGCAAAACCTCCTTCAATGGTGACAAAATATATAGCCCGTTTGGATTGGCTTAAAAAAAGTAGCTTTTAAGTATAAGTGCTGGATCTGATTTTATAAATAAGCAGTTACGTGTTTGGATAAAATTGCTTGAGCTGAAAAAAAGCTATTCAAGTGCTTGGTAAACAAGTGTTAGTAAGCCATTTTTCTGGTAAAATTACTGAAATATCCTTAAAGTTGTTAAACATATAAAGAAGCTTATTACTATAATATTTTATTCTGATAATATAAATACATAATAATTAAAAATTTAATTCACTTTCAATATATAAAACTAAAAGTAGTATGAATAAAGCAAACGAACAATTTAAGTATGAAGAAAGCGAACGAAAATAATATTTAATATTTTAAAGAAAATTAGTAAAAAATAAAAAATGGGAGCAAACAAATCGTTAATCTGGAGAAGAACGGGAAAGAAAAAAAGTAAAATGAAGAAAGTAGATGCTGCAGTTTCGGGAGGAAGAAGATAGCAACAATTTCAAGTTTTGTACTGAGGGGTAATTTCGAGATTCAGGAAAAATTATAAGGGATAAGAATGTAATATCCTTGGTCAAAGCATTATGGCTTTTAAGCCAATTTAGAAAAAGTTGGGTTTACCCAACGTGTTGGTTTTGGCTTTTTTAAAGCAGATTTTAGCTTTTTTTTAAGCCATTTGTTTAGTTGCCAAACACTTCCAGAAGTTAAAAAGAGCTTAAAAGTTAGTTTGACCAGCTTTTAAGCCCATCCAAACAGGCTCATAAAATGTGCTACTGCAATGGCTTGGTGTAAAGCGTAAACATAGGAGTAATGGTTTGGAAGGTGGCGCCGAGGGAAAATCATGCTATGGATGTAGAACTCTGAAAGAAACCATGTGGAACGAATTGGGCTTGAGCGGCAACCCAACAAGTTAGCAGGGACATTTTCATAAATATCCATTTTTGGGGTCATCATTAAAGTTATACCCGCATTTCACAAAAATTTGCAAAGTATACCGTGCGGATCTGAATTCTGAAGTAGTTCAATCTCTTCAATGCAACTTCAAAAATTAAATATGAAGTTATTCTATCTTTCAAATGCAAATCTTAAATAGTTCAATCTATTGAATGCAACTTCAGATTTCGAATTCTAAGTTCTGAAACATAACCCTGTTTTCGAATTTCAATAATTCAATACACGATTCAATGCCTAAATCTACTCCAAATGAGCTCAAATTTGAAACGTAATTTTCAAATATCACAAAGAACAAATCTCAATCATCAAATTGTCAAAACAAAAATAAATTTAACAAATTCATTTAACAACTAAGAAGAAGAAGAAGAAATGCTAAGCACAAAAAAGTAGAAAACAACATTAAAGAAGAAGAGAAAAGTTTATATATTCTAAATTATTTAAAAATTAAGTATCAGTTAAACCTTTTCTAAAAAGTAAATACAAATTCAATAGGTGATGCAAAATTGGGTGCCACATAAAAATTTTATCAAGTTAACATAGGCTGGAGCCCACGGACCAATAGAGGTCTTAAATATAACGCCATTATGTAATAATTTAACTTAGCTTTCAATTCAATAAAATTGTTTGAAAAAAAAAGGATAAGGCCATTTCACTAAATCTATTGCACGCCTGAGTTGGCAGCACTCGTAATAGAGTGATCAGAGTCGATCCCAAAATGCGATGTGCTTAACCACCACAGTATTCCATTAGCACTTCTTATAAAAGATAATTAAGCTACTGAATTTTAGTTGTGTATAATTATTGACCAAAAACACAACTATGATTTGAACTCAAAGTCCAGATAAAATGCGATGTGTTAACCACCATACTGTCCAACCCAATATGTATTATCCTGTTATGGTAGAAATAAAATCAGGTAGCCACTTTAAAGGGCTGCTATTTAAGAATTAGCTAATGGGTCCTGAATTTTAATTTTTCAGTTCAAATTTTGGGGACAAAAATATTCTGAACTGTCCTGAAGTTAAAAATTTTAGTTTAAAATATCAGAAAAAATAAGTACTGGCTAATCTCTAAATAGCATCCTTGAGATTGGCTATCTAATCCAAACTGACAAAGAAAATTAGTGGACCAAATGGGCTTTATTGCTATTTGCTACCGCAGAAGTTAGTGTAGGCCCAAGCCTATGGGCCACTGATGATTCACATCACAATATGCACCTGGTATGATTGTCACCTACTTTTATAAGGGAAAATCTCACTTTATACCTATTAAGCCTAAATTATTTACTTTTAATACCCATACCCAAACAATTTACTCTTTCTGCCCAGTCGGCCCAATTTATTGACCCGCCCCCCCATCATGCGGCCCAAGTTACCCATTGTCAGCCTTATCTTCGTTCTTTACACCAGACTAAAGACATGCCCACCTATTTCACCCGGCCCAAGCTTCCGTCTTCGTCCTTTAACGGTTAACACTATACTAAAGAGAACAGTTTCCAAATCTCCATAGCCAACACATGAAAACGCAAATTTCACCCACATTCGTGATTTTAATTTTTTCTTCCGATTCCTTTCTATCTCTTCGTCTAGTACCTATTTTTGGGTGAAATTTTTGCTCAATTTGGGTGAAATTTTTTCTTCTGAAAGTATATTTTAGTGAAAGTGGGTTTTCAAAATCATAGATTTTTGTGTTTTTCTTTGTACTTTTGTGAATCAATATTTATGGGTTGTTGTTTTCTCTATGGGTCGGAAGCATTGTGCGCGTAGATGGTGTCGCCGTGGACAATATCATTCTTCAAGACAAGTACCTGCTAAATCCGTTGCCTCAGCCATGTCTGGTCCTAGTTTTTCCTTATTTTCTGATTCTCAGTCTCTATTTAGTCGTAACCTTAGCAGTAGTCATATTGAAAACACAACTGAAAATGTAGAATTAGATGATGGAAAAGGCAATAATATTAATGCTTCGTCAGTCGATGAAACTCCCTACCAGTCATTACCCGGCACAAATTCCGAACCAGTCATAGGAGGTGTTCCTGTGACTGATAAAGGAAAAGGTAAAGTTGTTGAGGATTCTGAGTTAGGAGGAAGTCGACGTGAATCCGTGCCTACAACAGAGACTCAACCAGTAGATATTGATTGTAGCGATGATTCTCAGTTAAATAAGAAAAAAATTGGTGTCGCACCCAAGAAGGTAATTTTCTTACAATTATGATATGTGAGATTTTGAATGTATAGTACATTGTTATTTTTTGATTTCCTGTTATGCCTTTGTATTATATTATAGTTATAGTCGGTTGTGTTAATTTTAAGTGAATTCTATTTCTTAAATAATTTATATAATTATATTTTGCATTGTTGAGATTTCCTTGTTCCTATAGACATAGTGTATGTGTGTTATGTGATAGTTTTTATACTTATAGACAGTTGTTGGAACAACACCGTACAACTATTTACCTTGTTAGTATAGCTATATACTATTATATGCTTCTGGATCCTTTTTTGGATGTCTTCGCTATTTGTTTTCCTTTAATAAAGTAGTATCGTACAGTATCTTAAAAATACTTTATAGCTGCATACCTTTTTACTTTTTCTCTTTATTCCTATCTGTTATGTAATAGTCATTTATAGTTGCCGGAAATTAGCCAGTAGAATTGTATACCCTGCTGGTATAGTTATATGCCGTGTTGGTATCGTATGGTAGTTGTAATATTTTTAGTTGGTTTAGTTGCATTTTTAAGTGAATTCTATTTCTATTTTATATGAACATGTTTTGCAGTGTTGGGATTTTCTTGTGCCTATCGACTTAGATTATAAACCAAAGGTTGATTGGGATACCAACTGCTATGTTATTCATCAATTGAAAGCAAATTTATCAAAGAAGCAACTTCGACTGTTTAAGAAAACATGCTTTGGCTATTTTTTGAAACTACCACCAGTTATTGTGCAGATTCGAGTTATGCACCATTTGCTTATTAGAGAAGTACATCATGAGGTGAAAAATGAGATGCGGTTTGTAGTGAATGATTCTAGGTTGCGCTTTGGTGTGGGTGAATTTGCACTTGTTACTGGGTTGAAATGTAAAGTGATACAAGTATAGAGAGCATAGCAGAGAATAGGTTGATTTTAAAATATTTTGGGTCTGCATCCATGACATTGGCCCAACTAGCAGACTGTTTTAAGAAGAAGAAATGGGAAACATATGATGATGCGTTGAAGATAGCAGTTCTTTATTTTGTGAACTGCTTCTTACTTTCTCAACTCAAAACAAAGGTTATTTCACGGTCTTATATTGACTTGGTTGAGTGCGGTGATTTTAATAATTATCCCTGGGGTATAGATGTTTATAACGCTACAATTGACTCGTGTTCCAACAAGTTTCAAGATAAGCCTTCTTTTTATAGACTCGGTGGCTTCCCGTTGGCTTTACAGATTTGGTTGTATGAATGCTGCCCAAGTTTGGATGGTCACTTTGCTGATCTTATTGGAACCGAACTTCCACGAATTTTGAATTGGTTAGTCATGGGTCAAATACCGAATGAGAGAGTTGCTTTGCGAATGTCTAGCTTGCAACGCGAGCAGGTAATTTCTCATAGTTTTATGCCTTGCCTCTCTTAAATTTTGGTACAGTAGTTTAGTCACAGTTGTAGCAATATCCCGGTTTAGTGATATACTCTGTTGGTATACATGTATACTATATTGGTATCATATGGTAATAGGGATCTTTTATCTTTCCATACTTTATTATCATTTCTATTTCTAACTAGTGTGCTTAATAATTGCAGCTAAAGAACATCACTCCAACTGATGATGAGAAGCAACTATTTGATGTGCATGGTCTAAACTTTGAAATTGAAGTTGAGTGCACTGACAGTCAGCCCGATAGCTTTCAGGTTTTTGGCACTCAATTACCAAAGACACAAAGTATGCATGAAAGTACTGGAGGTGATTCCCAACCCACCAATGTTGAGGTAATGAAGGAGTTACAAGGTTTGAAGCTTTTTGTAGAGAACAAGTTTGAGGAGGTGCTTGCAGCTATTGATAGGCAATCAATGAAACCAGAGGGAAATTCAGCGGTATTGATCTTTTATATAATATAATGCTATAGTATATTGTTCAAAGATGCAATATATGCTTATAGGATACTATTCCATTCTTTACTTTTAGTACACGTAGTATTCTTGTAATATGTATAATAATAAAATTGTTAGTTTCTCATTTTCAGCATAAGCAACAGGATAATGATCCTGACTTTCGTGAGATGCATAATGATTATGACCAATTTGAAAGGGGCCACGTTGGGAATGATCCTGTAGCTATTGGAGATAGCACGCCCAAAGCGCCTTCTAGTATGTAAATCACAGATTTTTTTTTTTTTTTTTGCTGTTGTTTTTTGAAAGTAGTGCTCTTGCTTATACTTTTATATGTTTAGTGTCTGGTTTTTGTGGGGTTGGTCGAGATGGAGGTGCTACTGGTGTCAATATGAAGAATGTCACATCAAGTCATGGCGTAGTTAATGATGATTTGCGTTCTGGTAAAATGTTTTATATGTAATTTTTCTATTCTTTTTATTTATTTAACTCTATGTATTTGTGCGTTCACTAAACTTTTTTTTAACACTTTTTCCAGTCCCCTTCGTAAATGGGCATGATTTTAGCTTGGATTCTAACTTTGAACTGTCTGCATCTGCAATTGATCAAATCGCCGCCATTACACAACAAGCAACATATAAGCAGTCATCTCATGATGTTAAAAAGTCGGGTCCTGCTCCGCTGCCATCAGGAATCCCTGCACAGACATGAGCAAATGTTGTTATTGAGTCTAATACTTCTCCACAAGATACGATGTTGATGTTACTAATTCTGTAGTTAGTATGTAAATGATAGGTTCCTGATAGTTTTTATTTATTTAAGTAGCGATGCTGATAATGCTTTTATGTGTTCAGCATCTCGGGTTGATGGTGTTGGTCAAGTGGATGTTGGTGGCAGTAATGTGAATTTGCCTTCTGGTAATGTCTTCTATATATAACTTTTCATTCTTTTTTTAAAAATTTCTTAACTTTGTATATTTGTTTATTTACTGATTCTCAACTTGATCTAATTGTTTTCATTACACAAGGAGGGAGACGTAATGTAAATAAATCTGGAAATGAACTGACAACTCGTGCTGTAAATAAGTCTAAACTTGATCAGTCGGTATCAAGAAGTATTGTCCAGATACAAACAGATGTTGAAACTACTCCTGCAGTTTTCACACGGTGAAGGCGCCCTGCAGCTGTAAAATAGTCGCTGTATAGGAATGACTGGAAATCTGGTGTTAGTGCAGTTGGGGGATCCTTGAAGGTTATCAAAGGAAGATTTCCATTTGTAAATGACATTTCAGTGGTTGTTGATTATAAGCTTACGACTGCATTCTCAAACTTTGTCGAAGCAAACATGCAACTGGGAGAGTGCGTATTCATTTTCATGTACTTTTATTTTCATGTTTTCTTAATTTTGTTGTTATATTTCTTATCCATATCTTCTTTTATATGAAATAGGGAAGTGTATTTACCTGGTGATCAAAAGCTAGACCCTTGTTTTGACTTTGAAGTTGAACAGATTGATGATAAGATGTTTTCCCATACCTTAAACTATTCTGGCAGACCGTTGTCTAGTTCGGTATGTGTACTGCTTTTCACTTTTGTTGTTATAGTAGTTCAATCATATTTTTAGTGTTAGTCATGTTTTCTTCCTCTCTTTTTTGCAACACTTGAATATTATATTCTACTATCTTAGGAAGACGGCGAAATATGGAATTAATATGTCAATCAAAGTCACAACTATAGATACTCTATTTACTAATATCATTCAAAGGGTTTTCACAGAATTTGTAAAAGGTGGAAAACAAGATCATTTGATTGATCGATCAGACGATATCATGGAGTACATGAAAGGATTAAGGATGTATTGCAATACTCCATGGCACCAGGTTGATCATGTCCTTTTTCCAATTAATTTGGCAGAAAACTGGCATTGGATATTGGGGTGTCTATCATTCCACAAGAGATGTTTTTACGTATATGACTCGCTACGTAGTCGAAAGCACAAAAAATCTATTCAAAAGGTGACAGAGGCATATGCTGTGTTGATCCCCCTATTTCTAGTTAGCATTGAATTTTATAACCAAAGAAGTGACATTGTAGTACAAAATGGTCTGCACATGGGAAAGGAGTTGACTGATCCTTTTGAGATTGAAATGATTACAAATCTGCCAACACAGCAAAATTCGTAAGAATAGTTACTTTTTTTTTACTTTATTTTCCTCATTCATATTAACATTTTCACTTCTAATTGACTTTTATATTCTATTCATTTATTTTATTTCAGAGATTGTGGAGTATATGTTGCATGCTTTGCTGAGTATATTATTGAAGATCTTCCAATCCCTGTTGCCAATTTTGATGTGGATGGTCTTCGAGCTAGGTTTGGTATACTGTTGTGGCACTATGGGAGGAACAAGCAGTTGCATGGCGAATCAAGTGAATCTGAGGCTCCAGTAGCACCTAAAAAGACTCGTAGAAAGAAACGCAAGAAGTAGTATAGGTCTCTTTTTGGTTTTAGTTAATCGTAGCATGAAAA